>NW_024884364.1:23167819-23449361 GCF_019232065.1 Centrocercus urophasianus
ATTTCTTCTGGCTACCTCCAGCCCGGAAGTCAGTATGTCACTTTGACACAATCTGACTTAGCAAGGAAGGAGAGAGGTTATCTCAGAAGCAAAAGAGAAAGTAAACAAGGGGAAAATACTTTCAATCTTGTTAGTTGTCAAATACTGCTATCTGTTAGCTTGGAAAAGTGACAGAATTCAGAAAGCTGGTCACTGGACAGGGCCACAGTTTCGTCTGAGATAGATTATCTATTAAAAATGCTTAGCTTTTTTTCTGTGGTTACAAATTAAATCTGGATTTGCTCTGATTATACATTTCTATGTGTAGGCAATCTGTTCGGATGCATGAATCTCCCTTCACCAGTTCTTAGTGATAAAACCTTTAGAAAATTAAAAGTAAAAAAATATATTAGATTTGGGGGGAGAGGGGGTGGAGGGGAAGATATTCTCAAAACACCAAATTGTTTTTCACTACTTGGTGTGTGTAGGCATGATGGAGTGTAGTACAAGCAGCCAGGTACAATATGGGTACCTTTTTCAAAAGTGTTTAACTGACTTAAATTTCTTTTTCAGACTCACCCTTGATCTTTCAGCGCCAAGGTTTAAATCAAGGTCAGCAACATTTTCCTGCCACATCTTTTGAAATTTCAGGGCCCTGTGCCATTGGATTCCAGACTTTTTCAGAGAGAGGAGTAAGTTCCTCTCTCTGCAGAGCAGAGGGAAGGCCCCATTCTCCAGGTCCCAGGGAAGTGGCAGATCTATCACACAGGGGACTCACCAAGCTCTCTGAAGTGCTTTGGCCATCGTGGACTAACTCTGAGTGACTTTCTGTTGTCACATTATTAGCGGGATTTGCAAGGTACAGATTCCTGGCAGCCTTCAGATTTAAGTCTGCTGTTGTAGAAAATCCATACCTAGTGAGGAGCAACTGCCAATGAACTACAGATACCAGATTATGCTGGCTTCAATCTGATGTTGCCATCTCATTGCTGTCTGGTACTGCAGAGTGGATTGTGGTTTCTTGTCAGTTTTCAGACAGAAATAAGGCTTGCGCAGCCACACTGTCACTACCTTTTTAGACACTCTAAGCAGTAACAAAGAAATGTTACAGATAGAGTTGCATCTAAAAACTTGGATCCCACACGTTTATTGAGATCTGGTGAACAGATATTTCTCTATCCCAGTGAAATTCTGCTGTTATTCTTTTTGATATACCTATCAACGGCAAGCCAACAGATGACTGAGTATTGTGCCTAGGCTCTGGCTCAATCACAGTATGCAATGCGCCTTGTACAGGCATCATGTAAAACAATTGGAGATGAAAAGACATGGGGATATTACAAGAGAACTAAAGAAGACATGAGTTTTGAAATGCATGTAGCAGGAGGCCTTAGGCAACACACAGGAGGGAACTAAGAGCTGCAGTTGTTTTAGGAAAGCATAGGAGAAACCGGAGTACAGAGATGTTTGGAAGGTAAAAAAGAACAAGGAATGTTGCAGCGTTCGCTGTGTGGGGAAAGAGGAAATCACTATGCTGCTATAAAAGATTTGGAAAACTAAAAAAACTGGAAGAGGGCAAGCTTGCCATCATAGAGTCTTTAAGGTTGCCTGACCATCATTCAGTGGCCTGACCACTGAACATAGGTGCAGGGGACCAGAAGAGGAGAACACAGCTCCTCACAGGGACTCTTGCAGTAGTCTTTCCTAACTGTACCTTTTTAAAAGGGCTGAATCATAAATTCCAGAATGGCATCTGGTGGGGAAAAAGGGCTAACTAGTCCATGCTTCTTCTAAGACCTGAACTAATGCAACATTTACATGACGCTGCCCTGTGTCAAATAAATATACCAGCCTGTATAGGATTAAAATAGAGCTCTATGATGTATTGCCATATTTCACTGTGTGAACTTGTTCTAAAAAGGTACTGTAACTGTCATTTAGTCTAATAAATTGTACAGTAGAATGTCTACCTCCTCTGGAGAAGAGAATGCTCCAAAATTATTCAAAAATGGGCTTTTCATTGGACATACCAATGCAGTCTTATCTATGGCTCTTTGTTAAAGCTAGCTCAAGGCGTAACGGCATAACAGGCGAAGAAGCTGGGGTTGGGGTGCTCCCACCAGGGGCTGGAGCACCTGTACAGGGCTGGGAGAGTGGGGTGCTCCAGCATTGTGGTTCCTGCTGCTGGCAGAGGGAGCCAGGATAGTAGGATAGTAGCTGCTGCTGCAGAAAGGGCCCTTCACCTCTGCTGCCATCACCCTCTCACAGAGGCAGAGTAAATAGGCTAAGATAGTGCAGCAATTGGGTCATACCTTATTTACTGCTCCTATCCATCTATTCCTTAACAGCTCTCTGCTTTCTTTCTGCCAAGAGTCAACTCTGTTTCTCATAGATCAAATGATATTTTTATTATTATTATTTTTTTTAGAAAGATTGGATTTCACAAGGTTTCTGGCTTAAGGGAAGATTACAGGAAAAGAGAAGAAAACCTAAGAGAAAGTAGGTAAAATTGTCAAGAGACACTGCCTGTCAATATTTAATGTCTGCATCTCTGTTCAGTCTCAGTTTTCTGCTCTGCCACATGAAGTCAGTATCAGCTCCTCCAGCTGTTCCCTTACTCCCATGTGGGATTAGAAGGGCCACAGGGTTTGCAACACAGTCTGTGCCATGGAACAGCAGCATCACATTGGGAAAAATCATAGAGTCATAGAATGGTTTAGGTTGCAAGGGACCTTTACAATCATCTAGTTCCAACGGCCCTGCTATAGGGAGGGATGCATCCTACTAGGCCAGGTTGCTCAAAGCCCCATCCAGCTTGCTTCTGAATGCCTCCAGAGAGGAGGCATCCACATCATCTCTGGGCAACCTGTTCCAGCATCTCACTACCCTCACAGTAAAGAATTTCATTCTAATATCTAGTTTAAATCTTCCACCTTCCTGTTTCCCATTTCCCTTCATAGTGTCACTACAAACCCTTATAAAAAATCCTTCCCCAGCTTTCCTGTAGGGTCCCTTGTAATTCTTCATTTAAGACTGTCTTTGAAATCCACAGAAGTTCTGGGGCTTTTTATCTCTCCCAGATTAGCCCTATAGATTTCTGTCTTTCAATCCAGCTATTGCCTTTCATGATGTGGAAAGGCAAAGTAATGCATTCAGTGGCAAGACAAACACACCATAAACTGTTACTGAGGACAGTTATCAGGCGCATGTCAGTCCAGCACATCAGTACCCATCTTCACACGCTGGTCATCCCTGTACCACTCACACAGTACAGCTTGGCTTGTTCTGCTGGTCACGTGCCACTAAAGTCGATGTACCAAAACAGCCTGCCCTATGTGAGTAGCAAAGCAGTAAGTTGGCAGCTAAGGGTTCCATATTCCATTGCAGCACTTCACAGTCCCAGCAGAGGTCTTGTTTTTAGGACCCACAATGTTAGTAGTAGTAGTACAGGCACAAGTACATCCTGTAACTTCTTTGCCTATCTTGAACATGGTTGCGGATAAAATGTCACACCTGAGAAAGTTTGTGATAAGGGAAAAGAGTACTATGTTTACATTGTTTTGTACTTTCATAGAGTGCTCTGAAATCCTCAGAGTATTGCGCTCCCCAACTTGAATCCCCATAGGCCAAGAAATTGTATTTCTTACATTTTTCCATCTAATGAATAAGACATAATATGTGGCAACGTTTTTTACTATTAACATCAAGACTGAAGGCAAAAATATTTCTTTTGGTCTCGGGCTTGTAATAATTTGTGGGTTTTTTTTTTGTTGTTTTTTTTTTTTGTTTGTTTTTTTCCAAAAGCTGCTTTGGAAAAGGCAAGCCAAAAGTATTTAAACAAGCCTGGGTCCGTCTGAGGACATGCCACAGCTATTGCTCTGTTGTACAGCAGAATATCTTAGGATTTTAAGACTAACACTAACACTGGAAGAAAATCAAGAATCCCGGCTGCACTGAAATGGCTGATGTAATTGTAGAAAGTATGAAATAGTAGCTTGTAATTGAGAAAGCCACCAGAGGAGGTCAGTGTCTCACAAAGACAGACCGGCACTCTCGACTTCTCCACCGCAAAGCCTGAACCTACTCCGGACATCAGCTTCTCTGAGAGATGTGTGCAGCTCGCATCTGCGTGTTTCTCACCATTATTTTGTAAACTCAAGTGTCCTAAAAGCTTTGATAGCACAGAAGCCTCTCCCAGCTGAAGCTCTGTCCCAGTATACTATTTATTTTCTCGTGACATTGTCTCTATGATGCCCATAGTTAGGGTAACACAAAGCAGAGACCAGAAATCCATGCCAGGACAATCAGGGTTACAGGATCAAGATCTTGGCTGCACTTTCTCCCTGACTTAACCAGTGGCATATTATTTTCTGCACTATGCCAACCACAAAAGTGGAACAACATAAGTTCAAACACACACACACACATATACAGGCTCCATCCTGAAAGAATAACAAGGCATAGCTACAGATCAAAGCCGTTCACTGAAGGGGTGAGTTTGACCCATTTCTCAGGAGATGAGACTGAGTCTGACTGAGCTGGACTTCTTAGTCTTTCTAGGCTTAAGCAAGGCATCCAAGATTTCATTTCTGATGCCTGTGGACAACCTATACCATTAGACGTTCATACTGCATAGTCTGCAGTTCACAGAATAGTTCAAAGTCAAAGGTACAGCTGTCATCCATATCTTGTTCTAAAAAAGTTTGGAAAATTTACAGTTCTAACCACTAGAAAACTCTAGGCTTTAAAAGAAAGTGCTGGCTATGACTGCAATTTGTAAATAATATTGATATATTGCGCATACCTGAGCCATGTTTTGTGGGATCCACACCTTTCAGCCCAGCTTGATGAATGCCTAGTATGTATTAAATCTTCACAAACGAACAGCAATTTGATATTGCAATCAAAAGATTAGATGCTTTTGTGCAAGCACTGAGCTGGAGGTGTCTATTTCCCACCAGATGGGCTGTACCCTTTGAAGATGCTTTGCATACAGACTCCTTGGAGCACCTAGAAGGAAAAGCTTTTTAAGTGATAAAATATGGACCTTAATATTGAGTGAGTCACCTAACTTTTTATCGTCTGTAGAAAGAAATGTGTTCCTCCAGGAGATGGTTTACTTCACTGAGAGCCCTAGAAATCCCCATATTACTCAGCTAGCTGTGAAGAGTATGTGGGGTGAATTGTTCATGAGATGCAGACATTCCACAGGTAACAGATAACAGGACAGGGGGAAATGGCCTTAAGTTGTGCCAGGGTAAGTTTAGGTTGGATACCAGGAAACACTTGTTTACTGAAAGGGTTGTTAAGCACTGGAATAGGCTCCCCAGGGAGGTGGTTGAGTCACCATCCCTGGATGTGTTTAAAAACCATTTGGATGTTGTGCTCAGGGACATGATTTAGCAAAGGGTTGTTAGAGATAGGATAGGATGGTTAGGTTGTGAATGAACTTGATGATCTTTAAGGTCTTTTCCAACCCAAGCAATTCTAACTTTAGGTGGAAGAAGTCTCACCCACAGTTTAAGTAATGTAGATCTGACAAAAACCACCAGAACTTTCCAGCACATGAAGGTCTTTTAGGATCAGACACAGGTTTCAGGCATCTCTGGAGCCAGACGACATGAATGTGGATGTTTTGGGTTAACTATATGCCCCTCATCCTATCTGAGGATAAGAGGAATAAAGATAGATTCCACTAGAATACGAAGACCTCCTTGTGTTTTACGGCAAAGACTGTATGCTGTAAGAGTCTCTCAGACCAGTTTAAGAAAACATATAAGCAAGGCACTGTCATCACACTGAAACCAGACCTAAAACTCAAATCTTTGCTCAGAAGCAAAAATCAGATACGGTTAAAACGTAACTCATGTTCTATCCGGTTGCCAAGTGCCTGCCAATACTTGTTTTTTTTTCTCCTGCGCATGTGTGGCTGGTGTATTCAAAGTGTAAATGCCACTCCCCAGCAATTGGACTTTCTGTTTCATGTGGACTTTGAGCGAAAGGGAGAAAAGTTTACAAGAGAAAACTCTGCTTCTGTACGCACTAGAAGTGGAGAAAAGTTTATGAGAGAAAACAGTCTGTAGAAGCACAGACTGCCCCCTCAAAGACACACAGCAACACACTAATATCTGTGAAGGGACATGTAATTGTTTAGGGCCCTTAGCATGTTTTCCCTGCCATCCCCCTGCAGTCTGGAAGTCCAGGATCAGTGCCAGCTTTGCTGCCCTGAACTTCTCAGCTCAGGCCCAGGACCTGCAGCAGTGTCTGGGGATGGCAAGGCTGTGGCTGAACACTGTCACTGTCCCTGGCAGGTCCCAGATGTCCTCACTGGGGGTGTGGAAGATGTCTTGTCATGGAAGGAGGCACCACACAGCTCTGGTGAGTCCATGGCCTTGGTCCTCACCAGGTGAGAGTGATGACATGGAAACAAATTAGCCACATGTAAACTCTAAAAAGCGCTCTGCCTGAGGAGAAAGAAGCGGATGAAACAGGGCCAACAAAAGGAAGATTGAAATAATCAGGTTGTTTATTCTGGACAAGAGATGTGTGAGGAAAGACAGTGTCGCAAAAAAGGAAATGCTTCTTCCATTCTCTGTGGACTTACAAGCAGACACGCAGCCCAGAAAGCCAACCAAAAGCCTGGGCTGTTTCAATAGAAGCATGACCATCAGGACAAGTGTGGTGATTCTCCCTCCTCTACACTGCTCCCATGAGACCCCAACTGCAGTATTGTGTTCATCTCTGGGACCCCCTATATAAGAAAGACATGAACATGTTGGAGCATGTCCAGAGGAAGGCTGCAAGGATAATCGGAGGTCTGGAGTACCCCTCATATGAAGACAGGCTGAGAAAGCTGTGCTTGCTTAACCTAGACAAGAGAAGACTCTGCAGACAAGTTGTAGCAGCCTGCCAGTACATAAAAAGGGCCCTTAGGAAAGATGGGGATGGACTCTTTGCCAGGGAGTGTATCAACAGGACAAGAGGTAATGGTTTAAAAACAAAAGAGGCTATATTTAGATTAGTTGTTAGGAAGAAATTATTTACTTAGAGGGTGGTGGGGCAGGCCCATGTTGCCCAGAGAAGCTTCAGGTGCCATATCCCTACAAGTGCTCAAGGCCAGGTTGGATGGAGCTTTGGGAAACCTAGTCTAGTGGAAAGTATCCACGACTGTGGCAGGGAGGTTGGAATTAAGTGATCTTTAAGGTCCTTTCAAATTCAAACCATTCCATGATTCTCTAAATATGAATCTATGATTCTCTGTAGATGAGGGACAGGTGTGTATGTTGTCTACCTGGATTATAGTAGTGTTTGACACTTTCCCCTATTATTATCCTGAATAAACTGTCTGCTCATGGCTTGAACAGGTGTACAGTTTGCTGGAAGAAAAACTAACTGGATGGCTGGTCTCAAAAGTCATAGTGAATGGAGTTCAACACTTATTTCTGCATACCTATTTCTAATGGTTGTCTTTACCACGGTGTTTACTAAGAACAAAATCACAACCTTACTTTCAATCCTCACCATATGCACATAGACTCCAAAGGAGAAAGAGAGATTGGGAAATAATATCATGAAATAATGCCTGCATCATTCCTTTTCCTTCTATAAAGGTTGCACACTTTTCTGTTTAATGCTATATGTAAAGTGTATAAATGCTATGTGGGACAATGCGAGAGCACAGACTTAGTATATGCAACTGAAATGACAGCCAGCACTGTTGTGCCATATGAATACTGAGGTCATGGCTGCTCATTTTCTGACCATTTTTCTGGTCTTGTTATGTACATAAGTTGTTTAGGCAGGGATTAGGTAGAATTAATCCTTCTTATCCATATGCTTTCAAATCTCAGTTACTACAGACACAGTATCCTTGTACTGATGTAATGAAAAGAGATTTTTCCCACTCTCCCTTCGTATATTAGCATTTGGTTGCAATGAAGAGATAAGGCAACTCCTTCTAGATTTAATCATCTATTCCAATGCAAAATTCCAAGACTTATTCTACTGGTCTAGAACTATGAGATTCACATTGTTCTCTGTATCCTACTGACAGATAGGAGACAACCATTAACACTGGGGAAAGTAACAACCATAATCACTGGGAAGTGAGATTGGGTGCTAAGTTGAAAGCTACCAGGCAGTGCAAACTGCAGCTCACCCCTATATAGAATCACACACAAGGTTGGAAACGACCTACAAGATCATCCTGTCCAACCGTCTCCTCATCACCATTGCCACCACTAGCACTAAACCATATCACGCACACTGACACAGCAAAAATAAGAAGCCACACAAGGACGGGGAATAGATTAGGAGAACACTAGGTGGAAATGAGAAAAAGGCTAGTGTTGTATTTGACTGTCCTGGAAATGATGGTATTAAAATTCCTTCCTCCCTCTAAAAGAATGTTTAATAGGTCATTTTTCTATTAATTGCATTAGTTGACCTGGTCTCCTTGCATGACTCCATCAATGCCAAATCCAGAATAAAAATTAGTTATCATACATTTTGTTATTAGAGAAAAGATGGTTATTAACTTACTATCACACAAGACAAAAAGACAGACAGTAGGTTTTCTAATTTGTGGGTGGGCATTTGATTAGAGGTTACTAAGCAACTCTAGTCTGCTCTTAGCTCTACATTTCTCCTTGGAAAGATATGTCTGTTAATGCTCATGTCAGAACTGAGTTTATGTGTACATTCAGCTGACATCAAAAGCCTGCATGGATGCAAAAAAATAATAAAAAATCTTCAGTTTCCTAACTCACAATACTTTATACAACAATTAATGTTGTTGCCAATATTTTGTTTGTGCTCATATTTGTGGCCACTGATTACAAGTACAGAAAAAAGTCACCAAAAAAGGCAGGCAATTTCACAATTTTCAGGAAGAGGTAAACACAATTACATAGTTTAATGAAGATTGGTTGGTGCAGCTTTCACCATGCCCAATAAAGGCATGCATTTCTTTGGTTTTGATTCAGGAAAAAACAAAAGTGCATTTTCCTCCATTTGTTGTTCTTCACTACCTGCATCCAATTCCCCATTTTAGGAACAGCCTTTGCTGTTCTATTACAGGTGCCAGCCTCAGCTGTTCATTTCTCAGGCTTATCAGTACACAGCTTTGGGCCTTCTGGTGGCAGGGCTTCCTAAAAACTGTCCTCATAGAAATAATAGCACAAGAATTACTTGGGTGAATTACACTGAAATAATGTGATACTTACTTGGGTGTTCTCTCTAAACACTTTCTTCTACAAGCAGTATTCTCTATTACCTGCATCATGGTGCTTTCAGCCACAGTTAGCTAACCTACCATCAGAGGGCCCAGGCAAAAAAACAAACGAAGAAAAAAAGCAAAAAACAAAAAACAAGCTTAGTAAGCCTTGCAACTTACCCCCTCAGGATCTGGAAGAACACTAAACAACTTCAGTGCAGACAGACTCCTAGAATCTTTCAGAAGGAAACATTTTCCCACAGTTCATTGAGATCACGGAGTAATTCATCGTAATGGAGTAAAAGAGCCATGGGATACATCCCCAGAAATCTCAGCAAGTGCTGACACGGTAACTCAGGTAGTGCTTTGTGCAGTGGCTGCCCTTACCAATTACTTAAATTAAGTCAGCAAAGACTGCTCACATATAGAAAAAATCCTCCCTGACCTGATCTGTAAGGCCCCAGCTGTCATTTAAATAATTCCTTAAGAGCCACCTTTGCTAAGATACCTCTATTAAGCAAATTGCTGGGACTAGAAGAAGAAAATGTGCTTATTTATCTGTTAGTGCTATCGTACAAATGCCTATATTCATTATGACAGAAGTGGCTGGTAGTGAGCACTCTTTAATACACCAGACATGGGCTTAGTGGCATATAAAATAATTTCCAATAAATTTATAACCACTATATAAAATTCTGTTGCCATCAGTATAGCAGCTCTTTGCAGTTTAACAAAGAGAAAGCCCATAGGCTAGAAAAGTGTCCCCTCACTGCTATTAAATTTGGATTAAATGCACACAATTTAATTAACCTACTTAATTTCATAAAGTTCCATTCTGCTTTCGCTTCCACAGCTTGGATGCCAGAAAAAAACACTGGCAGAGTACCAAACAATAAATGAATACAGAATACTCCAAGTTTGGATTCATGCCATCAACAGAGCTGCAACAGTCAAATCTGCAATAGAAATGTCTGCAAACTGCTGGGGAAGAAAAACAGTGCCAGGGCAAACTCCTTTAAACAAACCCCCAGTCTCACAGGTCCCACTGCAGAGCAATGCAGCCCAACTCTCTGAGTCAAGATGTGGGATATAGAAGGAGAATTCTGTGGTCTGGACAAAGCAACAATAGGACTTTACAACAAATCTGTTCTGTTCTCACAAGGAAAGTAAAGTTTGTTTTCCTCTAATAGCATTGTCAGAACAGCTGGGCTATATTTGTCAAATTCATTTTGTTCATTTGTATGTAAATCAACTTGAATAGTACGTCCAGCATGGAAATTGGAAAAACTGGAGCTTGGATAACTTACATCAGGTAAAGTTAGAAACAACCAAAGCCATTAATGTAGAGGGCATTTTTGAATAACCTTAATTGAAGTTACTATGCCTGCTTCTACTTGTAATGGTATTTTTTCTCCAGTAGTTTTGTTTTAAGCAAGCATGGTTTTCATTCGTGAGTTTTAGATACAGAAATAATTCCTGAGGAACAATTTTTATAGTGAATGTAGCTACACTTCCAGGTAGAAGGACACAAGGTAGTCTTTAATCTTTTATCCAAAAATAGCTATACTGGTATGAAACTCTTTTACAATAATTGGGAATTCATTGGGAATTCAGATTGGAAACGTGATGGTAACTGTTGGCTGCAACCAACACAAGGCAGCATCTTACATTAAAAGCTATGCCAAGTCATATCACTTCAGATTTGCCATGGACTAAAAGCATTCATGTGGATTGTTATCATGGCTCACTTGATCCACAGTAACTTGTTAAACCATGATAATTCAGTTACAAATTTGAGCTTACAGGGAAATGTTTCAGAGTGCTGCAATAATGGTGCTCTAGCTGTGATAGTGTAAGGATATGATCTACATTAGCACAAGACCTTACAAAATAGCACTGCATCTGGACTAGGCCTGCAAGCATTAAGTACTAACTGACAGTTAGATAAACAAGGACCCTAAAGAAAATCAGTACTGGCTAGATTACAACTGATTCACAGCCTGAAATATGCATGTTAATCTCCTGCTTTGATCCAGAGATAGGTTATTTTTGGTTGAAGACCTTGCCCTCACTCAGAACATATTTGAACTTCACTGAAAGAACTAAGATTTGATATTTAAAGAGAGTTTATAAACCTGAGGGAGATCGACTTTTTACTAACTTTTTGTCTAAAGGTAGATAATGATGGGACAAGGGGGAGCAGTCTTAAACAAAAAGGGGGATGTCAGGGGGAAGTTTTTTTACTGAGAGAGCAGTGAGGTGCTGGAACAGGTTTCCTAGAGAGGTTGTGGATGCCCCATCTTTGGAGGTGCTTAAGGCCTGGCTGGATGGGGCACCTGGCAATCTGATCTAGCACTTGATCTAGTGGCTGGCAATCCTGCCTGTAGCAGGGGCATTGTAACTTCACGATCTTTCAGATCCCTTCCAACCCAAGCCATTCTATGACTGTATGATTCTTTCATTCTGTGATTCAAGTACGAGCTTTAACTTAAGCATGTTTAACATGCTTACATGTTCTTCTGTGTGGGGAAATTGATTTAGAGACTGAAAACCATGTCCATTATAACCTCTTTCAAAAACCTCTTTCGAGAAAGAAGACAGTTAAAAGAAGACAATATGATGAAAACTTCAAAAACTAAGGAGGCATTTAGATCCTTTTGTTTCAAGCTGAAAGTGACAGCACAAAGACCTATTCAATGACAGTGAAGTTACATGAGTTAAACCCAGTGTTTTTTAAAAACAGTTTGTTCACTGTGGTGTTTAATGTGCTTTAGCAGAACTGGACACTAATGAACTGTTCAGTTTGGGGTTGGAGGAACTCCTGGAAGTGGATATCTCCTAGTGCTCTAAGAAACTAACTGTTGAAACTGCAATTTAAATTATACTGACTACTCTTGACTGTGTAAGTATATAGATATGGGAAATGCAAAACTGGATTAAAAAGTCTGCTTAGTCTTCCTGCCAGAGCTGTAACATACTTGGATGTGTCCAAATGTAGGATGAACTCTCATAGTCAATTACACTGAATTTATCAGTTTAGGTATGCAGAGAAACAGGATAATGGTACAGTCATATGGCAGTGGAGGTCTACCATCTGTTATCTGCCTTTAGCAGTGGTCTAGTTCTCACTGTGGACAGTGAAAGGGTGTAGCGAAAAAAATGGGACATATGCTTTTACATTCCTGGCTGGGAACGCAATTCAGGATTCTCAAATTCCAGTTACATCATTTTGTAAGCAAACTGAATTATTTTCCAATATTTTACAGATGAAGGATTTGCTGGCAGGGTCTTACTAATTGCATTTAATAATCTTCCGCAAGAAGCCTATTCAGAACACGTCAAAAGCTATTAAAGCCACAGTTTAAGGGTATAGATCCAGATAATGCAATTGACAGCAGTAGAACAGTGTGGAGTTCATTTTGCCTTTGTATCTATTCATGTGTCAATACTGAGATTTTTGTATTTAAAAAAAATATATATATATATATATCTGTGCATAAATATTAGCTCCCTGAAACAGATCTGAGGAAAAGACATGAGTATCGGAAGACTCAAGTAGCAAAAATTAGACACCTAAGTTTGATACTGGGGTACTGAAACCCTCTATTCAGGAATCTCATATACCTATCAGTTGACCAGGGAGACTGCTGCCATCCTGGGTGAGGTGTGGTTCCTCAGAAACTGAAGTCATAGTTCTCTACAACCACAGGCACTTCATCCTTTAAAGAGTTTAAATGTGAGGTTAAACAGGGAAAATAAAGTTTCCTAGAGCACCAGCAGTCACTAGCCATCACAAAACCTTATCTCCTAGAAACAAATAGAGAAACATGACCACAGACTTCTTCAGTGGCCATCTGCCATTATGCTTTGCAGCCACATAATGCAACCGATGTCCTAAGACTTTCCACAGAATTCAGTAAGAGCAACAACTTTCCTGTAAAACTTGTATCACCCTTCTTTAAAGTGAAGTTTAGCCTGCAGGTTGATCAGCTACTTTAGGTATGGCCTCTCCTTGCTCTTTTTGCTGAACTGTTACAAAGGATCTGGAGTTATTCAAAATAGAAAGGGAGGGGAAATGACTACTCCAACACAGTTATTATAGTATGCTTCTGGAAGGCTGGAGATGGGTTTGGATCCCTGTCTCCTTCAACAGTGGGATCAAAATCTGTGGTGCTTTCTCCTCAGCCAAATTTACTGAGAGTCAGGCTGCTGAGTTGCACATCTGTGTCTTGAACTTGGTGTCCTACCTGGTGGCACAGTTTGGGCATGAGGGAGGAGAGGGCTGGCTTACTGGTAGTCAGAGCCAACCACATACAGGGGAGATGGCTGGGAATCCAGGTATGAAGGGGAAGGTACATAAACTCCCCAGCATCATGTGCTACATCTTTTATAAATTGCTTTCCAAGAGAAAATAAGGTGTTTTGAGAAAATTTTTTGTTATTTTTAAACCTTTGCAAGAGAAATTTTGCTTCTCAAACGTTATAGCTTTCTGCCTCCGAGCTTCAACCAGCAGACTTTGAACTATTTACAGAAACAATCACCTCTGAATAGTCTTACAAGGGCCTGTGAGACCTGTGACATAACAAAATAAATACAGCACTGAAGGTGTACTGACTTACTCTACGTTTGACCTTTTCTTCTAAAAGCAAGAGAACAAACGGATTTCTAGGAATTTTACAAAAGGAATTTTGTGTTGAGACTGCAGATACCATTTTATTTTCTACTG
The DNA here is from genome assembly GCF_019232065.1 of Centrocercus urophasianus. Lineage (NCBI taxonomy): Eukaryota > Metazoa > Chordata > Aves > Galliformes > Phasianidae > Centrocercus > Centrocercus urophasianus. The sequence continues at coordinate 23,181,739 of NW_024884364.1, forward strand.
TCATTATTCCAACAGTTTAACTCCACAGATTATAGACAGAGCTTTCAGAAATAAATAATTTCCTTAAAGTGTCATTCAAACATACAGGCTCCAACAGATACCTTGTAAAACTGCTGTCTTAGCTCATACATTACAACATAGTTGAGTTTATCTGGGAAAGCTGATATGATGATAGACAAAGAGCAGAACCTTCCAGTAGCAGGCAAAGCACCTGAGTCAGTCATCTGTATGGCAAATACTCAGGAAATCAAATTTCCCTAGTGATGGTACTTGTTGAAGGACATTTAGGTGTATGTACGTGCTGTCCACTTTGTTCTCAGCAACTCTCTAGAAATGAGTGTCTATCAAACGGGATTAAATACTGCTTTGTCCCCCTGCTATTTGCTAGTTATGTTCATGACCACATATCTAGAGCATAACTCAGTTACAGCACTTCCCTTCTATATTGTTCCATCAGCAAACTTACTGTAAGGTCACTAGAGTTATTTAGCAGACAATACCTGGAGTTTCTGTCCTTGAACTGATTGAGGACTGAGAATGACAGAAGGTATTATACTGTGTGTGTTTGTAGGCTGTTGAATCAATGTGCTGCTGGAGGGGAATCTTCCACATCATTTACAAATAATGGTGAGGGATTTGCTCTCAGAAGCAATAGAGTACAAGCAAAGTGCCTCCATTGACTTGTGCAGTGTTGTAAATTTTGCTGCTTGATTAATTTAACCCTCTCTCTCTCATGAGCTATCTATACTGAGAATTACTGCCCTAGACAGAGACTTAGCTGTTGCAAAGGGATGAAGGGATAGAGAGCACCCTCAGCAAGTTTGCAGATGATACAAAGCTGGGAAAGGTGGCTGACACACCAGAAGGCTGTGCTGTCATTCAGCAAGACCAGAACAGGCTGGAGAGCCAGGCAGAGAAGAACATTATGAGGTTCAGCAGTGGCAAAGGCAGAGTCCTACACCTGGGAAGCAACAACCGCATGCGTCACTAAGAGTTAGGGGCTGACCTGCTGGAAAAGAGCTCTGCAGAGAAGGACCTGGTTGTCCCCGTGGACAAGAGGCTGACTATGAGCCAGAAGTGTACCCTCGTGGCCAAGAAGGCCAGTGGTATTCTGGGGTGCATTGAAAAGAGCACGGCCAGCAGGTCGAGGGAGGTGATCCTTTCTCTCTGCTCTGCCCTGATGAGGCCACATTTGGAGTCCTGTGTCCAGTATGGAGCTATTCAGTACAAGAAAGACAGGGAACTATTGGAGAGAGTTCAGTAGAAGGCTACAAAGATGATCAGAGGTCTGGAGTATATCCCCTACGAGGACAGGCTGAGAGACCTGGAACTGTTCAGCTTGGAGAAGAGAGGATGGAGAGTGGATTTTATCAGTCCTTATAGATACATAAAGGGCAGGTGTCATGTTGATGAGGATAAGCTCAATCACTGATGGTGCCCAGTATTAATGTCAGGTAGCTTCTGCATCACAGACAACTAAAGCCAACTGTCCAGGAATCTATGTTTTCTGTTCATATAAAATGTTTCTAAGGTGTATTTTTTTTTGCACTCCTGATGTTTCTCGAGACATTAGATGTCACAGAATGTCAATTCTGTCAATGATCTTCCTCCCTAGCTTTGCATTTTGATGTTCAGCAAAATGAAATTTCAAGTCCTTGTACTCAACACACATCTAACTTTCTGACCCTGAGCTTTATTATTATAGTAAATGATAGTCTACAGCTGAACTCTCCTAAAAAGCCATCAACTACACGACGCAAGAAATGAAACACGTTAAAAGCTTGGGGTGTGGACATGTATACCAGAATCTTCCCCAGCAGTGAACACCTGCAGGAAACACAGCTTTTCATAGCAAAAGAAACAATTAATTAACTATTAACTGTTAATCCATTTGGGACAAAAAATGTTAACTGCCAAATCACCAAATATGTCAAATCCAAAAAAGTCTGAAATAATAACATTTATATAATATGAGTTACTGCAGATATTATTCCTATGCAGCTGTTTTTCACAAATAAGACATTTTCTAAGTGTACCCATTTTTCCCCAGTTCCATCAGTATTAACTGCTACTGTCTAGATTTGCTGATTCTACTTCTAAAATATTCCATCATCACCTGAACTACTTAACTTTTTGTCTAGCAAAACTTTCTGATTAGCTGGAAACTGATTGGGAAAAATAAATAAATAAATAAATAAATAAATATTAAGAGCTCCAGCAAAGCACCTTAATAAATCTTTCTGTGTCACTAAGTATATTGGATAAACTAAACTGAAAGCTGAACAGCTTCAAGTTATGCTGTCAGCTTAGTGAGCCACATTCCTTTGCTTCAAATAGAATTTGAAGTTCAATTGTAAATTATTCCCACAAAGGAATTTTTCTGAAATGGTACAGAAGCTTCACTGGACATGTCTAAATGTCAGTTAATAATATGTATATTTTCCTAAATTAAGTGAATTGTTAGCTTTTTGATGAGATCCTGAAATGCCAAAACTTAAGCTTCTGAATGAAGATCGTGTGCCAGCTGGACATTTCAGCAATCTCTGCCCGAACACTTGTGTTTATTTCCTTAGAGATTTTGTAACTGAAGACCTTTTGTGACTGAAGTCATTTTGACTGAGCAGAGAGCAAGCTTCTTTGTTGTTCTAGTAATCAAATAAGCCACAACAAATGAAAATAGCTGTGAAATACCTCCAACAGCAACTCTTCTCTGGCACTGTCTTCCGGTGTTAGAAGACTACTCCACAGTACTAAGAAAACAGATCTGCAAGATTATTTGTCATCACTTAATCTCTTTGTAGCACTGCTCCAATGTCCAAAAATATTACACTGAAAGGTTTCCATGTGTTAAACACGTACGTATGTCTGCTCACGCAGAATCCAACCTTGATTGGGCTGTTCTGCCAAGACAATGATTGGAGATTTCAGGAGCCCACGGCTACAGCAGGAGATGAATTCTTGAATGTGTACATGCACAACATACAGGAGTTGAGCTTAGGAGCCCACAAGTAAGAGACATCACACAGGAGGCAAGGCAGTCAGCAACTGCAGAGAGGCAGATTCTGCTCTGGGAGTAATGACATTCAGTGCAGTCAGAAGTACCTACAGCCCAGAGAAAATGTATGCGGAAATCCAAAGAGATCCTGTGTGCAGGATGTAGAATAGAAAGGCAGTGCCACGAATGCTCCACCTTTTTACCCTTGTTTCCACCGTGTTCCTTGAAATACTATGCCTTGAACAGTCACTGGCTTTTGTCTCCCACCAGCAACTGGGCATAACCTCTCCCTTTCCCCAACATCAGTTCTCATTCTTACCCAGTAGATATTACATGCCTCCCATTTTCCCCTAATCCAACAACTGGTTTTCCAGTATTTACAAATATACTCTACAAAGAGGTTAACTACTCTTTACTTAATGAATTCAGTTTATGCAGAACGTTCAAGAACACTTTCTCTTAATAAAGAACTCCAGGGATGTTGACATTGTACAACAAAGGTCCATATTCCTCTCGACCTGCTTTACGTTTTCTAATTTCTTTGTCTTTGGCTGGCAGGAGAAGCATGAATAACTCAGCAGAAACTACTTGGCTGTGTTTCATCCCTGGCTGCTGACTCATAAAAGATTGTCTGGGAAAGTTTGTAAACACAAAAAATTGCCATTAAATATAATATCATATTACCAGCCTTGCAAATCAAAGAAGTTCTTACTGGGTTAGGATGAATAACAAAGGGCACAGAGACATATTTAGAAAGCAAATGCTTATGTATGATGAGCAACATGCATTTCACAAGCAGCAGGGAGGAGAGGTTTGTGAAAGAACCAGTTCTCACAGAACTCCACCCATGCAGATCCAACAAAGACAGCAAATAAGCAGCAAGGTTGACTGAACCATTTAAAATGAAAGGAAGGTAACACACCCAGGCCTGGCTTCCTTTCAGCATTTATAGGTTAACATAGAACCAAAATTGTTAAATGGTTTTACAGCACTGTGAAATATGAATCTATTAACAAGAGCATTTTAGATTTTGAGATATTTTCTAATGCAGTAGTCTACCAAACACTGGGTGATGTGTGTGTATGTAGGGAATATATGCATAGAGAAATACTGCATGTAACAGGAATGACATGGTTTATTTACTTATTTCCTTCAGGCATCTCATCCTCAATCTTTTTTTCTCTTTGTTCATCATTCTCTCTAATTTTTCCATTTTTTACTTCTTTCTGCTCTGTCTGGGGAAAGGAGAAAAAAAAAAAAGTCCTGCTCCTGTTATCTGGTGTTAATGATGTTGTAAAGAGCAAATGCTACGAGTTCCTGTTGCAAACAGCTCTGCTGCTGTTGCCAGACAGCTACATGAAAGAGGCTGATAGGAGCAGCTCCTCTTCTGATGCTTATTATAGCTGAACAGCAAGAACGTATACCTGAGTGGTAAAGCCAATAAAGATGCTTCCAATGACAGTAAGAGGCCAAAAATGCACCAATGCAGACAAACCTTTAATGACAGCCTGTAAACACAGTTATCATAGTTAATATATGGTAAATAATGCATGGCAGGTAATCACATGCTGCCCTTGACAGCAGACACGGGCTGCATTTGTTAACCCTCACATCACATCACTGAGCTCTCTTTTCAGAGGTATCTGAGGGAAGGACAGACGGCAAGATATAGAATCACAGAATCACGGAATCGTTTGAGTCAGAAGTCACCCTTCAAGGTCTTCTGTTCCAACTCCCCTGCAACGAGCAGGGACATACAGGGTCATGAGATGTTGGTGACCACTCATGCTGTCCTGCTCCACCTTACTTTGACACATGTAGACATAGCCACCCAATGTGCTCTTTCTACCCATTATTTTTACTATTAGCCCACAGAGCTGAAAGCACGGGAAGCAGAGACAAACATTTCCTTTCAGTTCTTTAATTAACTGCTGAGGTAGGAGCACCGCAGCTCTCTCTCCCTGCCTGGAAATTGCCAGAAAGCGCCGTCTTTCAGTACCAGCACGGAGGGAAACCGGCACCCTGCCGTTCCGCGGGTCGCACCCCCCCGAGCCCGAGCTGCAGCCCGGGGCTGCGCCTGGGCGGGCAGGGGGTGGGACGGGAGGGACTGCCTGAAACCCTCTGGTTTCAGGCGGTGCCAATATTTTCCTAGAAAATGATAGCGTTTCGGCAGGCTGCTGTGGGTTTTGTCCGGTCAGCTTTTATCTCTGTAGCTAGAGCTCTGTGCAGCTCCTGCCTGTTCAGCTCTTACTCTTTGAGGAGCCGATTTTGTTTACAGGAAAAAAAGCCTGAGGAAAAACAAAATTTAAAAAAAAACCCGAAAAACTGAGAAACTGCTTAATGACTTCACATGGCCGACATGCTGTTCCCGTGTTATCTCCTGAATATTTTATTTTCCTTCTGTTCTTCTCCAGCAGGCTGTTTTTTTGCAGCCTTTTCGGTCTGGTGTTGTTTGTTTGTTTGGTTTTTGGTTGTTTTTTTTTTTTTTTTTTCCGTTTGATTTGCAGAAGGAGATGTGATTCAGGGTTCATCTTGCAAATCGGGCCGCCTTTGCCCCAAAAGGGCTCTGAGGAGGCTACATCCAGCTTGCAGGGGTCGGGTTTCAGCGTGAAAGTGCATTCCTGACTGCCCCGCTCTGCCTTTGTGTTTGCTTTTCCCCGGCAAAATAAATGGAATTCTTAGAAAGATTAATCCCATTCAGAGAGGGAGAAACAAAAAAGATCAGTATACGTGTATGTACATATACATACATATATATACATATGTGTATATGCGTGCTTATATATGTGTGTGTGTGTATATCAAAAGGTGGGGTGTTGTGTTGTTGTTGTTTTTTTTTTTTTACACTTTTCACCCCATTGCAATGTTTTTCACTCTTTGCTTCCCTGCTTTCATTCTTTCCTGACTTACATTTACTTCAGGTTTCATTCTGCTTCTTGGCTCCTTGTTTTAGCAGAAAAAAAGCACTGCTTTAGATTGCTGGTAATATTTTTAGGTCTTAAAAAAAGCGACTTAGGAAGGCAGCCACAGCTTTCACCTTTTGCTCCTCGCTGCTGTTCATGGCTGAACTAACTTGTACTGGCCACACTGCTTTGTCATTTCAGAATCCTAAAAGCATTTCTGTGTACAATTATTTCTGTTCCTTTTACAGTGGCTACATGGAAAAAGTCAGTCTAAAGCCTGAATTCTTAGATGAATCTAATATTTTGAATGTTCTTTTCTCCTTCTCTTGTATTGTCTTGTCTGAAAGGTAATTTTTTTTTTTGTATTTTTTTTTTTATGTGGGAAATTGAGGAGGGGGAGGGAAAGCATTTGCATCACTATGGCTTTTTATGTGAATTCAGTTATCCTGGCACAAAACAGTCTAATTAAACGAGAATGCCGCTATAAAGAGATAAAAATGTTCACTTATTCTTAGGAACAAGCAGATTTTAAAACAGCATTTGCTGTGAACTCCTAACATAAACTGGAGAATGTGAATGGCCTTTTTAGTAAACAGTGAATTCCTAACAGAGAGATAAAGATACATTTAAGAAAAAAATCTTTTTTGTCCATGTTAATGATGATAGTAACAACAACAAAAGAATCATTAGTGCATCCCTCTGTTTTGAAAATTACATTTACAAGTTGAGTGTCACTATCATGTGATTCATCTATCAGAGAACTGCTTTGTGTTCCATGAAATATCTGTGTGAGCTACTTTGTTTACTTGGGAAGTTGATCTTTTACATTTTTAAAACCTTTTTTTGTTTGTTTTTTTGTTTACTATGTTTTTGAACTTCATCTTTTTCTCTGCTTGTCTTATCTTTTCCTTAAATAGCTTTTCCCACTTCAGAGCCAGAATTAAGAAACTAGAGACCATCATGAAAATGAGCTCTCTATATGAATTATTCTGAGGATTATCTGTTTTGTTTTTTCTTTTTCTTTTTTTTTTTTTTTTTTTTTTTTTTTGGTTTGTGTTTCTAAGCATCCCTCCTGGTCTTTAAAAACCAAAGCTGGCATCTGTGTTGGCTTGAATTTAAATGGTCCCTGCAGGCTCTTTAACTCAAAGAGTTATTTTATTCATTTGGCTATTTCTTGTTTCTTCCCGTAGGGTAACTACAAACCTAGCTCTTATATTTGTTTACTTGCTTCACTATGTTAAAATACTATCTTTTCACCAGTGCTTATGAATTTATTAGTGCTTGAATGCATTTATATTGTTGAACTCGGTCCAGTTTGTCTTTATCACCCTATTTTATTTCCATGTATCCCTAACAATAAGTTATCTGCACATGGCAAAGTACTGCGTAACAGAGCAGAGGATGTAGGGAAGTGTCAAACATACTCTAGCTATTGTTGCCCTATTAGTACATTCCTCAATTGCACTGCCTGCAGTCAACACTTTTTATTTTAAAAAAAAAAGATTATAATTGGGTTCCTTACCTCAACATCTATTAAATAATGTCACAGACACTTCTTTCAGTGTGGTCAAATCCATCTCCCAGACTGCATATTCTCCAGCCCTTTCTACTTTCTCCTTTTTCCTTGCTTGGACCAGCTCTAGCACTACTGATGACATTTGCTACCTGGCTCCCCAAACAGCTCCTCACCCTCCTGCCCCTTCCCTTTTCCTGATGGATTCCCATGGCTGAGTGCTACAACTCACTGGCCTTGCAGTAGTGCAGAGATTAAAGAAAAAGGAAACACGGTGCAGATTAAGACCTGAGGGTCTGACGGTGTTTGTTCAGCATTACTGAACTGCACCTTTCCCCATCAAACGTCAGCAGCTCAACCTCCAGGTCTGTCTCCTTTAAAATATACCTTTGAATAATATGTCTGCACGTTCAATAGCCACTTATAAAATGTTCTGAAAAATAGTCACATATCTATAGAGAGGCAACAGATTTTATTAAAACAAAGCATAAAGCATCTGGAAGCAATCTAAAAAAGCAGAGGAAACACAAAGCCTTATTTTGGTCCTGAGTGTACCAGGGGAGTCTTTGTACCCCAGGCCACACTTGAGGTTCAGTATGTTCTGAAATTATATTCACATTATAAATGATCTTTGTGCAACTTCTTAGAAGCTTTTCTTAAATTAAAAGAGCTCACTTCTTACATTACAGCAAAGCCATGCAAATAACACTGCTGCCATCGCTCCTTCATAAGGTTAGCAGACACAACATTATTTTCTGAATTCCTATAGAAACACATCATTCGTCCAGGTTCATCTGTTTGACCATACCATCTCTGCTTATGGGTCTCTCAATTATTTCCTTCTTTCCATCATGTCACAAATATCCCTGTGCTGGTTTAGATCTACTCAATCTATTTTTTTCGTACATCTTGTCAATCTTTTCATCTTCTTGACCTGTTTTGTCAGATGGCACCATCTTCTACTGCACATTACACCTTTCTGCTTTCTTGTTTGATTCTCAGTAGCATCAAAATACACTCTCCCCCTAAAAATAAGTGAGGCCGCTAAGTTGATTTATTCCACATGCTTCCTTAAAACCTATCTCTCCATGTAAACATAATTAATTTGCTAGTTAGTAGGCACTTGGGTGTTAATACCTGAACCAGAACCAAAACTGTTTTCTTTGTCTACCTCATACTTACTGTAGAGGCACTTAGTACTTTTCCTGACCACAATTCTTTTAACTTTTTTTGCATACGTTGACTAAATGACAAGTTTGCATTATAATTTTCATGTCTTTGTTGTTATTGTGTTTTTTTGTTGGTGGTTTTTTTTTTTTTTTTTTTTAATGGTCAGCTAATTTATAGTATTAAACACATCTGGAGAGAGAAGTATACTGTCCATAGTTTTGGTCAGAACTAATTGTTTTAGTTTCTGTTTTTCTACACTGCTGAAAGATAGAATGTATTAAATTCTTAGCTTCATCTTGACAAAAGCAAATGACAAACAGTAACTTATAAAAAAGGGAAGTATCCCCCCTGTTCTCTCCACTAAGACACCCTCTGGTCTCTCCACCAGAAGTTATTACCAAGCATAAAAACAGGAACAAAAAAAGAGGTTTGCCTTGTTTCTCTCTTCCATTCACTTCAGTCCATTCAGAAGCTGGTGACCTGAAAGCTCTTAGATGTGACTGATTTCCAAAAAGTAAATTGGAGAAACTGAGGTGTAAGTACAGCTGCTATTTTGATGTTCCTGCTATTAGAGTAGTAACCACTGAGAGAAGGATAAGAAAAATGTTTGCAGGGAAAAAAAAGTGCTTCTCAGGGCTACAGCCTTGAGAAGAAGGGCTTGTTATGAAATAGTCACAATGAAAACCAGTCATGTTTGCTCTGGTATGAGGTTACAATGCCAGGTCAATTATCATCCAAGTAATAGTTCTCTGTGGGAAAATTAAAACACCTTATCTTCCCTGAGAATGCATGTTGGAATAGCTGGGTTCATGATGACTGTTTAATTGCACACCTTCAAAAGAGCTAGAAGAAAAAACAAAAAACAACAACAAAAAAACCACTAGCTTCAGAAAAGAATGTAGACACATTGCTTAGGACACTGATCAACATTTTTTTACACATATTTAGAGTACTTAGTGAAATAGAGCTATGCTTTGTGACAGGAGCCTTTAGACACTGCACAAAGAGACAAGAGTAGCTACAGTTCTGACAGTTGTTTAATAGTAGATTTAGCTGAAATGACAACTGCATTAGCTGATACAATAATCCCAGCCCCGTGGTCATCCTTACCTTTTTGCAAAGCTACTGGCCTGCAATGCCACTCTGTCCTGCATTAGTTTATGTACCCTGGTCCCCATGTGTGTTATGGTGACCATGGTGACCAGCAGTGATTTGAGATGGGATTCAGCAGCCACCTGTGGAGATGCTGTGTTGGCAGCTGCTGCTCATGGGAAGCACACCTGGTGACAAGAAGATCTGGCCTTGCTGAACATGGTGCTGGAGGCTCATTCTCATCATGCCAGAATTTCTCTTGCAGCCTTTACTATGGGGAAGTATCAATATCTTTCACCAACTTAGCAGCATGCCCTGGCAGCCCAAAGGGCCCATTGTACCCTGGGGTGTATCAGGCCCAGCACTGCCAGCTGGGTATGGGAATGGGTTTTCTTGCTCTGCTCTGTGTTGTGCAGCCTCACCTGCATGCAGGTTTCAGTGCCACAATTTGAGAAGGACATGAAACTATTAGAGAGCATCCAAAGGAGGGCTGTGAAGATGGGGAAGAGCCTGGAGGGCAAGATGCATAAGGACAGGCCGAGGTCCTTTGGCTGGTTCAACACAGAGCAGAGGAGCTGAGGGGAGACCTGCTGGTGGCTGCAGCTCCTCACAGGGAGCGGAGGGGCAGCGCTGAGTTCTGCTCTGTGTGACAGCGACAGGGCCTGAGGGAACGGCATGGAGCTGTGTCAGGGGAGGGGAGATGGGGGTTAGGGACAGATGCTTCACAAGTAGGTGGCTGGACTTGATGTTTCTTTCCCCCTTGAATTCTGGGATTTGCCTAATCCCTCTTCCCCAGTGGCCACAAGCCAGTGAACACAAGCACAAAGACAAAGAAGTAGCTAAGGAGCAGTGATGAGCACAAGGGGAAGAGAAGGACCAGGACTGCCTGTCTGATGTCAGTACAGGTTATTTGTAAGACTCAGCCTCTGACACCCTGTAAAGTAAACATAATTTCTTGTTCAATAAACTTCTCATAATAAAATACATTAAAATGCTCCATGAAACGGGCATTATTGCACCTCTAACACCTCTTACCCTTAGAGTATTTCCAGCATGAAGGGGAAGGATGTTTTGCCAATTCTAAGTTATTGATTTTTTTTCATATTTTCCCTTTTAGTCAAGCAAATACTTTATCATATAGCTATACAGATTAGACAACTAAGGAACAGACAAATGAAGCAAACTGCTCAGAGATTTCAACAAACAGCAAAACTAAGAATCTGGCTGTCCTGCCTCCCACTCTCCTCTCCATGTCACGCAATTCACTTCTGAGCTCCCGAATGCATTTTACTCATCCTCCTGGAGCATTTCACTAATTGATGAAAGATTAAAATATAATTCAGGATGACATTCAGCACTGAAATCCGCCTTAACAAGAGGCAATAAGCTGAAACTACAGCAAAAAGAGAAAAATAATTACAGAAAAGCAAATTACAGAATATGAAAAGTAGCTTCATTCCTTTGTAACATTCTCTATGAACAAAGTTGCATTTCTTTGTTCATTCTGTACTTGCATCATGTCCAAAAATACACCACAATTCTGTAATAAGCATCACTTTCAATAAACGCCAACATCGTTGTAATTTCCCATTACATTAACAGTGCTTGACTTCCAGTTAGAGAATACTTCTACTAAGCAAATATTTTCCGCTGGCTCTCTGAGAGGCCATTTAAAACAGGTTTCGTTGTAAATAGTTACGCAAGCCAGTACAAAGGCTGTTATCAGTGAAAATATGTATTCCTTAACACTGTCAGCAATTTTCTACCAAGCTAATCTAATTACAAAGCACTATTGAAACTAACCCAACCCGTAAGGGTAGGGAAGGTAAATTACATAACCATACTTTTTTTAAAATTATTATTTAAAAAAAATTTATAAAGTTGATCTTTTACAGTGATTTTCCTGTAGTGTGATGTTAAAAGATCAAGCAAGACAGAAATGCATCCAACTCAACTCAACCTGAAATACAAACTGGAGCTCTCTCTCATGACAAGAAGCTGTTTAGGTGCAAAGGCATACAGAAAGAATCACAACTAAAGACAGGTGCACATCGGAGTGGATTCCTTTTCGGATCAGCGAGCAATATTCAAGCAGCCATGTCATACATTCCCTTTCAGAAACTGGTGAAGCCTCGTATTAAAAGTTGCTAGACTTTTATTTTTGCCTCCATGGGAGAAGGCTCTTTTAGAATTTCCAACTTGGAGAATTAAAAAGTTTCCTTTAGGAGGAAAAAAAAAAGGTAGAGTCCTGGTCCAAAGTTCCTGTTATACCCAGCAGGTGTGGCTACAGTGAAAGGCAAAAGCAGGTTTCTAGAGTACTCCAGGACTAAATGTCAGCTTCAGCAACAAGGGGCTGGCTCAGCACCAGGTCTATTCCTGTCTGGCCATGGTTATGTACAGTGTGCCTGAGCTCACTTAAGGGCAGACTGTTGCCGGGAGCGCTGGAACACTTTCTCCAAAACCAACCCTGATAAACTACCGGTTTCTGTTGACAGATCTGTTGATGAAGTGGTTTCATATGATTCGGGAGGACAAGAAGCAATGGATTTTATTTTCCTTTGTAGGATTAACTTGCCAGTGTGTCAGTGCCTGGACTTAGTTGACGGATACATGACCATTACACAAAATAGGAAAATGGAGGGCAATATACTGGATGTGGAACTATGACTAACAGTAAGACTGTAAGACTACTATTTTAGTAGCAGTTAGATACTTAGGCAGGCAGTCAGTTGGCTATTTAGTTCTTTCTGTTTTCTGAGAACCTCCCTGATAGCCAGCATAATTTGAAGGAGGTGTATCATTTTTATTTGCATTTTTATTTTGTGATTTCTGTAGGTCTTCTTCCCAGTCTATCAGTTGCAAAGAAGATCTAATATTTGTTAATTTTTAATGAAAGTTCTGATTTTCACAAGTGTAAAAGCTGGTCCTTCAAGCAAACTGGAGAAAATTGCCAGTGATATTACCATCACAATCTTTGCAACTGTTGGCCCCAACATACAGATCCTCAAACTTATTTAACAATTTAGCTGACAAAAATGGCAGTTAACGCTTTGAGGAGCTTGGCTTTACGTACTGTTCCAGTCACCCCATGGCAAGCAAATTTTACAGTTCTAAGCTAAGCATTCAGGCTTCCCAGGAGAAGGGGGGTACTAGACACCTACACAAGAAATATTTCAACAAGTAGCCAGCTGAGCACAGTGTCTCACACTTGTGAAGAATGAAAGGAAAAGCGTGGAGCAACAAGTAAGGTTGAACAGGCATCTATGCTACTGACAGTTGGACTTGAAATGGCACCTACTCACCTACCTATTCTGAAGATCTTAATCTATGAAGTGGTGACACACTGGAACAGGTTGCCCAAGGAGGTTGCATTCCCTGGAGGCATTCAAGGCCAGGCTGGATGTGGCTCTGGGCAGCCTGGTCTGGTGGTTAGTGACCCTGCCCACAGCAGGGACGTTGAAACTAGCCAATAGCCAATTGAAATAGCCAATCCTTTTCAACCCAGGCCATTCTATGATTCTATGAACATCTTCTTTATGCCAGCAGCAAAGACTGGTTTGGCAATACCAGATGAAACAGGTTGTTTTTCCATCCTGTTGTCACACTGCCCATCTCTTATTTTGCCCTATCATTTTATTCCTTCCACTGTCTTCTGTGCTGACATGCTGTTCTTCCACCCTTGCTGGCTTGTACCCAGACCTTTGAGGACGTGAGCTGGCAGAACACAAACACAAGCAGTGATCTGGGCATGCCTGTGGGATCTGGTCTCACTGTCAGAATAAGCAAATGAATGTCAAATGAAGTGAGTGTGACATGCAGTTGGCTCCTGGCACGTTCTTGCTTCTTCCACTGGCTAACAGTTGTATCGCAACACAGTTAAGAGTAGAAATACTGTATAGCAGACTTGTGCACTCCAGGCCACAGGCTCTCCCTCACACCAATTAGGCAAAAGTAGTCTTCCAGCTTAGCATGAAAGGGTAATTTCCCCTGATTGTGGAAGATCTTGACTCAGGTTCAGGGATATCATTTCAGGAAATGGCTTAGAGCAGATGCTAATGAATGGGAAAGGTCAGCAGTGACAACAGGAGAAACTTGCTGCTTAGCAGGATAATGCCAGCTGAGTAGCAGTTCAAAAACTGTACCAAGTATCTGTAGATATAGACATTAAAGTGGATAGTAAGTGCTAAGGCACTATTCATAAACGCCCTGCCCAAATAAAATAATTTGAAAAGTCACGACAGATTCCAAGAAGTCATCAGCTACTCGTTCTAGGCATCAAAGCTGTCCTAATTTTGGGATTAGATATAAAACACCATTGCTTCTGACCTATCTGTGATCATCTTTATGTTCAGCTGAGCTCCCTGAAGGGTTGGAAAAAACCCTTCCCACTACCATTAGCTCATGAATGCTCTCAGATTTCAGGTACTGTTTCTTTTCTCCTTTCAAGCACCGTCTTCTGTTCAGTCCTTACAAGATGACCGATTCCTTTTGTTCTGCGCACTGGATAAATGTACTACAAACACCCTCCTGTCTATAGATAACAATTCATACAGTGCACCTTCCTGCTTCTTCATGGGCGTTTTTCATTTTCCCTTTGGTCTTTTGGCTCTCTAATTATCACTTCCAGCCTGGCCGTGCAAGAATCCACCCCAGTGCTGGTGAGATCCAGTTGGAGATTATAACCCAAACCAAGCATAACTCATAAAAATTGCGTACTGAAGAACCTAACTCCTCTGTCTGGCTGTAATATTTAAGATCTGTGTGTGGAGCACAACCGGCTGGGCATGCTAGTGTGCATGCTGAATTCCCTGCACAAGGAGTCAGTTGTAGGAGTGGAAATTCAGCACTTATTCAACACAACCATTCCACGATGCAGCTAATTCTACTCTAAAGTGAAATTAAACCAAAGCTGAGAAGCCAAATTTCATGAGGCATCTGAGACAACCTATTACTACAAGGAACAAGTATGGGCCTATTCACCCCATCCTTTGTCACAACTTCACCTCCACCTACCTTGTGTTTGCAGGGCTTTTATGGCACCAGCAGTGATCAGCTATCAATTCATCAGGTAAACTAAACTGATAAAAAAAAGTGAGGAGGATAATTATTTGCTAGTCAGGTGAACTAAATTAGCTCACTAGGTTGTCAGATGGCTATCAAAGTTGGCACAAGAGAAAATCTGGCAACTGCAAAAGTGGGGAGAGGTAATTGGGATTGTGCTTTTTGTGAAATGCTGTCGCTGGTCATACAGGCATTAGCTAACTTCACAGCTGAAAGACAATGCAAAGAGAGAAAAGGGGAAAGAAGAACGCGAATGTAACCTTTGGAGACTGCTTATTTCTATATCAGCTGCTACAGAAGTACTTCCTCACATTTTTTTCTTTTGCACTTTACTACCATGCACGTTTACAATGAAAGTCTGAATACAAATAGATCCCACTATACAGTTAATAGAAAGCATTAACGTTTTTACAAAGACAAATCATACAATGTACTCATGCTACAGACTTTATACAAACCAAATCTATTTTGTATTACACAGATTCAGCTTTCCTTTTATAGAGAAAATATGTAAATTTAAGCGTGGGCCAAACTCTTAACTGCTAGAAAACTGTAGGGAACTGGTGTTCCTCCTTAGCCCTTTATTGTCAACACCCTATATGATGCATATGTTTAAGTAACCTATGAAAAAATAATTATTTGAGGCAGTTTTTATTATTAAACTTTAACATACAGGGACACAAAGGTGTAAATTGCTGCCCCCTTAGAACATTTTTGCCAGAAACTGTCTCCCCAAAAGGAGCACAGCAAGGTGTGAATTGTATCCTGATAGCAACTGTAGCTTGATTGAGGTGTTAAATTTCAAAGCTGTTGTTTTAACTCTGAACAAGGCCACCTGTGAAAAACATTAACCCAAATCAGGGATAATTAAACCCCTGCTATTGTTGGCTATTTTTCTCTTTATTCCTTTTTATTTTCCCAAATAATGGATTGCATTTAGTGATCATTATAAAAAGGTAGTGATCTCATGAAAGCTTAATAGGAAACCACCCAAGGCCATTAAAGAAAAAGGTGGAACTCATTCTGATCTCCCCATTGGTAATCCATCCATCCTAGTGTGGAAATTAAGGTGAGGAAGAGGTGGTGATACCTAGCTGGAGCAATCCCAGTTGGGAAGCTGGAATGCTGGGCATGTCCTAGCCTCAGAAATTTGACTTTGTTCCAGGTTCTGCCAGTTGGGACGTAACACGAGTGTGTGCTCAAATCAGTATTATGAAATACGTAGTGCTCAGTAAATGTGCCTTCTAAAATCCTTTGCTGTAATCTCTCCATGTTGATGAGACCTTAATGTAGTCTATATCCTTGCTCTGGCAGGTATTTTCAGCATATCAAACTGATTTGCCCTGGGCTGGTTTAACTGATGTTGATAAGGACAGCTAGAGACAAAAAGCTTCATTGCAGAAGTGCCTGTGCCTCCCTCCCAGCAGGGCATGTACTCCAGCTAATGCAGTGCTGAAATTTCTTGGAAAAAGAATTGGCTGCACGTGGTAGACTCTTCCCTTCTTACAGTTCAAGATGTGGTTCAACAGCAGATTAAATTGATCTTAGCTGGGCCACCGAGTCCTTCCCTTCCCTGGTTGCCACCCAACCTCATTTTTAAGGTCAACTGAAACTCAGGCAAATAAGCAGGAAAACAGAGTGCAGAGCTGAGCGTGTTGGAAACAAAAGGTATTTGCTGGGCAGGCTTCCTGAGCTAACATCAGCTAGTGTCGCAAGGTCCAGACCCAGCAAAATAGCACATGTGGCAATTCTGGTGTTCAGGGCTGACCTCCAATTTAAAATACATTCAGCAGCAGCAGCCTGCAGCTTCAGAACATAAACTGTCCCATTCCCCTGTCCTGGTTAAGACTGTTCTCTTCATTTGTGTGTTTTCTGTCTGAATTCTAATGTAAACTGATGCAGTACGTTGATCAAGAAGAAAACTCGTTCCAGAAACAAATGCAACAAATCCCTTTTACAGGTAGAAATCCAAACCCAAGGTCCCATGGGTACTATTTGCTCCTTCTTTATCTTTCCTTCTCATTTTTTTCTCTTGGCCTTCTTGAGACACATTGTTAACCATGTTAGAAACTATATAGGTCCATGGGCAATCTTCCCTCAAGACTTGTGCTGGCTGACCCCAGCAGCTTCTCCATTTGCCAGCATGGAAACCAAAACAGAGAATAGCTCTTGTAGGTCAGATAGTAAAGGAAGTGCACCAGAAGAAGGGAACAGAAATTACTCATAAACTGAGATTTAAGTTGTTAGATTGTTTATTTCCAAGAAAAGTAGTGGCAAGTTGCAAGAATATGCAAGCATATTTATTCAGTCTTTCAAGTTATGAAAAAATTAGTTTTGGATATACATGCCTGTCTCACCTCAGTATTTTGTAAATGCATTTTAAAATTACTTCTGAATTTGTGATTTATGTAAAAACAGTATTTTAAAACTTTAGCAAGATTTTACTGGTATTATTTCAAGGTACCTATACATACAGGCTGACACCGATCTATGAGTTCTCCTACATAGCTCTGATTCTTTTTTTGGGTTTGATCCAAAATGCTGGCATAAGTGGAAATCTGTTCAAGAAGTTTTGAACTTGACCTGTTTTATTGTGAGTGGAACAGCTTTGGTCATTTTCAAAGCTATTTTTTCCATTGTGGTGTTTAGAGTTCCAGGAATTATAGAGACCATTCAAAACCTACAGCATGTCACATCCTCTAATAAATCCAGTAGCTTTATGCCCTATTAGCCTGATCTGTCTTTGCAGTGGAGAAGAATAGATTTTTTTTTATTATTTTCTTTTCTTTTTAATAGTAGTTGTCATTTAAACATTTTATGTTGATGGACTCTTCATTTGCTAATGCACGACAGTTTTCAAGAGTGTAAACACAACTGCATCAGCGTCCCTTTTGATTTAAATGAGAGAAATATTCTATCTAGGCTAGACAAAGTGTGGATTTCATATTTCTTGAATGCAGTACAGTATTTCTTCTAATTATTAGCTGGGATCTATTTTGCAGAAGGTTGAACATCTCCATTTTAATGATGAATCATTTTCTTTTTCTGTGATGACCACAATTGCCTTGCTTGACCATGATTACCATGCTTTCCATGGTATATAATTTATATGTTGACACAAGTGGATATACAGCAAAAATCTCACTGATCCAGCCAGCCTAGGATTAAGACAGATTACCCTTTAAAGGACAAGTTTGCAGCACATAGAAGAAGTACATGAAAACAAAATCTGAATATTCCCACTTTGAGTTCCTGGTCTCCTTAGCATAATATCACTTTGTTTCCTTTTATTCAGAGAAGGGAAAGACGATTCTATTTAGTCATTAACTAAAATGCTTGAAATCTCTTGATTTAAAATTCAGTGCTTTATGCGTAGTTTCTAGCATCTTATTCAGCAGATTTGTTACTGAAAGGAGATCTAACACACATTGTAGGTATTGCTGTGTCCATTATAGGAATTACTGTTTCCTGGCAAGATGTAAGCAGTACTTTAGCTGTGCTTTAATGGAAAACAGCAATGCATTTTCCTTATTTATCGAGAAAAATAAAGATTCTAAGCTGGTAGGTAAAAGCTGCAGCTTTATTTACAGCAGCCAACCATTCTGAAAGATGTCAGTGTACACTCATACATGCATTACTCCAGCAGAAATGGAGACACCACCCATTTCATCAGTGGAAATCCCTAATTGAATGAATGGAGTAACACCTCCTCTGTAGCCAAGTAGACATTTACATCAAGGGCAGAAAGGACTCGTTTCTTACATATTCATAACATATAATTATATAAAAACATCAAAAAGAAACGACGAACAGTAATACAATTGCATTCAAAAGCCACGTTTGGGCTATATGGTCTGGACTACTTACGTTCTGTGTTTGTGTCAATAGTTTTATTACAGGGATGTTCGTTAATATAGGCAGAGCAGTGGGCATGAAGAAAGAAGTGCTCACCATGCAGCTCATCCCTTTACAGGAATGAACAGTGGGAACGGAAGGCCATTTGGGTCACTTAACACTGTGCCATGGGCACTTTACCCTGGACAGCCTGATCTAGTGGGTGACAACACTGTGCGTGGTAGTGGGTTTGGAGCTCAATGGTCTTTGAGGTCCCTTCCAACCCAAGCCATCCTATAATCTTGAGAACAAACTCTACAGAGTCTGCTTTATCTAACAATAAATGTAATGGACGGTTTTGCTGCACATGGAACACAACACAAACCACGTCCTTCTGGAATCAGCTGCGACTGCCATTTTGGGGGGTCCTGCACCATGATAAAAGAAAGCCGCCCTACACCCCACTTGTGCGAGCCATTTTAAATTCCTTTTGTCCTTTTCTAGTTTTCCTCGATTTCGAATCATTCACAGTCAGAATACGTACGCTCCGCACAGGGCGAGAGCCACACAATACCGCGGCGTTGCCATGGGGACTGCCTCAGATCAGCCTTTCTCGGTGTCTTCCCCAACAGCCGAAGCCAGCAGCTATCGATAGGAAAAAGCAGCGGCGCCTTTCTTTGATAGCGGCGTTCACACGGCGCTCTCAGCATCTCACTTCTGCTCCCTCAAACGCACTTCCATCTCCGGCCCTTCTGTCGGAACGCTCTGGTTAACACAACCTCGTACATATCACGATCGCTAAGCGCAATAACGCTCGGCTTGGCCTTGTAGCACGCGGGAACAGCCGCCCTAGGGCGAGGATCGTTACTCTGCAGCCGCACCGGGCGACGCCGCTCTGCTGTGAGCACGTGCGGCCGCGTGGGAAGTTCGCAGCCACCCCGACGGGCGCCGAGCAGGCGAAAGCCCGCCGGGGGCGGCCGGGCGAGCGGGCACGACGATACCCCGGGGGCCGGGCCGGTGCCGGCCGGAAGTGACGGGCGCTTCACCTGCTGGGCGGTGCGCGCGGGGCGGGGCGGCCGCCGGGAGTCGCGGAGAAGCAGGCGGTGGTGCCGTTCGAGCCGCGCTATGGAACCGCCGCCGTTGGTGCTGCTGGTGGGGCTGGTGCTGCTCGCCGTCGCAGGTGGGCGGCGGGACGGGCCCGGGACAGTGGAGGCGCCGGGGTGCAGGTGGAAGGGAAGGAGGGAAGAGGAGCGGTCGGGGCTGCGTTAGGCTGAGAGAAAGGGAGGCGGCGGTGGTGGTGGGGTTGGGGGCTTCTCTGCTGCCGAGCCCCCCCAGCCCGCGGTGTGGCCGCGTAGCAGGGTGCGTTGCGCTCGGCGCCCGGCGGGGCGGACCTGGGCTTTGTTCGCCGCCGCGTTTTGTCTCCTTTCTCTTCCTCGCCGCGTGCATCTGCCTGCTCGCCCCTTTCCCACCGCTCGGGCTTTGCGATTCCTTTCATTCCGCCTCTCTTTCTTTCACCGATTCAACTTCCAACGTGGTGGCGGTGAGGATTGCGAGAGGCGCTTCCACGCGGTTCCCGGCGAATGGAGCGTCCCGCCAGGTCCCCACGGCTGCGGGCAGCGGTACGGCCGTGCCCGGTACGCACGGCACGGTGTTTCCGCAGCGGTCCCTGCCCTGGTGCCTACCGGCACCGCCCGGGAGTGAGTGGCTGCGGTGGGCGGCGAGGCTGCAGGCTGCCTGGGAGCGGGCATCGAGAGAGCCCGCCAGGGAAAACCGAACGTGGGGAGGAAATAGAGCCTGAGAATCTGCGTGGTTAATGCCTCTTCAGGGCTAGTCTCATTCTGGGAGGGTGGAAGAGACCTTGGTGTCTTATGGGGAGTGGCTGAGTGAAACGAGATTGTTCGATGTGGAGAAAAGGAAGCTCAAGGGAGCCTCTGCAATTCGCTGAAAGGAGGTTGTGGCGAGGTGGGGGTTGGCCCCCTTCTCTCAGGTAACAGCGTGTAATGGCTTTATCTTGTTCCAGACGAGGTTCAGGTTGGATATTAGGAAAAAAATTATTCTCAGAAGGAGTGATGATGCGGTGACACAGGCTGCCCAGGGTGGTAGTGCAGTCACTGTCCCTGGAGGTGCAGAGACCACGTGGATGTGGCACTGAGGGACATGGTTAATGGGCACGGTTTGGGTGGGTTTGTGATTGGACTAAGTGATCTTAGAGGTCTTTTCCAACCTTAACGATTCTATGATTTGGTGACTTCCAGAGAGCTCTTGCAAGTTTGATTGTTCTGGATTAAATGAGGATGACTGAGTTTTATGGTGGAAAAAGGGGGAAAATGAGGGATTGTGAGGGAGTAAAAGCATTTGAATTAAATACTGCGTCAAAACAGAAAAAGCATGTTTGTTCAAATGAAAAGTTGGCAAACACCTGGATAAATTGAGATCAATAAATCAATTGAACCACGTGCAATTAC
This sequence comes from Centrocercus urophasianus, assembly GCF_019232065.1. Lineage (NCBI taxonomy): Eukaryota > Metazoa > Chordata > Aves > Galliformes > Phasianidae > Centrocercus > Centrocercus urophasianus. Next base: position 23,202,772 of record NW_024884364.1, read on the forward strand.
TTGCGCTTCCTTACTTCAAACGTATCATTTGAACCAGAATTGTTTCAGACCTAAGTGAAACTACATAAGATGCCAAAACACCTACAGAGGTTAATGTTTAGAGCAAAGCATGTCAGGCAGATAGGGGTTGTTTCCTGTTGGAATGCTGATGCCATTGTTGATGTCACCTCTGTTTTGGGAAATTACTCATGGGATCAAAATTCTGTTTCACAGAGTGATGAGCTCTAATCCCTTGCATAAAAGGGTATTGGTAGCTCAGCATTAACTCGCTCTCTGAGCAGGAGTGGTGTAAGGACTATGAATTACAAGTATATAGAAGGTAGGTTAAGTTTTATATTAAAGTGTTTCTTGTAACAAAAGCTGTGAAAAAATGCTTGAGCAGAATCATATGCACTGCAGATGAGCAGGATCCTTTGCTATGAAATGCAGATAATGCTATAAAGCTGGAGATGATTAACACAAGGCGACGTGCAAAGCCGCAAGGAACCTTTACACCTTCACTTCTCTGAGGTGTGTGTGTGTGTCTTCAGACGTCATTGTGAAACTGGATGATTTCGTGTACTTCCTTCAAGTATTTGGCTTTCTGAGTGTGTGCTTTGATTAGGAGTGGCTTTGCTTATTTGATGGCATGGTTAGTTGAATAACTAGTCTGAAAGATGCACAAATCTCATAGTCCTCTGAAGGAAACGACTTAAAAATCTGTGCATCGCAAGTTAATACACCAGAGGTTGCTGGTGTTTTTTCCTCCACAAGGCTGAGTTAATATTTATGTCGGTGCTCCTGGCAGATGTTACTTCCTTTGTTGAGGAAATAGATACTGCTTTATGGACCAGAGTTAGAGGAAGGGAACTCGTGTAGTTGTGTGAAAGCTGTTGGTGATAGAGGGCTGTCTCATTGTTGAAGTCCTTGGCTTTGTGGTCGCAGGGTAATTTTATCATGGTACTTCAGGGCTTAGTCTGTGTTATGTACTCGTTTTTTCCCACTCTTCTCTGTAAGCCTACTGTTTCTTGTTTCCATGTTACTAACAGTTGAAGATTGGAAATAAGCCTCCTGATTTGTACAGAATCAGTTATCTTGACTGTGCAAAACAGATGCTCAGCTATGCCATTCTGTGTTGAAAGAGAAAAGTGTTTGTATTTAAGCTGTCCCTGAACCCTGCTCAGGGATGTAATATCTTTTCTAAGGTCAATTTCGCAGTCATAAATAACTGAGAGCTTTCCCTTGCAGGAAGGAAAGAATTCATACAAGAACGTTTTGGGATATAAGGGGAGAACAGTCCTCTTTACCCCTATCATTGTAATTGGTCCTGTGTTGATTGTAGCCATTGCCTCTGTATTACTTGTTTGTGCAACTGATAGTTTCCTGTGGTGTTTTCTGAGTTGGTGCTTCTGGAGAATGCCCACACACAGAATGGATCGGTGTAGTGAAACTCAGTCTTCTGCTGTCTTGAGGACTTAGGATATGAATTTGACATTTGAATGGCTTTCTGCAACTGTACAAGCTTTTCTAAAGCTATTTTACTGATTCTTCTCCAACTGAAAATGTACGTCAAGCCTGTGACAAATGACAACTTGATGTTATGTATTGTAGTTACAATAGTACAATAGGTCACGTCAAGTAGGTGGGGATTTCCAAAATGTGCAGACTCTCTTTAATATTCTACAGCTGTCACCAACAAATCCTGGATTAGGATAATAGAAATGTTGAAAGTATACCTCTTCAGATGTTGAAATATTTTACTGATAGAATTGGTATTAAGTTGTTTTCCAAAGGATGATGCAGAATTCTGGTGTAAGGGGTGGAAACTCAGTGGCAGGTCATTTTGTAGGTCTTGTGATGATGCAAATTGGTGCATTGAGCTTTTTTTTAATTAATTCTAAGCTTTCTGGAGCTCTTGATCATCTCAAGAGTAATAAGGGAATCATAGTCTGAGGTTGTCAGTGGCATTGAGCGTGTGTTTGCTTATTCTAACAGGAAGTGTGTTGTAAATATTTGTAACCCTTCCCTTGGTATACAGTATTGGAGAAGTCGTCTCATTTGAAGCATGGTAAAAGTTTTTGCAGGGTTTCAGAATGCTTGAGAATATATATAGCTGCCAAACTTGCAGCTTTTAACAAAGAAGATACTAACATTTTTTCTTAATGTGTAATGGCGGAACACAAGCTTTCCATAGCTATGAGATGATTGCAAAGATAGATTCTAATCAGTGTTAACGCTTCTTAATATCTATGCATCTATGGTGATCCTTTTAGCCTTCAGGAAAGGTAGTAATGCACTGCACATAAATTCTTAGGAGTTATTTACTTTGAAAAGTGGATTCAGCCTGGTTCATGGTGGTAGGTTTTTGTATTTATTTTTTTTTTTTTACAATACTAGCAGGTAACTTTGTCCTCTACTAAATCCTGCACTGTTTGAATCTTTTTTTTTTTTTTTTTTAATAGAAGATCAAGCTATTAGTTAAATGTTTGGATAGGGCAGTTATGCTAGATTTTCTCAAAAACTATCATTCGTGAAACTTACAGAAGTATTTCTGACAATGCTCGTGGAGAGCAGAACACGGTAAGTCAGCATTTGGTGGCTAGTACATTTTGTTAAGTATGCATAAGAGGGAACTTAAGCCTCTTCGTGTTTTTATGCAGCAATAGGATCTCAGTGAAGCTTAACTAGGAGAAATTTGACTACCTCTGGGATTAAATGATCATTGCTATCCTGGTCTCTCAAAATGCCGAGCTTGGTGCATTTGGTCTGCCGAGGAATAACTTCAGCAGTTTTCAGAGTTCAGGTACTTCTTATCTTTTAACATCACTGGACAGTGATCTGATGCTCAGAACTCTTCTCCTGTATTTCCCAAATCTTTTTATTTTAAGTAGTATGAAAAAAGCAGTAACTGATGTTGTTTGATACATCTAGTTACTGCTGTGACATCAATCTTAAGTTATGAATGACAGTCACCTTGCTTCATTTAATCTTCTGTTTATCTGAAGGTATTTTATGCATTCTGCTGCAGAGATTATTGTAGCTTGTCACTTAGGTCTCCTGGCTGGCTCCCCTGGCTAGTTTCCTCTGTGTTGGATCAAGCCTCAGCTACCTGTCTTCACTTTCAGTGCTTGTCACAGCATTTTCCATAACTGACTCTGCTTTATATAGAAATGAAGCTACCACATCTAAATGGTTTTTTTTTTTTCAGCTTCTTTTACTTTTTTTTTTTTTTTTAAGCAAAACAAAAAAACAAATACTTGTATGCTTTGCCTTTGATTCTATTTGTGAGTCAAGAAATTCCTTGTAACCATCTTCAAATCTATCTCAGCCTCAGAGTGTTATGAAATTCATTTGCCTCAGTGACCCAAGAGATGCATATACACCAAGGAGCTTGTTTTTGGGGCCAGTATTGTTTCATCATACTTCTTAATTAAATTAATCATTTGTTGTTTCTTGCATGTATTCATGAGCTTTTAATGGTAGGGACTCATTTTTTTTGCTCACATTGCAACTTCATTTCATGAAGCTTTTAGATGCTGTGTGAAACATTAAATATGTTTCAACAGTAGTATGGCTCAGCAGCTTGTAAGAAGAGCTCCCCTGCCAATTACATCAATTTAGTCATTGCTGGCTAAGTATACAGTCAGCTTATGTTGCCTTTTCTTTGAATTCCTCTTTTTACTAGTTTTTGTTGTACAGGGAGTAGTTACAAAAAGAACCACTTCACCCTGTTGTCATGGGAGTGAGCAGGTGGCAGTGAAGCTGTAGTTTTGTGGGAATCTATTTCAGAAGCAGCTTGAACATACACAGATCCAGCATCCTTGCTGGTAATTTCCTTTACCGTGCAACTGTGTTAGTTGCATGAGTGCATGATGAATGTGTCTGAATGGAGACTACTTAAAGCTTTCATTAGATTTATTTCACTTTAATCAGTTAAGTTTCATGATTTGGAACAAAAAAAGTTATTCCATCAACCTTTCCTGGTGCAGGGCAGGAACAATCATCGGGGAGATGACAGAAGAACGTTTTTATTTTACTTATTTTTTTATTTTTCCAAAAAGTTCTGCGCGATCGGTATTCTCCCATGTGAGAAAAATGTGTAACTGTGGCCTGAGGGAGCTTCATTAGGAAGTCTGACTAAATCAGATGGTTGAGTGGCTGGATTCAAGAATTATTCTTGCACCCTGTTTCAGGTGGTACCTGGCATTTGTCTGACTCCACGTTGAGCCTCTTTAGGGAGTTTTCAAGTCAGAAAAATATTAAATTTGTGTAAGGTCAGTTTTCTACCGGTACCTTTTCTTGATGTGACTCAATGAGCTCACTAGTCAGAGCTGTAAGAAAATGGTCAGCGGTAACCTCAGACCCACGTGAGTGGGATAGGTAGCTTGATTTTTTTGTCACTTCTTGGATTGTGTATTTGAAAACTGCATTGTAATAGACAAGCAGGATCTTGAATTTTTGTGGCCGTGGGTTGGAGCTAGTCCTGAGCCATTCAGCAGCATTAAGGAGCTCCTAAAGTACTTGATGGTCAAATGTTTTGCAGTTCAGCTTACCGCTGCATTTAACTTTCTGGCTATTTAGGGTAAATATTCAATTTCTTTGAGCATATGCCTTTCCTTCTGTTTACCTACATGTGGAGAGAGAAGGGAAAGCAAAACCAAGCTGGCATTGTGTTGCTTACTTTAAAGCAGCACCACATTAAAGATAATTAACAGTTGAACAACAACAAAAAAACTAATGCTACTGAATAAAATAACTTTCCCTCCTAATGTGAAACTTGCATGTGCTAGAAAAAAATGTTTCTTGTTCACTAGCTCGGAAGAGCTCAAACTCCTTTACTCGAGTGAAAGTAATATGGCTGCTCAGTTTAGTGCTTGATTGGACTTGAACTCCCTAATGCACTGACTGACGGATGTGCCTCATGCTTTCATGCTGCAAAAGGGCTGCTTCATTCATTTTCCTTTTAAATGCTATCAAATTGACAGGAAAGAAAAACAGAATCATGTAGCTTGATTGCTTAGTGACTATAAGCCTTCAATATCAAATGGAGTGATTGATAAATGAGATTCGCAGGGCTAGTAGTAAAAAACAACGGCTGCAGTTGATGTGGACTTGGGAGCAGAGGCAGGCTTTTGTGTGTGTTGGTGTCAGAATATGTGGGGTTTTTTGTTTGTTTTTTTTTCTTTGATTATGAAAGTCTTTGCAATGGTTGGGTGCCGTTTCTTTTTACTTTCCTGAGTACTATGTATGGATGGGTCCTAAGACACCTAGTTGCATAAAGGTGTGCTATGATTACATCCGGTGCAACCTCATGTGTCCATCTAGGTTGTTGCCACTTTCAGAGATGACTTTGGGTTCCTTCTTCCTTTCCCTACTGTCTACAGTCAGTGTAGTGCAGCAGCTGAATGAATTCATTGAACACGTTAATTGATTTGAATCACTTGGTGGTTGTGCAGCGTGGGGATGAGCAGTGCTTTTACTTGAGAGCTGGGAGCAGCTTGGTTAGTGTAGGTGTAATGTGAATTTCTTTCTGTGGGTGGGGTTCCAAAGCAGCATAGTAACCAAATCCTTATGAAGGCTGCGGTATCCCCACAGCTTTTACGTGTGTGGCTTTGTGCTCCTGAAATGTGCTTAGTAATTCAGAGAATTCAGTCTGGAAAGAAGTACATGTTCACGGTGCATGAACAATTTTAATCAGAGTCAACTGTTTGGTTTTCTACTTCTTTGCATTAAGTGTTTTTCTGTCAGAAAAGGAGGTGACGGAATCAGAATTAAGGATGAAGGGGCAGCTTCTGAGTAAGTCTAATGTGGTCCGGTTGCCTGTCACTTAATACTGAAGATTAAACTGCTGCATACTTAATTGTTTGGATGTGACCATGCATTAAAACTCAGAATTCATAGTGTTCTTCCACAGATGTTTCCCTAAACAATATTTCTTTACTTAAAATCAATCACAGTTTTTGTTATATCCCTTCCCCCTGTATGCGTGGCCCCTTCCCTACTATTTCAAGCCTGTCCTTCGCTTCAGCAATGAGATACCAGCTCTCCCACTCTAAACATGATAAGCATGTCCCTCTTAAGTAAGGTCATCATTTGCTGTAGTTGCTAGGATACTTGGCTAATGACTTTGAGTTTAGCTACAAAAAAAACCAAAACTTAAGAATGTACTGAGCAACTTAGGAACACAGGACAGCAAAGAAAGGAATATTGGGTAGAATCTGAAGAATGTCAAAGGAAAAGAAGTAAAATGTGAGGAGGAGAAAAGTTCAGTAAAGCTTAAGCCCATGATTTTTAGGTCTTGTTGCATAACTTTCAATCATTTCAGTGAGTAACAGTTGGGAATGAAATTTAAAATCATGCTATGTATGTGCAGTATTTGTAGGTTTGTTTGTAGTCCTGTTTGTTTTATAGTTTTTTAAATAAATGTTCTTTATGAGACTGGGAGAAGGAACAACTTCTAACTTCATTGTGCAGTATGTTTTAAACTGGAGTTTGAGGATGCAACTCTGCACTATTAGAACAAGTTATTAACTTGATCCCCCCTGAGAACTTTTTTATAACAAGTCGGTAACATCCAGACTGAAATATTTTTGTCTTCAGAAAGACAGTATGCTTAGCTGGTTTCTTGTTGGTTTTAGTGTTTTGTTTTTCCTGTGTGTAACTTGAAAGGATTTATGGATTCAGACGATCTCAGAGACTTTGTAGTTTAACTTATTTCTGAATTAATGTATTTTGTCAGATTTCTTAGAGATAGATAAGTTTAAGGTGGCGTTTGTGAAATTCTGAATTACAATCAGTCTTTTTGAGCTTTTCTACCAAAATTGTGAGCTTAGATTGCCAAAACTCTTCAATTTTTAGAATGGGTTCAGTTTCAGATTCTGTGTTGCTTAAAACCATGTTTCTGTGAGTCTGGTGACTGAATAGTGGAAAGGAATATAAGACTGTCCCTGAGGAATCCTAGACCCTCAAGATAAGAGAGAGAGTAGGCAGAAAGGAAAACTCCCCTTAGTAAAAGAGGATCTGGTCAGAGATTAACACAGTGCACACAAATACATGAGCCCCAATGGGATGCATCCAGAAGTGCTGAGGGAGCTGGCAGAAGTGATTACCAAGCTGCTCTCTATCATCTTTGAAAGGTCATAGAGAATGGGGAGAGGTGCCTGAGGACTGGAGGAGAGATAATGTCACTCCACTCTTCTGAAAGGGTAAGGGAAGGGAGCTGAGAAACTGCAGGACAATTGGCCTCATATCTGTCCTTAGGAATGTGGTGGAACAGTTTATTCTGGGTGTCAGCTCCAAGCAAGTGGAAGAGAAGGTTGTGAGTAGTCAACATGGATTTTCAGGGGAAAATCATGCTTGACCAATCTGATAGCCTTCTATGATGTCTACTATGGCTGGGCAGATAACAAGAGAGCAGTGGATATAGTGTGCCTTGGCTTCAGTGCAAGGCTTTTGACACTGTATCTCATAAAATCCTCATGGGTATGTTTAGGAGGTGTGGGATGGATGGGTGCACAGTTAGGTGGATTGAGAACTGGCTGGTGGAGCTTGGAGGGTTGTAATCATTAGTGCTAAGTCTAGCTGGGGGCTTGTAGCCCTGTAGCTAGTAGTATCTCCCAGGGTATGATACTGAGTCCAGTCTTGTTCAACATGTTCATCAATGACCTGGATGAAGGGGCAGAGTGCATCCTCAGCAATTTTGCAGATGATACAAAACTGGGAGGAGTGGCTGACGCAGAAGGTTGTGCTGCCATTCAGTGAGACCAGGACGGACTGGAGACTTGGGCAGGGAGGAGCATTAAGAGGTTCAACAAGGGCAAGAGCAGGGTCCAACATGTGGGGAGCAACAACTGCATGCATCAGTACAGGTTAGGGGCTGATCTACTTGGAAGGAGCTCTGTGGATAAGGGCTTAGGCGTCTGGTGGACAAGAGGCTGACAACGAGCCAATATTGTGCTCTTATGATCAAGAAAGCCAATGGTATCTTGGAATGTATTTAAAAAAAATACAGCCAGCAGATTGAGAGTGGTCCTCTCACCTCTGCTCTGCCCTAATGGTGTCACATTAGGAGTTCTGTGTCCAGTTCTGGGCTCCCCAGGTCAATAAAGACAGCTACTGGAATGAGTGCAGCAGAGGGCTACAAAGATGATTAGGGGCCTCAGAGCATCTCCTGTACGAGGAAAGGCCAGGAGAAGTAGGACTGTTCACCTTGGAGAAGAATGAGGGGAGTTCTTATTAATACTTAGAAATATCTAAGGAGCGGGAATGGTGGCACACTCACTGCTGGTGCCCAGTGACAGGACATAGCACAGCAAGCACTAAGTGGAACATAGGAAGTTCCATACAAATACGAGAAAGAACATCTTTACTTTGAGAGTGACAGAGCACTGGAACTGGCTGCTCAGGGGTGTGGAGTTTCTGCTCTGGAGTTATTCAAAAGTGACCTGAACACTTTCCCTGAACCTACTGCAGGGAACAGCTTTAGCAGAGGAGTTGGGTGATCTCCAGAGGTCCCTTCCAAACCCCTAAGATTCTGTGATTGTTTTTAATAGTCCAGTCCTCCTTGACGTGGAAGCAGATGAAAAGTTAGAAAACAAAAGTAGGGAGAACTTAAATACGTGATTTGAGGAAGTGATTCCACCCCAGTTACTTTGAGGCTGGCCACAACTGGGAGACTACTCAGCGAATGTGCCTCAAATCAGTGATGTTCCCCACCATGATTGTTCAGACAACGTGAAGTTTGGGGAAGAAAAACCAAACCCTGTCTGGAGACCCAGCACTGTAGTTGATTGTCCAGGTGATACAACTTTACCAGAACCATTCTGATGTGGATTTTTTTCCCTGTTTTTGCTGTAAATGCTCTGTTCATTCATCAGCTATCTCTTTGTAGCTTATGGCAAAACCTTCCTTGACGCTGATACACTGCACTGGTTTGTGCAAAAAGTGTTCTGAAAGCTTACCTAGACCAGTTCTCAGACTATTTGATTGTTCAACTTTATCCTGCTGTTGGTAAGGCAGATTACATGAAATGTGAAAGAGAGGTTTAAATTCTTGTCTTTACTAACACTGTATAAATTTCAAGCTGTTGTTTCGAAAATGCTTTATGGGTTTGTTCTTGTGAAATGTTGTCTTGAACAAAATGGGCTTAGAAGAAGGAGGTGTGTCTGGGATGAGAACTGAGAGTTATATCTCATCTTTTTTTAGGCTAGTGCCTTTATTAATGGATCTTTAATTTCTATGGCTCCATAAACTTGGGATGCTTTCTGCACAGTAGAGGTGGTGTGGCTCTGGTATACTTGCAGAAAGTACTATACTGGTAGGTAGGAAATGCAGGTGTGAACATCTGAATGTTGTGTTCAGGGATTAATGTGTACTACCTAGGCTAGTAAAGGCAGGCAGGTTTTTATCTTTGCTGATCTATTTGTAGATTGGGCCATTTAAGTAGAGTGGTATGTGGTTTGTTCATGTCAGTAGCTTTGGAAGTGTTTGATGTAGAAGCGTTTCAGATTTTTGCTGAAGTGGTGTGTTGGTGTTTTTTGGTTTTAGTACTTACTGTGAACTGTGCTTCACTTATGAAATCTTTTGTAGCATTGTATGATAAGTGTCAAACACTGGCTTGTATAACGTATTAAACATTAACTGTTTGAAACTTATTAAGCTAGTATAGTACTTTCTGTGCTTTGCAATTGGCTCTTACCAGTGCAATATTGTCATCAAAATCTGAATTATCTGCAGAACTCTGAAATTACTGCATACTAAAACTTGCTCTTTAGATACTTATCCACTACAGATACAGAAAGCAGTACTGCTGTGCCATTAAAAAGTAATAGACTCGCTGTGGTTGAGAGGCATGTTTGGAAGTGAAATGGTGAGTTATTTTTTTTGAGACTGAAGTCTGTCAAGAAGGCATTAGGTCACAGATGTGCAGGCAAACATCTGTAACCTGTGCTTGAAGGAAGAGTCTCTTAAGTGAATTTTATAGCTTGCACTTCAGAAAACACTAATATACATTTCTGATTGTCTCTGGTATTTCCTTAAAACCTCATTTTATGAAGAAACTTCAATGCACCTACAAGCATCTGCTTACAAGCAAGTATTGGCAAACAATCTGTTTTTTGGAGAGTTTGTTAGTAAAGTTGAAGTACTTTGCAAATGCAGGTCGTGTATGAATCAAATATGATTTTAAGAGCAGCAGCAAAACACATGAACTCATTTCTTAATTCATCAAAACACATGAACTCGTTTCTTAATTCATTTAGAAGCTGTCTGTGCTTCTTTGCAGAAGAGTATATATAACTCCATGGTGCTTGCTGCTTCAGCACTCGGTTTGAGCCTGGGGGAGGCAGTCTACCTCTGTTGTGCCTGTCCCCTCTGTTTTCCAGTTGCCATACTTCTTGCTGTTCCTGCTGATTGATTCTCTCTCATGTTACCTATTTAGGGAGGGATTGTGTTCTCTGGGTTACATAACACTACCATAGCAGTACTATCCAATTGCCAGAAATGTTTACATCAAGCTTAAATTTACACTTCACTTTGTGTAAGCCAGAAATCCAGAATTTCAGTGTATCCTGAGCTCTTCACATTCATTTAAAAAAAAAAAGTATATATAAACTAAGTAAAGACAAAATTTGTTGAAAGTTTACCTTCTGTTACTTCTGCTGGAATGTAGAATGCATTCTCCATTTATTGTGTTTTCTATATTGAAGACTTGTTTACAAGCGATACTAAAATAATTTCCGTCCATTTGGATCAAGCATTCAGTTTTTCCTAGATTAAAAATGCAATACTAATGTAGCTCCCTAAGCTTTGTTTCACTTGAGGGGTATTTGATGTTATGCCTAAATATTCAGAAAGAATATTCAGAAGAACACAGATTTTCTCTGTCTGATAGAGTCATAGTAGCATTAAGATGCCACAGGTGATCCACTCATGTTTTGAGGAGTGTACTAGGGGATGAGCAGAAGTTGAGTATTTCTGATTGGAGCGGAAACTGAAGAAGATGAGGGCAGTTTGGTGACAGTATCATTTGATCATTTATGTGCATTAGCTTTGCATAGATCTTTAATGCATTTACTGGTGACCTCAGTCATCTACTTTTCTGCTGCAAGCAGAGTCAACAGTGAGTTCTTTAGTTTTACATCACCTGCGACTAAACCACTGTCCTTGCTTTCCTTTGTGAGTCTTTATGCTTATGTAGTAGTAGAAGCTTTTCAAGACTACCAATCCTGCAGCCAGCTGTTAACTCACAGTGCCTGTGCTCCCAGTTCCTTTTCCTTTGCCCTCAGTTTTGTAGTCACTCTTGTATCAGGTTGTCTTTAGTAAGCAGGGATCGGATGCCAGGAAGAGTATGTAGTAGTAATGATTTAAACAAAACAAAAAAAGGAATAACAAACAGTAGTAGCAATAACACTGTAATAGTTGAAGGATCAGAGGAACCTTGGCAGTCTCTTAACACTGAATCTGTCTAAACCATCTTTGCCTGCTTATTTGGCAGCAGGTGGGTGTCTGCTTTACAGAAGGGAATTTCCAGCTAGTTTGACCTGCCACTACCTCCTAGTGCTAGTGCTTGATTCAAACCCAGCTGGCTCTGACATCTCCTTCAGCTAAGATGCTTGCTTCTTCTACCTGTCAATTCTAATATTGACTAAATGGGAAAAAATAAATAAAACAAGTAGAAAATAGCTTAGCATGCCAGCATTCTTAAGAGCTGTAGGGATTTTTTGAAGAGATTATTTTATCCATTCCTTCCAGATAAAGCAGTCCCAAATTCACAAAAATTTTGTCAGTCCTGGTTGACTTTTTCACTGTTTAATTCCCTCGTTTTACCAACAGTTTTCTTTATTCATTCAGAATGTCATTAGACATTTTCTGTATTTTCCTTTTTCAATAACTGTAATGTCAAAATTTTCAGCAGCAGCCTTTTCATGTATTTAGCTTTGTATGGGACTTGAATTATGCAAAAGCTGAAAGATGCAGCTGCCAGTTGGATATGATTCCAAACTAGCAGTAACAAACTTTGTATTGTGTTTAATAACTTCACAGGATTTCTCGGGTAGTGATAAAAGTTTGATGTGATTTTTTCAGTGATATAATTGCCATACAAGAAAAGTGTATGACAGATTTGAAAAAGGAATTATGTAACTCTGATTTTTTTTTTCTTAATGAGCAGATGATTTTAGATAAGCAGCTGAGAGAGCTATTTGAATAATCTACACATTGTAGACATACAGAGATTGGTTTTAGGCGTTATTTTTCTAGAAAGATATATTAATGTGCAATAGAACACTTACTGTGGAAACTGCATGTGAAATGCTTTTAAAACAAAAATAATTTTTTTTAATAGGTCTTACAAGAAGCCTATCTATAACTTCAGCTGAGTCAGCATTTGAAAAAGCTCAAGGAGAGAGAGTTACATTGCCGTGTACTTTTGTACTCTCAGACGAGGATGTAGGCACACTAGATATTGAGTGGGTCTTGATACCAGCAGATATTCAGAAGAAAGAAGAAACAGTAAGTAAAAACTTTAATTTTTGGCAGCTCTGATTGAGTTACTAAACTAGTTCAACGTGTGAACTTCAGTAGTGACTCTTTCTACTTTCACCTCTTCAAGACGTGCGTGTGGTCTTAAACTACTTTGAAGCACCAAGGCGGAATTTTTGAAATAGTAAGAATGTTGCAGTATTTTGTACTTAATCCTCTACTAACTGTAAACAACTCTAAAATTAAAAATGATTCAGAGAACAGAAGACTTTGCTCTTGTACACCTACATTATTTACCCTGATTGAGGGTAGTCATTCATGAGAATTTGGTCTTAAATGTACTATGTCTTTGTTAGATTAACTATTTCATTTATTCTGAAGTCTGAGAACTTCTTTAGCAGAGATTTTACAGAATGGAGATTAGATAAATAGTTTTTTTTTTTTTTTTAAAAAAAAAAAAAAAAAGAAGACAGTGTTGACATCCTGTCACCTGAGCAGGTATTGCGTTGGAGTATTTCTTAGAGCATTTTGTGTGGTGTTATTTAGAGAAAAAAGGTACATCATGCCCTGGGATTAATTTAAGCAGTAAAGAGAAGTTGCTAAAAATCTGAAGATGCTTCTTGTTTTTTTTTGTTGTTGTTGTTTTGTTTTGTTTTGTTTTGTTTTTTCTTCAAATGCTTATATGTGAAGTAGATTCCTGAATTCCTATATTTTTTCTTTTACAGATAATTCTGTATTCTGGAGATAGGATTTATAATCATTATTATCCTGCTCTGAGTGGGCGGTTGCAATTTACTAGTTCTGATCCCAAATCTGGTGATGGTTCAGTGGATATCTTGAATTTAAAGTCAGCAGATACTGGCACATACCAGTGCAAAGTGAAGAAGGCTCCTGGAGTTGAAAGCCAAAAAATACAGCTGAATGTACTTGGTAAGCAAGTTTGTTTTTTTTTTTCTTTCTTGAGTTTTCAATGGCATATTTGTGTTTATGTTATCCTTCATTTGATATATACAATGAAAACGTATGTAGGGCAAAGTCACACTGAATCTACAATAGTGCATCCATTATTAAGTCTTCAGGACAGGGGCAGGCAAAGGAAATAATGGAGTTGATGAGCGTTTAAAAAAATTTTGCATTTGATTTGTATTTCATAGAATTTTTTTCATTCTTACAAAGGCTTTTTTGTACAAAATTTCTATAGTAAAATGTGCTGATGAACTAAAACATTACTATTGTGATTGTGACTTATTAATTCAGTAATATTTTGTTTATCAGTAAAGCCAGCAAGCACTAAATGCTTCATTGAAGGATCACAGGAGATTGGAAAGGACATTACATTGAAGTGTGCATCACAAGAAGGAACCCCACTTTTGTATTATAACTGGAGAAGAGTAGTAACTGGCACACAAGGACTTCCTGCAACTTCCGTGCTAAGTATTGTCAAGCTTTAAGTATTTCAGAATAATAAATAATAAAGATTGTATTCATGTTTTTGACATATTTTGACTTGTTAGCAGCTTTATGCATGCTTTTAATATAGAGCAGTATAGAGAAGTCACTTCTATCCTTTCAGTGGATAATAAAACTGACATTTAAACAAGCTACTCCAAGTTGAGAGAGATCTTTACCATTAGGCTTGCAGGATCATGCTCATCTCTGCATATATATGTTTTGACTGCTCTAGCTTGCTGATTCTTGACTGCTTTTCTGTTCATGTGGATGGGATAAAGAGTCAGAATAGAATCTAGACCAGTGGTTTGAACTGCGTTTTCGAAACCAGAAATGAAACTTGAATTTTAGTAGGGATTGAAGTGAGAGCTTCAATTCCTGATCAAGTTAATGAACTGCTTAGTTAGGAAGGGGAGAGAATACATATCTGTAGAAGAAAAATTGTCATGAGTAAAGGAAGAGAGAAGGTTGTCTCTCTTCTTATGTGCTAACATCCAGGAAAGAATTTTCTTAAAAATGTTGGGTGGTAAATTGAGAATTGTGACAATATTGGATTTTTTTCTTGTGAAAACTTAATTGCTGAAGTTTATTAGAAAAACTGATTTTACTCATTTTGTCAGTTCAGTTCATTGGTAGTCTGTGAGTTCTGACTTTGAAAGTTATTCTGGAATATTTTATGTGATTATGCATCTGAAAAACCTTGTGCTGTTCTTCTTGAGCTTGCCTTGTGGTAGTGCTATTTGATATATCCTATTTCTTGTTTTGACAACAAGCAGTTAGTTACTAGTGTCTCTGTGTATCACTCAGGACCTTAAGTTTCTATTGTTCTCTCTTCATCCACACTGCAAGTTTGTCTCATAAATAAACTTGACAGGTTTAGTGCTGAACAAGAATGAGGAAGTATACGAAAATGGTGTGTAACATCATAAAGCTACTGTTGCTTCGGGTTTGGGATTGTAGGATCCTGAGCACTGAATGTGCTGTCAAGAACCTAGATGCTGCTTAACTTCAGCTGAAAGAGCTAGGTCTTTGTGAGATTGTTTCTTACTGTGATGTAATCTCTTGCCAGCTTTGGGTTTAAGTGCTGATGGCAAATCTATGAGCAGTCTAAGCGTTTAAGCCATTTGAAGTTCATATAGTAAAATCTCAAAGGTAGTTACCAGTTGCTTTAAAAGCCTTAATAAGAAGCTTTTTCTGTTTTCACTCTGTCAGCCTATCTAGAGTTAGATGGTCATCCACTGGATAAGCCTTTCGTGTTGAAACAAAACACGAGGTTAGGGTGAGAGAACTTGCCGTTTTAAGCATCCTTTTTTTTTTTCCATTGACAGAGCAATTTGAAGGCTTTAATACTATAGTCGATTTCTGTGGCATAAATTTCTACTAAAGGAAAAGGCTTTTGCAAATAGTAGCATTCTGTGGTGTAGTAAACTTGTGGTTTTATTGTTTTCAATGTGGCGTTTTTAGTTAGGATTTCATGTATGTGCTTGATTAATCTATTGCACTGAATTGGAAATTAAGCTTCAGTAAATGGTAAACCATTGCTTTTTATTCTTTGTAGATAAAAATACAGGGGAACTTCTTTTGAAAAATGCCTCTAAGGACTATTCTGGTACATACAGTTGTGTTGCTTCAAACCGAGTTGGCACAGATGAATGTTCTGTTGAGCTGAATGTCACCCCTCGTAAGTGTTCACTATGTAGTAGTCACATAGCATTTTATGTATTTGAATAATCTTGTTTCTCTTTAAAAGTTTAAAAGCAACAAACACTGTTTTGCAGCTGAGGGTTGCTGCTTTAATTTTGTACTTTGCCAAAAATTTGATTTTTTTTTTTCTTTGTGTAGAAAGATACAGTTCTCCTGTCATTTTAAATCATAGAATTGAAATTTACCTCTATTTCAACTGATAGATTAATTTTGATGTTTAAATGCTATTGTAATTTATCTATTCTAGCTATAAATACAGCTGGTGTAATTGCTGGAGCTATTCTGGGAACTCTGTTGGGTCTTGCCTTATTGGCTTTTCTTGTCTTCTGTTGCTGTAAGAAGCATAGAGAGAAGAAATATGAGAAAGAAGTACATCATGAAATCAGGTAATGACATGCCTACCTTGAGGTACTGCTTGAAAATTAACTTCTAAGTGTCTTTCTGCAAGTGTCTTTTCTGTTTCAATCTGGTAAATTTATTAAAACACTAACAATTTATCTGAGAACTTGTTTTGAATATGGTGTAGGTAGTCAAGTCTACCTACTTTCAGTAAAGATCTTAAAGAAAATGAGAACTTTATTTTTTTTTTAACAAACAACATTTTTGTCTGCTGAGTCAGAATGAAAAGAAACAAATGGAAATGTTATTATGTAAGCTGCTGCATAGTAGTAATAGTGACTGAACTCTTGTTGTGCAACTGTTCTCTCTTTTCTTTCAGAGAAGATGTTCTGCCTCCAAAAAGTCGCAGTTCAACAGCGCGCAGCTACATAGGCAGCAATCGTTCTTCTCTGGGTTCAATGTCTCCCTCAAATATGGAAGGATACTCCAAAACTCCATATAGCCAGGTTCCAAGTGAAGACTTTGAACGTGCTTCTGGTCAAAACCAAACCATTGCATCTTCAAAGGTAGCTGCACCTAATTTAAGTAGAATGGGAGCTGTCCCTGTGATGATTCCAGCACAAAGCAAAGATGGGTCCATAGTATGAAATATTAATTTAAGACCTGTTTTTTTTTTTAAGTGTTTGTTGTAAGTATTAGAGAGAACTACAGTATTCCAACCCTCATTTAAACAATGGCATGCAATTTTCCTTGAAGAAAATGTGTAGGTTTGAAAAGCCACCAATTCTCATTTTTAATTTTAAACTTCTTAATGTGTAACAGCTGAACTATTGAAAGTGTGAAAGTTCCTAAAATATCAGGTTTGGATTTCTGGTGGCTTACTGAAGAGACACTACTAGCTGATGTGCAGTTTTCAGAATCTGAAAGAGCAACACAACTGAGAAGTAACAAAACTGTTTCATATGTAGACTGTAAAGTTCCTCAGTTCTTGAAGCTTTATTCTCAATCTTGGAGTAACAGGACTACTTTAATTTGGCCACTGTCTGATGAACTTTCAGTGGGGCTGAAATACTGAGGATGAATTTGAATTCTGCTCAGACTCAGAGGGTTTATGCAGTTCTTTAAATTGGTAATGTTTGTCTGGAGTGTTTCCTGAGTTAGTATCTCAGGGACTGCCAGTCATTTGGATGGTTCAGTTAATTTAATGAATCTCTTCTGAGTTTAAAGTCACAGAGAGTAGAAATGTGAAAGGAGGTTTTGCAAGCTCCTTGTAATCAGAATTTTACTGCAATAACTAATTCTAGCAGTGTCAGATAACTAATTTATCCTATGTAAACAAGTTTTATCAGTTTGTTACTAGTGGTATCTGAGTTCTCAAATCTATAGCTCAACTGTTACATTGTCAGAGTGAACATGCACCTCTGCAGGTCTTAAGTTAGCTGTATCTCACGTTTTCCAAAGTCTGCCTTAGATTCTAAGGCAGTGTTCTTTTCCTAAACCAAGTACCTAGAAGTTTCATGGGGCTTTATTAAAGCTATTAAGTAACTGGTATTTGATAGTTGCTCTTGCTCTAACATCGCTTCAGAAAAATCTTTTCCAGGTTCAGGTAAGCAATAGGTAGTCTAAAGAGAATGATGCATTTTAGTGTGAATTTGCAAGGAATTCACTTCCTCACTTCTTGTCTGTTCAATAACCCTAAATATTCTTAATAGATGTTTAGAATTCTCATCAGCAAGAGCTTCATACAACCAGAGTCTGAGAGAACATAGTTACCCAGAGTTGTTGATAGGAACATGATGTTTGAAGAGTTAATTTAAAAAAAAAAAAGCCATCGCATTTTTGCAAACTTAAAACATTACAGGAGAAATAGAATAATTCCTGATCTTAATTGCACACCTACTTAAATGTAATTGATAGTTTCTGATGAGTGATATTGTATATCTGTAACAGCTAGATTTAAAGTGAAATGCTGTTTGAATCTTTGGTTTTTTTATTTTTACTTCCTATTTACTAACCTCTTTCTCATCTTGTGCTTGGGAGTGTAGGGAGGAATCCCTTCAGCTTATTCTAGGTAAAGATGTTGAATTGCCCGTTAGTTTGGAAAACTCTAAATGAATATAGTATGTGGCACAGAGGTTGATGAAGAAAATATTTGAAGAGCCTGTTGAAAGGTATTAGGAGTGTTTGTATGTAGCAGCAGTGTGAGATAAGAATTCCTCAAACTTCTAGGCTTCGTGTTCTGCTTTCTTGTAGCTGGTTAATTAGATCTGTGATAAGTTATTTGACTTTCTATTAAATAATTGTCTTTTGTGTAGTTAGATGCACAATTTTTGGTTGGCTCTGTTAATGTAGAAAACATACCCTTCATACTGAATTTAGATACTTGAATGGCTACTAAGTGTTCTAGACTTAACAATTTTACACATTTGGAACTTTTTTAGATTGTAAACTTATACTGTTAGAGATCGGACTTTTTATCTTTCATGTGTGCCTTTTCAATAAACTTTGCCTGATTGTATCTTCAGTTTTTATGAAATTTCTGGTGCCTAAATTTACTGTTTGGACAGGTGCTTAGATGATGGTACAATTTTTAAAACATGACACTGTGATCTGATTTCTTGATTCTTATGTACTATTTATACCTCTTCTTGCCTGTTTTTTGGATGTGATTTCAGTGGCTCTCTGTATTGTTCTGTATTTCAAAATGTGAGTTACTCCTTCAATTGATAATTACGATGTAAGTGTTTATATTCCTGAAAACTGTTCACTTGTACTAATTAGATGGATGATTGACTCTCACTTGTGTGGTGAATAATAGGTTTAGAAACTGTGCCAAACACATGCTTGTGAAGAACAATAAATGAGGAGACATCTTCTTGCATCCAATTACTATGATAGAAGAGACTTTAGGATATTTTAATCATAATCTGATTGTTTATCTTGAAACTAAGGCCTTTCCTAAATGAAAGGGTGTGGTTATTTGGATCATAAATAAAAGCTGAGTACTAGAACTAGACCTGAGTCACAGACTGAGAAATAGCTAGAGACCTAAGACCTTTGCAGGCAGCAAACCTATGGAACTTAGTTCTTAGCCATCTATGGACATATGTGAGATTAGGTGTGGCTGTTTTCTTTTCTTTTTTTCTTTTTTCTTTTTTCTTTTTTTTTTTTTTTTTTTTTTTTTCCCTGTGAATCCGTGCTTTCCATCAGGTAAGCCCTGGGACACTCAAGAATAGTTATCTCACTCAAACATACAGATTGGAGTTTACACATACTTTAATGCTCTGTCAGATTGCACAAAACAATAAATTGACAGAATGAAAGGACAGCATGATATGCCCTAAGAGCCTAGCTGTTGGGCTTAGTAGCCTTGGCAGTGTCTGTCTATTTATGTACTGGCATGGAAAATAAAAAGAATGGAATCTGACATAGTCCGTATCTGAAATAAAGAACCTCTGACTTGGGGTAAGCTTTCCCTCAAGTTGCTCTCATCATGCCTTTTTGAATGAATAAAACACTACAGCAACATAATAGCACTATTATAAATTATTTCTTCAGTCAGTGGATTCATAATTATAATTCAACACTGCATTGTAATTCTCAAAAGCAGTTACTGTAGTTCAGCAGCAATTTTTAGCTGTGTAGGGCACGAACTGAGGAATCACGAGGTGTCCGATGATACAGATAAACCTGCTAACAGAACTTCTGTGGGAGGTAACGGCAGCTGATATACCAGTTAGAAGGTGGCATTTTTACTGTCTCATGTTATTTAAAAAGAGGAAAAAAAAATAGAGAAATAGAGGAGGGAGGCTTGATATCATTATGTAAATAGTCTGAATGAGCTCAAGAAATTACTAGATAATGCCATGACTGTGAACTTGCTTGTTAAGGATGACAGTGTAGAAGAAACCATTGAATTTTAGCATGGTGTGAATAGTGTTAGACTTGTAGTACTGTTGAGGTTATGTAACATTTGTCCATACACTACGAGCCTTTTCATAAACTTCTAAAATGGATATTTAAAGATAATTATGTGAATCTTCCTTACCTAAAAAAGAATACTTTTTTTTTTTTTTTAACTATGTAGTGCACAAAAATGCCTTGTTGGAAGGGTAAAAGATGACTTTTGGAGCAAATGTACAGTGCATACATCTTTCTCTACTCTAATAGTCACGTTTGTATTAGATGTATGCTTCCTGCTTAATAGTACAAATAAGACTTGTTAATTGCAAGCTGTCTCTGTAATAATGAATATTGTATATTACTGTTTTCCAGGATAGCCTTTTGGTTTTGCTCTTAACTGTGTATATTCCAGATCACTTTAGATCGCTGTGGTAGTCTAAAGACACAATACTATTTGTATCACTTGAACCTTGTTTTATACACTTGATAGGTGCTTTCTAGGGCCCTTTGGGTATTGGTCCTCTGGTGTGCAACACAGCTCAAATGAAATTGGAGCAATAACATTTCCTGGAATACAACATGTTGCAACGTTGCTTTATACTTCTCGTGCACAAAGCATGAACTTGAATATTGATATGAATTTCAGTATATGAGGTTTTATATTCACATTTTTAGGGAATGGTATTATACAATGCAAGTACTGTGAGTGAATCTGTAAAAACAAATTCAAAATTTTAAAATGCTGTAGTTCCATGACAGACTTGTGTACTTTTTGAAATAAAACTGTTGGAGAAAACAGTAGTCTGTCTTTATTCTAAAGCAGCAGTCATGTATGCCTTCAGCTTTCTTTCTGTAATTAGAAGTGAACTAATAAATATGGCTGTGTATACCACACTGGCAGTAATCATTTATTGCTTCTTTTCCCCCCATTAATTTCAAAATAAAGGAAAATGAAACTGTTTATAAGTATTTTAAAACCTACAGTTTATATGAGAATTCTTACTGTAGGTACACTAATGCAGGGGTCAGTTTAAACAAACTCTGAAACGATAAAGTGGTAAGGATCTTAATTTTTGTCCTCTGTTATTTTAGCTAGAACTAAGTATTGCTGAATCTAATAAATTCTTATAAAACTCAAACAAGAATGCTTACACTAGAAATGTTTGGATAAAATGCTTGTTTTTATGCTGTCAACCAAATTTTATTTAAAAAAAAAAAAAAAAAAATTCAAGTGAAGTTGGCCTGGAATATTCTCTACCTCTTAACCTTGCAAACCAACTGATAATTTATCATTTAACTTATGCAAGTTCTCTAGTGTCATCTTGGGCACTTCCATTTAATCTCAGGAAAGAAAGCCTAGCAAGAACAATGTTTGTGTTATTATCATGTTCTGCGTTTACCACTGGAGGCCTAAATTACTTAGATTTAATGTATGCATATCTTCATATGATAATGCATACCTGTGCTGTGCCAGGTGCTTGTCATTTCTTAGTGTATGTCTTATATCTACTTAATGTGTATGCAAACAGAAGTTGTTAAATAGTAAGAGTATTACTAAGAGTAGAAGCCCTTTTTTTTTTTTTTTATGTATTTCAAATTCTGGTATTTGCTTAAATACAAAAGAAAACCTGATAAAAATGAACATTTATGTTGTTGCTCTTTGTAGAACTTTCTCTACCTTTTTAACTTGTTAACTTCAAGGCTTCAGTTCTTTCACAGGTTGGCAGTTTTCTCTCAAACTTCAGTGCTTCAGCTGCTCCAGTGATTTTACTTAGAAACAGATAATTGTGAATCAGAGGAGCAGCTGGATGTGGGAATTCTAGCAAAACAGCTAGCCCTTCCTTGATAGTCTCGTAAAAGATGAGAGGACACTTATTAGGTAGTTTCATAAAATTTTTGTGGTCTTTACATATGTAATCAGGCAATGCTTTGGGTAATGTTTTTTATAAGGTCTGTCTTGTTTCTTCACGGAGCTTGGACTTATTGTGAGTTTACTATTTCAAACTTCTTTGCAGGTGGAGGGGCTCTGTAGTTACACTGGTAGGTAAGAAATTACTAGATCACTTTAGAAAACAGTTAATGCAAGCTACTTAGTCTTGCTTTTTTGTCTATGACAATTCTTATCCATAAAATCAAAAGAACAGAACTGCTTCTAAAGAAAATAGCTAATTAAGGAGCAAAAGTGAATTGAATGAATGGGAGAAGCTTGTCTAGACTGTCTATCTTTCCAGATCTCAAGATCTTTTAAATTCATAATTCAGTTGATGAATGACTATTCCCAGGTACTCAGTTCTGGGGAAGGGGAAGTTTTGTAAACAGGGATTCTGTAGTGAGTTTATATCGCTATAAGTCAGTGCCACCTTCACGTACTGCTGCTTAGAATACTTAAATTCTCAGTTGTCTAGTTGTCCTTGTTGGCCAGGGAACTTTGAGTAAGAAAATTAATAATTAGGTAGCAGAGCTGATAGCTGTATTTTGGGTGGTGGTTCTTTTTGTTTTGTGGATCAGTATAGTCCTTGAACTTTTTTTTTTTTTTTTTTTGCTTGTTTTCAATTGTATTGACTGGATGAAGGATACTTCTGCCATATTATTTAGAAAAAAATGCAGTTTTTCAGCTCGTACCAAAGATCTTGATATGATGTTAGGGGGAGTGGGAGGTGGGAGGGAAGGGATAGTGTTGCAAACAAGTTGAGTAAGTTGGTTATGTAATTTGATTATGTAACAATTTTAAAACAGCAATATTAGAATAGATGTTAACATCTGAAAGCACATCATTTTACTTTCAGTAATCTAATTTTTTCTTCAGGGAAAAACCTCTTGAGGCAGTATGTCCACTGGGAAGCTCAGAAAACTGTGTGATGCAATGACAGTTGTCCCATTTCTCAGGGCTGGAAGCTTTGGTTCTGTAAGCGGCAGGCAGGCAGGGTGGAAGTTGAGCTAAGTAGCTGAGGGGTAACAGACTTCTTTCCAGGAGTACTTTTTGATCTCCTTATTTCATATTCCTTGATAATACTTCAGTTGCACAGAAGTGTGCAGCAGAGCATCCATTTCAGTGTTCAAGGTCTCTGCAGCTGTCAGTAGCAACTTGCAGCATCTTGCTAGTCGTGTGAATGGACAGCGTTTATAAGAAACTACTTGCTGAAGTCAAAACACTTGATCTGTGCCATTCTTATGCATAGGAGATTAAGATTTAAAAAAAAAAAAAAAGTTTTACTACAGATTTCTACTTACCTGTAGAAAAGCTCAAGTAGGAGAGAAACTGCTACCCTTAAACCAGAAGTAAAGGTAGCTGGAGGTAATGCATAAAAATTCCTGAATGGCTTGCAACTTCTGAATGAGATGGCAACTCTGGGGCACAGCTGGTGTTTTGTAGAACTTGTCAAAAAGCTTATGTTTTTGCTGCCAGCACTGTACTGTTTAGCCCAATAAATAGAATGTCCTTTTATGTCACTTCCAATACTTCCAAGAGTAGAAACAATTCATGTAAGCTTGGAGGAGCTGTGAAATACAAAATTAAGCTTGCAGTTACTTAATGTAGTCTAACCTGTTTCTTGTGGCCTTTGAGTACTCTGGGATTTTTCTTGTGTGCCAGTAGCTTCAAGTGGACTGTTTGGGGTTGCCCTAATTTTGTCCCTGTATTCTATAATCTAATGTGAAATTGCTTAAGAATTGCAATGCCTTTCTCTTGCTTCAGACTTGAGTTTTGGTGAAGGTCACTTCTTTATGGAACTTATTTGAATTTAATTACCCTGTTATTCCTGTGTAAGACGGAAAACTCAACATGTTTGAAGTGCAAAACTTGAAAAATGCTCTGTTCTCCCATGCTTGCTCCAGCTGACTTACAAATATATATATATATATATATATATATATATGGCTAAATATGAGCACTTTGGACCAAAGTAATCCATTTTCTGTTTGAGAATACCGATTGCCCTCTGGTGGCTGACCTGTTAGCTGCCTTTAATCCTTTTGCTGGTGCTAAAAGGCGCTGCACAGTTGTACTGATGGCTAAGGAATGCTGTGTTCTGTCAAAAGAGAACACAGTAAATTTCTTAAACAGTTATTTTTCTAATTGTTTGTTCAGGAATATAGATTAAGAAAGTGACTGTTGCAATCTGCATCAATTAAGAAACTTTATTTCTCTGTATAAGATCTGACAAAAAGCTGTAAACTGTACAGGTATCATTAAAGGAAATGGCAGCTGAGATATGAGTATAGGATTTGACAGATATTAACAGTTTTGATGCAAAATACTACTTCTGTTACCTTTACAAAGCCTATTGCTAAGCTGTAAGTACAAATTTGCTACATTTCTTATACTTCAAAAAAGAAAAAAAAAATCGCTGAAGCCTGATGGACTACTGTGGACCAGAGCTTAGTGATGATCCTTGAAATACCTGTTTTGCTAAGGCTGAAGTTAAGGTCAACAGCATTGCTTCTTCATTTGTAGGCCTTTCAGGGGAAAAAAAGTTTCTCAGACCTCTTTAATTATAGCAGTTGAATTTTTTTAAGAGGCAAGACAATGAAAAGTGTGGTTTTTGTAAAATAAAATAAAATAAAAAAAATACAGTTCTGATCATGCTAGGCTTGCCTAATTGGAAGGTATTGAAGTTAAATATTATTACATCTTCTTAAAATTGAAATTGTTGCTGTTTGAAGTTCAGTGGTATTATTTAAATAAGATATACCAATATGATATTTTTTTTTAATACTGGATGATTTGGGTAGGCAGGGCTGAACTTCAGACAACCTTCAAAAATACTTTATTCCTAGATGAAAGAGCTGAAAGCAGTGTTAGAGCCTTTGTGCTGAGCAGCCCTGTTTTCCCCAAATTAGCATAATTTTCTTGCCCTCGGTTATACCTGGGCAAGCTAGGATTTTAATCAGCACTCTGAGAGGGCTATTAACTGACAGCGAAAATTGGGTCATTACATTACACATGTGAATTTTATTCTGACAACATTCTGTGTCTGTGACAGCCATATTAGCAAGCTAACTTGCTGCTGGCTTTATGGTTTGTTCCTGAGGGGAAATTGCTGAACATGCAAGGAGCTATAGGACATCTTTAATGTGTGATGTGGCCAACAGATGTGCACTCACCTGCAGCAATGACAATAACAAAATAGTTCCAAGGCACGGAAGTAGAGGATTAGAGTTGAAGTCCTGGCTATGTCATTACTTTGCCACGTAATTTGTTTTTCTCATTTTTTTGAACACTGGGAACATCTCCTTATTTTTATCAATTTTCACATCTCAGAATCACAGAATGGCTTGGGTTGGAAAGGATCTTAAAGATCATCTAGTTCCAACCTGCCTGCCAGGAACAGGGTTGCCAGCTACTAGATCCAGCTGCACAGGGCACCCAGAGAATGGAGAGAATTCTGTGGACTGCTAGAGACTTTAGAACTAGATTTGCCTATCATGTTGCTTATTTAAAAAAATAAACAAACAAAAAAAAAACTAGCCATACATACCTCAACTGACAGACTGAGATTTTCTTTCCTGTTGTTGCTTTATCACAGCTACATGAATAAGTCCTAGCTGCCTGCAAAGCTTCATTTGCCAGTCTGCATTTTTCTTTTTTTCTTTTTTAAATAAAGATTTACTTAGATGAGGAGGAGAAGAAAATGAAGACTGAAAGTATCAGGACAGTACAGAAGGGAAAGCGAATTAGGTTGTATTTGTTTGATGTTGCCCTTCCAGCTCTCCTAAGCATTTGATTTTTACCTTCAACTTCTTCTGAACAAATGGGCGATCAAAAACTATCATTCTGTCTAAGCTGGTCTGTGTGTGCCACATAACAGACTTCTGTTTTCACATGCAGGCATGTTAATTGTCTTTAGACTCAGTTGTGGAAGGGAGTGAGCAGGACAGACTTGATGGAGAGCCATCATGATGTAAGCCCCGACTTGCATGCCCATTTTATCCTTGAGAATAGCTACCAAGCTTTATAAAACATGTGAGAACTGTTTTTTCAGGGTTTTCCAGGAGAGTGGGATAGGATGAGTTGTGAGGGGAGCAGCTTATTTTTTTTAGAAGGCATGTGTTTATTAACTGCCTCTAATTATTAATTATTACTAATGAAATACTAATTATTAGTTACTTCTTTGAGAGCTGTTGATGGCAAAGGTCAGAAATAGGGATGTGTGTTAGCTGTATAGCAAGGACAGAAATACAGACAGTAAAGGGTACTTGTTGATTCAGTGTACAATTCCAATTAATATGTCTCTTAAGAGTATCATTTAATTCTATCAAATACATCTTCAGGCTGATGGCAGTGTTCTTGTTCCCTCAGTACAATAGTTGAGGACAGACAGATGCATGAAGTTGGAGTGGGATATAAGTTCCAGGAGAAAAAAGTAACATTGCCAGAATCTTCCCAAATGGAGAGCATGGTAGATAAATGATGCTGAAAATTTACTTTCTCACATTGTTGCATGTAGTTACTCATTTAAAAAAAAATTGAAAACAATTTATAAACAGTAATCAGAATAAGAGGGTAGAACACTGCAACTAGAATAAGATGGTAGAACACTGCTTTGAATTATACTTCCAAGCACGTTTTTTGAAGGTATCCATTTTTATTATCGCATGCACCTGGAAGGTTTTACTCAAAGTGTAATTGAAATTGAAATGTGACAGTTTGTGAGGAAGAGCACAAGATGTTACAGAGATAGCTTGAGTCAGCTTTATAAATACAGATTTGACAGAGGACCAGTGGTGGAGTTGAGGCATGTTTTAAACATCTGCGAGGACTGGGGTGGCAATACAAAAAGTCTTAATAGGTTGAAATGGTGGAGTAAGAAAATGAGATCTTTCTAGTAAATGCAGCAGATGTATACACATTGAAGAGCTGGTTTGTGTATCGTGTCTTGAAAATGAATATTGTTTACTGTTAAGTATTTTTTATTGAGTACAGATGTGTCACTGGATACTTTGAAAAAAAATATATTTTTTTTTAGTATTTAGCAGTAAACAAAAGTGTGTGATTCTTTGACGGTTCAAGTTACTGGGATGAAACTGAAGAAACAGTCATCCCAGCAGTCTTATCCAGAAACTTTACAAAATGACTGTAGTGCTGGGAAATTCATGAGAATTTTCAAATAACTTAGTTGAAAATGCTGGAAATTTTGTGATGAATTAAAATTGCATTATTAGCTAGGTGAAGAGTGATCCTATTAGTTGTTGCTGACACTTGACTTGAGTGGACTTGAAGTGTGTGCTTGGCAAACTCAGTCATTTCTTTTCAAGTTAGCTAATAAACACTGTTAGCTTGCTACTCCACTGTACTTGTTTTATGTAGAACAGTGGTATAAATTGTTACCTGAAAGGCCATCGTTTGGATCATTATCTGAATCACGCATTTAATTGCTGTATGTTAAATTGCCTGGCCCATTTTTAATTTAGATTAATGATATTCTTTTTTTCTTATAGTCTGACATCGCACACAAGATTGGTGACATAACAGTGGTATAAACATGAAGAAACACACATCATTTTTTGCATGAATTTCAAGTATGGTGAAACCGAAGTTCAAAATGAAGTGCTGGGTTTTTTATTTTTTATTTTTTATTTTTTGTACTTTTTCTCACTTTAGATCCAAGACTGTAAAATAGGCTGTATTCAGTTTTGTAAGTACCAAATATGTTAAAGAATACTTTTAATGCCAAATTTACAGACACTTTTCGTGGTGGTTCTGTTTTGAAAAGCACGCACAATCACTCCGCTCTGCCCCACTTCCACGTCAATTCAGAAACTTGTCGAGTTCACAAAATCAATCCAGGTAGCAGAAATAACAGCCTTAAGTGGTGGGGCAATGAAAAAGATTTTAAACTTTGAGTAGTTTTGTTTATCCCTAGCCTTCTGTCCTGCTGATACGATAGGAAGTGCATCATCAATTCAATGCTGTAGTGATACTAACGAAGACTTGGAATCTATGTTTGAAATGCACTGTATTTTAAGACTGTATATATTTTATAATACTTAATAAAATATACTTGAACGTCAAGGCATGCTTCAGCATAATCTGTTAATGCCGATGTTGTAGTAATTCATGTCTGTACAGTGTCTCATTCTTTTTCTTCTCAGCTTTTCCCTGCAGGAAACTGGAGGAAAGAAGAGTGCTTTCTTTAAAGAAAGCTAATTACAGTATTTTTTTCCTTCTGTGATGTGAAACTTTGAGTATAGATTTCGTAATAAGAATCTGCCTAGCCATAGAAGATCACTGTAGACTGATAGTGTGGTTGGGAACTTAATAATTCACTTTCTTCTTTTTTTAAAAAGTTATGACTGAGATGAAAAAGGTGGGAGCCTCTACCCCACTGATGTTTGGGCAGATTTAATAACTGTTCTCTGATAACTGACACAGTCGACGTAAATCAGAGCAAGCTGAAGGACTCTCCAGCACTGAGGAATTAACAGCGAGGGTAGACAAGTTTAAACCTGTCTTTGATCATCAACACCTTTCTCTGCTGTGTGGTTGGCTTTTTTTCTTTTTTGGTTGCTGTTTTTATTTTTAATCGGTTATATGCAGTTACTAATTTAAATCTTAATCCAGTGATACCAGCTATGCTTTTCTCTGAAGGTAACTGTATGCTTTATTGGTGAAGCTGCCAGTTATAGCACTGAAAAGGTGTGCTTCTTATCAAATTATTTTTAGTCCTGGTTTTGAGAGGGGCATACCTGCTTCTACAATAATCTCTGAGATGCTTTTGACCAAAAAATCCATATGATTCTCTTTGTTACTGCACGTAAAAAATAAAACGTCAGGAAATAAGAATACTCTCGTAAGAAAAAGGGAAGAGTTTTAGAAGTCACAGGCTTGAGTAGCCAATGTTTTTTTTAAGTCATTCCAAATCTGATTTAATTTCAGTGTTAGAATTGCAGAAAAAAATACTTTGCCTTTTAGAAACACTTGTTTTTGTGCTAAATGTTATATTTCTCATCCTCTCTTCTGACTCCATGCTGCCTAAACTTGTGTGAGCAGATCTGGCAGGTAATTAATCAGCGTAAAATCTGTTGGGATCAGTATGAAAGTCACCTGATTGAGAAGCAACAATTGTTTGATGATCCATATGACAGTTATTTGTAAGTGAAGTTTAAGTTTTGTACTACAGTGTCTAAGATGAATAGGTATCATCCTCCTTCCCCAGTGAATGCCAATGTTTAAGTGCTTAATTGCTAGTGTTTTAGTAGAGGAGGGAAATGTAGGAATTAGTGTGTGAGGCATTATGTCAATTTAAAAAAAAAAAAAAAAGTTTTGTGAAAAGAACTTGGGGAAAATAGGAAAAAAATGTCATGCACCGAAGTATGTCCTTGGAGCAATAAGAGAAAAGAATTAATTTTTGTCCTGAAATTCCTGTTTAAATTAACTTTAATATGCTTGTATTTTTAGTAAAGAAAAATAACTGTTTTTGAAGTTAAATGTGTTGCATTTATGTTTTCTTCAAGAAAGCCAGTAACTGCAGAACTACTTTTCCATGCCTCATCCACAGCACAGCTGTTCTTAATCAGCTTTCTGTAGGCCACTGCGGAGTCTTCTGAAAGGTACTGAATGCTAGCTGTTCAGTCCAGAAGTCTGCCCCAGCGAGATGACCAAGAGTTAATTTATTATTGTGGTGTCAGTTGGGTACAAGCTTGAAAGCCTATCTGATGTGGCAGGGAGGTTGAAGGTTGAGTCTTACTCACCATCTGCTGTCACATTCATGTTTAGAAGGTACAATAAAAGCTTGCAGATCATGCCTAGATAGACTGTTGTGACCAGCTGGCTGTTTATGAATTATTGTAGATGTCAGTAGACATTTTTAATTGGCTGTGGTGGAAGTTTTCAACTGTTCTAACACAGGAATATCTTACATGGAGAAAACACCTGAACTTCTGTGCCAACGGTGTTAAATGAGACCTTGCCAGGGCTTGCTTTTCATACAAAAGTTCAACCAATGCTTATTTGACAGCTCTGCTCTTTCCACATCCAGAAATCTGTTTTCATGTGCAAGCTAGCTGACCTGGCCAATGGATAAGCCTAAATGTTGCCTACACTCACTACTAGCCTGCATCTTTACTGCAAAATGGAGAAGCTAACTTGCAGTGCTTTCCCACTATCACTGCTTAATTTGTAGGTCTTATCAAACACATATCTTTGGATCAACCTGTACTCTATTTTGTTCAGACCACTTCAGTATAATTCTTTCAGCAGCCTTTCTCTAATTACAGACGTGTGAAAAACAGCACTGTGCTCATTTGTTCTCACACTTCCTGGCCTCCTCTTCGCTGTTAACAAATGTTCCAGTCACAGACATCTATAGGTTTGAGTTTGGAAACTGTGTGTTGCAATCTCAGACCAAAGTTGATTACGTGGATTCCGACTGCCTCCATGTTGTCTGATGTGCTGCCCAGGGTTTAGGGTGAGCCAGGTCCTTTACCAGCTGAACTTTCCTGTGGTTCAAGGGCTGATTCCCATTCTAACTTTGCACAGCAGGCACTGTGGCTGCAGCAGGCTCAGAAATGAGCTATGCCAGCGCAAGGCAATTTCATATTCCTTCAAGTCTTTCCAGGCCTGAACTAATATCATTGCAATGATTTGCATAAAAATTAGAAAGCCAGACTGTAGCTCTAGCATGTGTTTTAAGTGGCAGAATTCAGCATGCTACAGACTGAATTGGCCCTGCCCTTTTTGCTCCTGGCTCTTCGTTCCTGTCCTTGGGCTACCTCTAATCTTTTGTCAGCATAAGCATTGCTGCAGCTGCTGTGAGCCACATCAGAGACGAGATTTAGTTTAAAATTACTTACATGCTGTGTAGTTTAGTTTTAACTTGAATGTGTTCATCCTTTCAGTTCACAAGGCAACTGCATCAGCATTTGTGCTGATAAAAGGGGAAGGAGGCAATGCGAAAGTGGAAACGAGGATCAAAGAGTGAAGGAAAGGCAGGGCAGCTCCTTTCAGTAGCATTGCTAATGGTGCTCTGAGCAGGGAACTGGACTAGAGGAGCTCCAGAGCTGCCTTCCATCTTCAACTGCTCTGAGATTCTATGAAATAAACACACGTACCCAAACTCTCCTTGAATCAAAGCTGGTGATCGCTGGCTGCCATGTATGTTTCAAGGTGCTTGAATGCTGTGGGCACCTCAGTTTATGACATTGATGGCTCCAGGCTCTCTTAGCCTACTTAGAAACCAGTTAGTCTGAATGGGATGCAAAGCTATGCAGTGTCGCATGTGCATCCTGTTGGCTGCCACGCGAATG
Source organism: Centrocercus urophasianus (assembly GCF_019232065.1). Taxonomy (NCBI): domain Eukaryota; kingdom Metazoa; phylum Chordata; class Aves; order Galliformes; family Phasianidae; genus Centrocercus; species Centrocercus urophasianus. The sequence continues at coordinate 23,233,870 of NW_024884364.1, forward strand.
AACCAGTATGAGTGTCTCCGCAAAAGCAGAGTGTGTTCTCAGGACATCCTGCCCCAGTTGGAGTTGGGAATAAGCATGTTGGCAGCAGCTGTCTCTTTTCTTTTCATACGTAAGGGAGATGGTTGTTGATAATGCTGATGTTGTCTTCAACTATGAGCTTGTGAAAACGTACACAGTTATTTTATGTGACTCTAAAGTAATTCCAAGTCTCTCCCTGAGGCATCTCGTGAAGTAGATTCACAGGGGCCAACCACCGTTAGCTTCACGGGCAGCTTGGATGGGTCACTGGTGGTGTGATTCTCTTTGCAAACTCTGGGTCTGTTTTTGTTTATATGACATAAAGGGGAGAAATGCAAGTGAAGAGAACAGCTTGCTTCAAACTTTACTCCAGTAACGTGTCCAAGGATTGCATGCTTTGATTCATGTACACAAGGCCTAGCTCACTGAATTTTAACATGGATAGCTAAGACTTCAGTGTGGTTCATTCTAGGTCATTTGTATTCCTCATATAATTGTAATCGTCTACAGGAAAATGTAATATCTTAAGAATTGAAGATAATTTATTTTGAATTGTTTGCTTATATAACACAGTTTGCTTTAATGTTGAGGAAGCTACTAGACACGAACAGGAGCCTGAGCTGATACTGAAGATGTCAGAATGCTTACAATGCACTGTATGTACTGTTCTGTATAAGTAATTTCTCAGTTACAAAGTAAATTTCTGTACAGTGATAACTGTAAATAATGCAACTATGAAAGTTTTTCTTGACAGAGAACTAATTATGGAATTACTGCCTTCTGCATTACCACTGCCTTATGCTGCTTTTTACCACCTCAGAGTATTTATTTAAATTGCCATGTGTCTGTCCTCATGACTGAGGTGTCATTAATGCAACAAGTATGCACTGTCCTTGCAGAAGAATCTGTTCCTTCACACCTGTCTTTCTCAGCTTTGGACCACTTTCTATGTAGCCCTCTTTTATCAGAAAACAAACACTTCCAGAGGCTCCAATAATCCTACTCTTCATGTTAACAGTAAATCTAATGCTTGGAATGAGCATGGGAATGAAGTGCATGTGACCCTTGCAGAACTCACTGAAGGAAGCTGTATGTGAGTTGCTTAAACTGCAGAATAAAAAACTAACACACTGATGCCTCTCCTATAAAAGCAAAGTTTCAAATCTTAATTTTGATGTATGTATTACAATTTAAATGGGGGTTTTTTACAGAAGATGGAGACTTACTGTACACGTTGGGATAGTGATAGGCCAAGAGGGAAGAGCGTTAAACTAACAGAGGGGAGATTTAATTTAGCTGTTAGGAGGAAATCCTTTACTCATAGGGTGGTGAGATGCTGGCACAGCTGCCCAGAGAAGCTGTGGTGCCCCATCCCTGGAGGCACTCAAGGCCAGGTTGGATGGGGCCCTGGGCAGCTGAGCTGGTGGGAGGCAGCCCTGCCCACAGCAGGAGGTTGGGGCTGTGTGGCCTTTAAAATCCCTCCAATCCAAACCATTCTGTAGTTTTATGTTGGGACTGCTTATAAGAAGCTAGGCTAGTTTCAAATTTAGTGTACAATCTTAATGGGTTTACTGTTAACAAGATGCATTGCCAGCCATTATTACTGCACATGCAGTACAGTTCAGCCTTAATGATCATCATACCCTGAATGACCTGTAATTTTGCCACACCAGAGCTGCAGAGCTGATGTCCTGCTGTTGGTGGTGTTGTGCCCTCTGGGGCAGTTTTCATCCCAGCAGTCAGGGTAGAGTGGCTTGAGATCCCTTGGATAGGGAAAATTGTATTCAAATGGCTTCCTATTTTTCTCTGCCCCTCCTTTAAGTCAAAATGTTTGAGCCAGTTCCTAGCCCTCAGTCTTTTGCCCTGGGATACATGCTGCACAAAGTTGCTGTTACTTTCTTAGGGCATCGCAGGTGTCTTACTTATTGCTCTTTTTTTTATTTTTTAGTTCCTCAGCTTTTCTTAAAATAAAAGGAGTCTCTTCTCACCCCTCAGGGTTGGTATTTCAGTGACCAGTATTTAACCATCAGAGAGCTGTTAATAGTTCCACGAAATCTCCTTTGCATTCAGTGGAATAAAGTATTAATAGAATCTTAGGATACCCTTAGTTGGAAGGGACTCATAAGGATCATAGAGTTCAACTCCTGGCTCCACAAAGGATCATGCAAAAATCAGACCAGATGTCTGAGAGCGCTGTCCAAACAGTCCTTGAATTCTGTGAGGCCTGGGGCCATGACCACCTCCCTGAGGAGTCTGTTCCAGAGTTCAATCACTGCCTGGTCAAGAACCTTTTCCTGACATCCAACCTGAGGATGGTTTAAATCAGCTTGGATTAGCCTTTCTTTCGGGAAATTTGGTGTGTGCGGATAAATTCTATTACACCAGCAGATCTATCTGGCAACAAAAAAGCTTTTTCACCCAGATCCGTAGAGGAGATATTGTCGGGAAGCACCTCTATAGAGCAAAGATGCAGCGAGCAACAGGTCTAATGTTATATCACAGTATCAGTTCTAGGGACTTGTACAGAAGTTCTTGTGAAGCAACTGTTGACATAGTTTCTATGGTAGTAAGCAATGTAAATCTATATTTGTAGTGTCAAGAACCTTTGTACACAGCTAATAACAAGAAGTTGTAACAATTTATTCTTAACAGTTTTGAGACATAAGAAATAAACTTCGTAATTTTTTTGTTTAAGATTCTGTTGGTTCATCTGGTGATGATATGTTGTGTTGTCTTTTCATTAGCACTGTGCATATACTCTGAGAGCTGACGATCTCAGCCTCCTCCCATCTCACGGATCTGGACCTTTTTGGAGATGCCAGCCAAGTCTGGGCTGCAGTGGGCAGAGTGTAGGGCTCCTGTATGATGTGATGGGGCTGGAGGAGCCACAGGGCTTGGTTCCCTGCTGGGGGGATTGCCTGGTCTCTGAGTGCTCTGTACTGGCATCTGGCCTCTCTGTCATGAAAATTCAGAAGAAGATTTTGCTCTTAGTAGCAGGGAGGTGGCTCATGCAACATGGACTGCTAAGAATGGAGGTTTCTAGAGCCTCTTTCCCTTCCCCTTAGGACTAGCTCTCCCAATCTCTTTAGTTGCAGAGTAAGACCAACTGTTATTTGACCTAAAATAATGCCATTACTGTTCATAAAATGCAGTGTACATGAGTAAATCATTGTCCTATTGTATTACACTAAAGAGCCAGATTTGGGCATGTCAGTGGATTGCCTGAAGCAAGGAAATGTATGGACGAACTTAAACGCTATTATTGTTCACTGATATTGGTGGTGGCTTCTCTTCCTTTGTGTGTTCTGAATGTATTTGCTTGGCATTGCGCTGTCATGCAGAAGAAGGAGGATTAAATTTGTCCTGCTGTGCAATGACTCATATATGGAGAATGTGCAAATTCGGAAAGAGAGATTGCAAGAGTGAGCCACTCAGGAGGGGCTGTTTGTAGGAATTAATAATAACCTGATAGCTGAGCAGGTAAAAGCGGATTTAGGAGAAGGAATTAAAATGAAGAAAATCTATTCAAACCACCACTGTTGTTTCTCTGTGTGTTTCCACTAAAGTCACTTCATCATTCTTTTCAAAAATATATTTTGTAGATATACAGTTTACTCTTTGATTTTAGGTCATGTGTACATATTTATACATATTTACATTAGATGTTATTACGTATGTATGTGTACATATCTAAAACAAATATGCATCACCCTGAGGTGATTTTCCAGCTTTGGTGTATGATTTTGCTTTAGTGCAATGTAAAACCTTACATAATATTAGAATAGGAGTGGATATTTAAAGTTAGTATAACATCAACTAGATGTTGTATCTAAAAATACTTAACATTTTTATCTTGCTATACTTAGCCAAGTAGGAGCTTCTGCATGTGGACATTATTCATGCATTCTCAGAGACGTTAATATAACCCTGGAACTGGCATGAATTTAATCCAGTATTGAGCACTGTAGGAAATGCATTTTATGTTAGTTCCTTGTTATGTCGTCTTAAAGCACAGTGGAAATTCATAGGATATAACAAGCTTTGCATTTGGGTATGGCTGATTTTCTTTCTGTTTAACTAATTTATTCTGAAGTTGAAAGGGAATATCGAATCTAACATCAAGGCTTTCCCAGTAGAAAGCTTTCTCCAAAAGATTCTCACTTGGATACATGTGCCTCATTTCCAAGTGGGATGTTATATTAATTTTAAACAGACACAATCAGAAAATCTGCATTTGAACTCTCTTGTTGAGAAAGAAATTAAAAAATGGGGGAAAAAAATGGCAGTAAATAAGCAGAAAGCTGGAAACGATTGTTCTGATTTCAGCTCTCATCTTCATCACCCACTCGTGACAACATTGTTCTGGTGTACAAGCCCTGAAATGTTAGATTTACAGAGCAGAACCATAAATAAGACTGCCATTGTCTTTAGCTTGTCGGTTTGACTCCTGCCTAAGGATAACAGACCAGTGCTAATGCTGCTGAAAGACTGCTTGAAAACCTTCAGGAAGTTTTTCTGCCTCTTGGTTCAGTGCCCACTGGCCTGGTAGCCATGTCAGAGAGGCATCTGCGGATCCTTTGGTGTGTCCACTGTTTGCTGTTCTGGATCAAGAATCTGAGTGGAGAAGGCCATGAGATGGGAGATGCAATACATAAGTGTGAAATTAGTTTTTAAGTAACTTGTCAAGACTGAGGTTATGTGACCTTAGGAGTAAATATTAGTTCTAAGAAAAGAGTATGTTTACTCTAACAGTATGTTTACTCTAAGAAAATGGCAGCCTTTCATCTTAACCAGCACTATCGGAGCCTCTGTGGCCTTCTTTTCCCTTTCTGCACTCCTCTAGTTTTCCTGGCCTTATTCCTGGAAAGCAGCTACCCCTGTATGACAGTCACCTGTCCCACCCTCTTTCTGCATTACCTCTTGTATTGTGGCCTTTAGCTTTCATTAGTGAAGAACAAATAAACAGCCACTTAAATTCTTGATAATATGTACCCATTATACATGCCCATAGAAGCTTCATAACATGTGTGACACTGGCATCTAATGAGCATACTTCTGTCAGTGCTGAGAGCATTTTAAATAGGAGCAGTCAGTGGGGAATTTGATCAGCTCCCCCCCCAAAAAATGTGTAATACCAAAAGGAATGTGTAGCTAAAATCCACGTCATCCCCATCACCTTCATTACTGCCAGCTACTGTGCTGTAGTTACCTAAGCCTCCTGAACTATTCCTGTTTCTCCTGCTGGCTACTTCCCCTTTCTCCTCTTTATGTTCCTGTTTCTGTCCCTTTTTAAAATTTCCCTTGTGAATTAACTGTCGTTATTGGAGTCATGCCATTGAGTACGCCATGAGTTATGGTTGCTTCTAACAAAGCTCCGCACCTATAAGCCCATCAAAGCATCTTTTATGTAGCAAGTACCAATTTCATTTCTTTTTTATGTCTCTTGAGTAACAAGGCAAGCCAAATCCAAACACTGTTTCTCAGGCAACAAGATATAGTTGAGAATGAGAGCTGCACCTTCATTAAGAGCAATGCAAAGTGTGTAGTGTGGAAATTTATGTTGATCAGATTCTGAGACCTAGCCTCAGTACAATATGAAAACATCAGTTTTTTTCTATTTCACTGCAGCAAAGCTTGCAACAGGGAGTTTGTTTGCATTTTTTGCAGTTTTTAAGTATGCATATTTTGCTCCAAAAGTAAGGCCTTACTATTTATTTCCATGATAACTATGACAGATACAAGGAACACAATAACCCTATGTGACAAAACGAATTTTAAGCTACAGAACTCTATTTTTCAGCATAGTCATTATCATTAGCTGCTTTATGCAGATGAGCTGCTTGAAACAGTCTTCATTACATGGAATATCAGTTGTTCATGGCCATCTGGAACGTGGCTTGTCCTCCACGTCACTGTCACCACTTCTGAAAAGCACCAACCACCACCTCACTGTGATCACATCCTATGGTTGGTCTCTAGAAGCATTCAGCAAGTGTCAATGAATGTCAATGGGTTTTTTCCACATGGAGGAATTCAGTGACCTTTCTTTGCTTCACATGCACTTTTGCATCAGATGCCATTTTGTCAGACTGCCCCTCTGCTGCCACTTCTCACATAGCAACAAATTGGAATGGAATATTGGTGGGATAGTTCAACCTCTGCTACCATACCACCAACATCTGCTTCTGGCATCATGGTCTAACATAATAAAATAGGAGGCATGACTTTCAAAGGAGCCCTTATATTTGAAGCACATAGTTAAACTACAACAATGCTGCCCTATAGAAGTTTCTGCAGTGAATTTCCATCGACTCTACAATGTATTTTTGGCAGACACTGAAGACGTTTACATGGCTAATTAATAGCAACTTGCCAATATTCATTTCTACTGGGTTTATCAGTCAGCCTTTTAAGAAATGTAAAATCACAGAATTGTTTGAGTTGGAAGTGTTAGGGTTAGGGTTTAAGCTGGAAGGGGCCCTTAAAGGCCATCTAGTCCAACTCCCCTGCAATGAACAGGGACACCTACAGTTACATCAAGTTGCTCAGAGCCCCATCCAGCCTGATCTTGGGTGTGTCCAGGAACAGGGCACTCACCATCTCTTTGGGCAACCTGTGCCAGTGCCTCATTACTCTTATGCAAAAAACGTTTTCCTTATATCCAATCTACATCTCCCCTCTTTTAGTTTGAAACCATTTCCCTTTGTTCTGTCACCACAGACCCTGCTGAAGAGTGTGTGTCCCCTTCTTTCTTATAGCACTCCTTTAATATTTAGAGGCCACTATGAGGTCTCCCCAGAGGTGTTTCATCCCTTGGATCATTTTTGTGGCCTTTTGCTTAATACACTTCAACAGGTCTGTGTCTCTCCTGTACTGTGGAATCCACATCTGGACACAGTACTCCAGGTGAGTCGTATGTCAAGCTTCATAAAATTAGCCTCTCCAGCTAATTAATAATATCAGTGTTCTTTAAGTGACTGTTGTTTTTACTGTACATCACCCAAAAATTTAAGTGGAGACCAGCAATCTGCATATTTCAGTGTCATAGCAATGGAGTGCGAATGATCTGAAATCTGGAATTACGCTTGCTCTTTTACCTGTCTTTCTGTGCCCTGCTCTCAGTTTGTAATCCTAATTTAGTTTATGGACTTAATTATTGTTAGCTTAGTCTCTGTAACTGAAGTAAAACAAACAAACAAACAAATGCACGCTTAGAGTTTCCTCATTGTGGTTAATTTTTTTAAATATATTTTCCTAATTATGAATTTTTAAAATATATTTTCCTAATTATGAAATGGCAAATGAACGCAATGAATGCAAATATGAAAAAATACTGGATTCTACAGTCTGATATTTAGTATTTTGTATTTGATAGCAGGGTTGAACTGTTAGAATTATTCAATGAAAGAGCAATTCATGAGGGAATATTTAACTAAAATATGAAACCACTGTAAGAAGTCAATAAATAAATAAAATCACATTTTATATACAAAAACCACACTTACATTCATATTTAATGTATGATGTAAAGAATAGGAATTTAGTCAAAGAGAAGCATAGAAATGCTCTTCTTTTAATATTAATTTGATGAACTCGTTAAACGTGCTTCTTCTTACCACTAGCAAGTAATTGTGCAGTTGCTATACTTAGGGTAGAGACAAGTGTAAACATTTTGACCCAGACTGGCCTCACTGGGTTAAACACTACAGGCAATCAGTCAGAAACCAGTCCCGCCACATAGATCTTATAGTCTAAATAGTAACAACAGCCAAATGCTGGCAGATCAAGGGGCAGGCAGATCATTATCTTTTCTTGGGGAACTGAGCCGGAGATCAGTTAAGTGAGATACCATAGATCAAAAAGGATCACTGTAAGAGAAAGATAACCCAACCCAGGTTACTGGCATCAAAGTCCAGTGCATTCACCAGATCAGCATTCTTCCAACAACTACAGCCGTGTGAGTGGAAAAAGAGAAAGCACACCCAGTCATTAGTTGAGGTGATGGACAAAATTGTCAGTCAGTAAGTAAAAAAAGGAAGTTGGAAACTGGAGAAAAGGATTATAGAAAAGCTAAAAGCAAAGCTTTTAACCTGTGAACTTTCCCTTTGTGTCTATTTGGGGTATGACTGCCAAAATGGGATGTTTACTGTAGGATTGTTTCAAGCAGGAGGCCAGAAATGTGCACAGATCTTTTTTTTTTTTTAAATTGAATTTCATCAGCTGTTGAAAAATCTGTGCTGCCCATCCATTTCTGGAGGTTGGAGCATGTGTATGCTCCTTTTTGATCTGTGGTATCTCACTTAACTGATCTCCGACTCAGTTCCCCAATCTGTCCCTTTGGAATTATTTGCAGCAGCAGACATTCCCAGTGCAAATCAGAGTGCAAATCAGATGGTGAATCAGCGATCTCAAAAGAGGATTACTTTGGATTAGCTGTCCGGTGAAGCAGGCACTTTGTGTAATCCACCAGACAGCTCCAACGTGAGCCAACTCATGTTTTTTTTTTTTTTTTTAATATATTTTATTAAATGGATTTTCGTATGCGAATTAACATTATTTTGACAGTGTGTCTAGAAGACAGATTATGTGTCACACTCTATTAAGCAACAGAAAATTTATCGCCAGAATTTCAGGAGAAGAATCATAATAGGAAACAGCCTAAGCTGCATTTTGGCTGGCAGCAGTCACACAGAGGTTTAGACATCTCTTTGAACGTTCTGCCTTTGATTGTCCATTGCAATTTGATGTGTGAGACCAGTCTCTGACCGGACTTCAGTCCCTGGGCCTCTGCTTGCTTAAGTCATTCATATTTTAGTGTTGCTTGAATCTTCCTCCTTATCATTTTACTGACAACATGTGCCATTAAATTAACGTGTCTTTCAACTTCACACGGATGTTGTGACATAAGTGACATGGTTCTTCAAAACGCCGTTCACTCATGTACAAACTGTAATTTCCTGTTCATGCCTGTAGCTGTTAGGCCATGAGGACTACAAAGATGGGGAAGGGTCGGGAGGGGAAGTAGTTCAGGGAGTGGCTGAGGTCCCTTGGCTGGTTCAACGCAGAGCAGAGGAACTGAGGGGAGGCCTGATGGCGGCTGCAGCTCCTCACAAGGAGCGGAGGGGCAGCGCTGAGCTCTGCTCTGTGTGACAGCGACAGGGCCTGAGGGAACGGCATGGAGCTGTGTCAGGGTTGGGAGTTAGAAAAAGGTTCTTCATCTGAAGATGTCTCCCACATCAGTTGCCTCTAACAGCAAAAAATTGACATGACTGATCTTTGTTCTGGCTGTTGACAGACAGATATAAAAGCATTATTCACTGCATTTCCCATCTCACAAAGTTGGCTTGCTTGATTAAGAGGAACTGTAAACAGGTGGGAAGAGTAACGAAGAATGTGCTTGGACATCGTGTACCAAAAGCAGGGAAATCTGTACTTGTTCCATATATGAAATGATACCTATTTTGGCATACAAGGAAGGCCAGTGTCTGCAGTGTCTGCAGTGTCTGCAGTGTTGAATTCTGTGGACAGTATGAAATCCCGAGGGAACAAAAGCAGTGGTGAGGGAAATAAACAAGCACTCAAGGTCTAGATCCAGACAGCTTTACATTAAGGCAAGTCCAGATTCAGCAGCACTATTGTCTCCTGGGTTTAGACTATAACACCTCCAGCCTACAGTCTTGACTGCATCTCCACCCCATACACGCTCAAGAGAGCTGCAAACAAGCTGAAACTTTGGGATGCACCGAAGAAAATTTATATAATTTCTCATGTGCTCAGGCACTCTTGATTCTTGCTCCTTGTTCAAGATAAATTTGAATAAGTTGTTTCTCATTCAGTACCAAACTCAGCATACTGTCAGAGGTTTCCTACAGCGGATCATCAGCTTACTCTCTTCTTTGGACTCTATGTCAAGCTAAAAGTAAGCAAGAAGTCCAGAAGCTTCTTCTGAAATAGGCAAAAAGGATTTTTCCTGGTGCATACTGTCCTTAGGTGAGACACCAGTTTCAGCAATGAACAAAGAACTATGAAGAGTGACAGGGAGACTTACACCTCTAAACTGCTGAGATGGAATGAGGTCAAGTTTGGCAAAATGCATTAAATCAGCAGGAGAAATCCTCTTTAAAATAAGACATTACTGGCAAGATTGTATGTTCATCTTACCCTTCCTGTTCAAAGCCTTCACTGGAAGCCTCTATCCACTGAGGCTGTGACAAGGATGTTCAGGTATATTTTCAGTGTAGACAGTATAAATACATATTGTTTTTTTATGTACATTTCTAATACAACTCTCTATGTCATCGTTTACCTACAGTGTGCTTCTGTCAGAACATATCCATGATCTTTTGTCATGAAGCAAACATCAGCATCTGTCCTTTTTAATGTAATAAACACTCCTTCAAAGACAAAAATATGAGCTCACAAGAACTGATATAAGGATTATGACATAGGACTGGAGGTCCTTGTTTATTGTAAATCTAGGTATATTTGGAATGTATTGTTAGTAAACGTTGATGACAGACTTTAAAAGAAAAATAAATACCACTTAACATGTTTACTCTTAAGGCAGACTGTTAACGTGTGGATGTCTCCATGACAGAGAAAGAGATGACACCAGACTTGAATAAAATATATTTTCCTGTTTTATAATTCTTCTAATATGTGGCAAGGTGCTGAAGGCACCCGAAAGTGGCACATGTACTCATTTATTAATATAACAACAGTAAATTGATTTATTGATGAAATCCTCCTGTACCTGCAAATGCTTACAAGAAATCTGGGTACCTACTTAAGTGAATGTCTAATTTGTACTTAGGAAGAATTTTACTGAAGTCTTATGCCTGAAGTTCCACATATCATTTTCCCAAGCATACAGAAAAAAAATCATATACATATGTATGTTGCTGTACTTAAGTCACAGATGTATGGCAGTCTGCTAGCAGTTAGATATGCCTTTGAGCATTACCCAAATATATTTGAGTCCTGCTTTCATGGGTGCCTACACCGAAAGTATAATGAGCCAGTGAAATGAGAAAGCAATTCTGTAAAATCCATTGTTCACATAGTATGATCTTAGAATATCCTTTTTCTGGAATGAATCTACAAGGATCATTGAGTCCAGTTCCTGTCTCTACACAGCACTGCCTAAAAACTAAACCATATTTCTGAGTGTTGTCCAAACGCTCCTTGCACTCCAGCAGCTTGAGGTTCGGGGAGCCTGTTTCATGCCCACTGCCCTCTGGTGAAGAGGCAACCTGGCCCTCCCTTGGCATAGCTCTATGCCATTCCCTTGGGCACTGTTGCTGCCACCAGAAAGCAAAGATCATCTTTCTTGTTCAAATTCATGCTGTTTGTGATTGCCCAATGTTCTCATTTGTTAAAATCTCTCTGCAAGGCCTCTCTACCCTTGAGAGAGTCAACAACTCCCCCCGATTTACTGTTATCCTCACTGCATCCAGTTACCATCTTGAGATCAAAGCTCTTCTTTACAGATAGAGTACTTGATCCTGTAGAGAGAGGTGTGATTTAAACAGCTTAGAGAACATCACTGATTTTGTTAGATTGCTTTCTAAATTTCTAATTTATCAAATAAAAGTATTGGAACCAAATCAAAGAAAAGAGAGTTTGGTTATCTCCCATTTATGTCAAATGCAAAGTATGCTTAGTGTTTTTTTTCCAGTTGGACCCTAGAGCAGCCTGTGAGAGACTACTGACTTGGCAAAGCTTTGCCTGTGCACACGGCTACTTCCTTGCAGAAGCCGTGCTATTGAAGTCGTGGAGCATTTGCAGTAAATAAATAAATAAATAAATAAATAAATAAATGGTGACAAACTGGGAAGAGATTGCTATTTTCTTCTGTTAGCATTGCTTGAGAAACTGTTTTCCACTCCCATCTGGAGAACTAGTGGTACACCAGCGAGTCCAGAAGGGAGTGATTCAGGGGACCGCACAGAAAAGGAGAAACGAGGTCTGGACAAGGAATGATCTCCTTCAGATACAGTTTTATTCGTTCCTTGACTCAAGAGACAACACTTGTGCTCTGTGCAGGACCAGTAAATAACAAAGGCAGGTTAGCAACGCCTGCTCCAGCTGCTGCACCAGTTGGGCCTTGGGCACCACGTGGAGATGTCACTGTGGTGACATGTGGGCACCATGGTGACATTTGAGCTTCTCCCACAACAGTGCAATTTCACTTGCTGACTGGCAGGACAAAGAGTGGCTTCTCACAGAAAGGACTGAGACTGCAAACTTGGTCAGGCTGAGACAGGAGACCCTGAAAATCAGCCATCTGCAGCAGGAACCAGAGGAACTGGCTGAGTTCTCAGGCTGCCCTTCTCATTGTCCTCAAGATCAAGGAACAGCTTGGGATGCTGCTCTAGCATCAATAATGGGAGAAAAGGATTCACAGACATTTATTGATGAGCAGGAAACCAGAAGTTTGTCTCGTATTTCTTTGGAGCAGAATGCTGGCAAAGCCAGTACCTTTGCAGCCTGCAGCTTTCCAGAGAAACTCTGGGTACTGGTTGAGTTACTTATGACCATTGGTGGGGTCATAGCGGAAGGTGTGTTATAATTGATGAAGAACTGTTTCACGTGGAAGTACTGGAATAGAAAGGGCCTTTGAGAGTTTTGTTTGTTTGTTTGTTTGTTTGTTTTACACGAAGTGTGAAAAACTTAATTTAACAACTGAATATGTATGGATTCACCAAAATACAGTGTGACTTGAAAAGATCTCCTTCACTTCCTGAATTTCAGGAGAGGAAGAGGCATTTGCTGCTCACAGCAAGGTACATCAGTTGCTCCACTCATGAACCAACTTTCACAATATTCTGTTGGGAGAGATGGAGGGTCCAATAAAATAGGCATCAGTAGTAGGGGAGACGAGGATGACAGTAAATGTTCTTATCTGCTTGTAGATATTTTATCGGGAGCATCATTGAGAAGTAGAAGTGTGGACAATATATATTTGGGCTTTATTCAATGAGTTAGCATCCATGAAACAGACAGATAAATAAACCAGGATATAATGAGCATTTATTTCAGTATATTTACAAGATATCTTGCTGTGCAAGAGCTGAATTCTGTTGTGTTTTTTTGTGTTTTTTGTTTTTTTTTCCAAATGTGGAATACAGCTAAGGAGTATAATGTTACCCATATGTTAACTATACATGGAAGGCGAAAGGTTGTGGTATCTGTATTTCTTTTTATTTATTTGTTAAATACTACATTGCTCAGCTCCCAGACAGCAAAAACACAACCACGTTTATTGTGTTACAGAACTGTATCATCATAATTTATCATAATTTATTAACTGTATATAGTTACACAGGCGAACAAAAATATATCTTTGATAGGATGTGAGATAATGGCCTCAAGTTGTACCAGGAGATGTTCTGTTTGGATATTGAGAAAAATTTCTTCTTGGAAAGAGTGCTGAGACACTAGCACAGGCTGCCCAGGGATGTGGTGCAGTCACTGTCCTTGGAGGGGTTCAAGAGCTGTGCAGATGTGGCACTGAGGGATGTGGTCAGTGGGTTGATGTGATGGGTTGATGATTGGACTGGATGACAGTGGTCTTTTTCAACCTTAATGATTCTGTGATTCTATGATCAGAACTGCATCAGAAAGTTCTAGGCAGCCTAAACTGTAGGTTTAAACTGACCAAAAGACCTTTTAATGCCTGTGTTTGTCTTTAGCAATTAAAAACCTTAGTTCCTGTACCTTACTGTCTTTCATTCCTAAACTGCAATTAACTCTTCTTTGCACTTTTCATTTATTCTTCTACTATAATCCATACTTCAGGAGAAATTACCCACTGGATCTGCTGACACCACCTCACAGATGGTCCTAGGCAGCCCCACACTGCTCAGCATGCACCTGCAGTTCCTATGGAGCAGCCCAGCACCACTCAATGTACACCTCCAGCTCTTGCAGGGCAGATGCAGGTGATGGGCCAGCACCATAGCATAGGACCCACTGCAGACAGCAGGAACAGCAGCACCTGGTTACAGCTTCCCAAGGCTATCATTATTAAACATAAATCTTCTGGTGAGGTAAACTGAACTCAGAAATCACAGCAAATTATACAAGATCGATATCGCTGTCTCTCTTCTTTCTGAGGTTTTTAACTTACTTATAGGTATGTTTCCACGTTGAAAGTGGCAAATTAATTTAGAGTGATAGCTGCTTGGCAGCTGAGGATAGGCATAAAAATTGGATTGGAGGGTAAGCCCATTTTCTGCCCCAAGCCTCCTTCTGTGGCTGAAAATGTGTCTAGCTGGTATTATACTGCAGTAAGAAACTGTACCCGGAAAAAAACAAGTAAATCAGCTGTTTACTGAAAGCCCAAACGTCTTTGGGCTTAATGATAAATATGAAGCAGTTATATATGTCAATGCATAAAGAGTTTTCAGAATTCACTGCTTTAAATCTGCTTCCCAATTCAATATTTATATGTGATCATATCTAAAGCATACATAGTGCTATTTAAACAGACCAGTGCCATAGTTTCTTTCCTCTAGTGCTGTCACTGGAGTGTTTTGGGGTTAGTAACAGAGTTGCTAGGCTGCTTGAGACGCAGAGAGAAATGGGATGAAAAGAAAAATGTAATTACTAAAACCTGCCACCAGAGAGAGCTTTTGTCTTTCTAGAGCTAATAGGAAGACTGCAGAAAGCAGTGCTTCATCTCTGCTGCTATAATGGAAATTTTTATAAGCATTAAATTATTCATCTTAAAGTATCAGGAGGAGAATAATGAATCAAAATTGACAGCGCCAGTAGGAAGCATAAATGCTCTGTGTGTGTGCGTATACATGAATACAAATCATTTTAATTGCACGCTTTACCCTTTGATAACTGTCAGGACAGCACAGAAAATAAAACAAATGTAAACCGGGACAAGCTGGTACTAACTGAATTACCCGTATCTATACAGGTATTAATCTGATACTGGTTCCCTTGATTTTAACTCAATCTACTATTGTGGCCACGAGAGAGAAAGTTGCAGAAGGCTGGCACCCAGAATTTAACTGAGTGGAGAGCTAAGCTGCACAGCGCTCGTAAGATTCTGCACTGATGGAGGTGATCCACTGGTGTTGTCATCATTGCTGAAACACACCATCTACTACCTCACTGTGCTCACAGCCACTGATTGGTCTCTGTTGGTGTTCAGGAAGTGTCAATGCATGTCAGTGGGTGTAATTATTTTACACATGGAGGAATTCACTTCCACACCATTGCTTCCTATACACTTCCATGTCAGATGCCATTCTGTCAGACTGCCCCTCTGCTGCCATCTGTCACATAGCAACAAAACATAACAGAATATTGGTAGGAAGGTTGAGCCTCTACTGCCGTACTACCAACATCTGCACCTAAAGTGTCAGCCAAAATAGCAGGAATTACTTTTGGAACAGCCCTCATGCTGTGGCTGATGTCTCATATTACTCATGGCACAGACTTCAACATTGGCTTAGGAAGAACAGCAGGTGAGGTAGAGCTCTGGGATGTGTCACAACAGGTTTTCAGGATTCCTAGCATCTTTCTTGGGTGTGCTGCATTGCAAATAGGATACTGGTCAAAATGAACCTTTGTTGTTGCCCAGCAGCTTCATCAATTTTGTATTATCCAACAAAGTATCCCATTTTTCACCTTTCTTACCTCCACTGTCCATTCTTCACTCTTATTGTAAAAGAGTATTTGCACTTTTGAAGGTGAATGATAACAAGTTTAAGTGATTCTTCTGAGATCTATGCAGAAATCAATGGAAACCTTCAACAAAGCAGTGTTCTTATTCTAACAGGAACATTTTTCATGTTCAGTTCTTTTGCTTAATGCCCTCGCTTGCCCTTCCAACATGAAAACATCTTGGACTGCACAGGAATATACACACTCAGTTCTATAAGAAATGCTTCTCACTGCAGGTGGAATAACTACAGCTGTTCCTGTTCTCTTCCAAGAATTGTTTTGTTCTAGGAATGCTGGATCTCAACATTTCTTGCTATCCTTTAAATGTTCTTCATAGTAAATATCAAATGTACTCCACATCCTGTTTTGTTTTGTTTTGTGTAGAATCAAAGCACATCAAATCAAACAGCCACTGAAGGAATCTATATCCTCTTAGGGGGCCAAACACATGGCAAAAGTCCACGTGATCTGACCACACATACATGTACCCAAGAAACCCCTGAAGAAAAGAGTGTATTACAGGAGATGAATAATTCCAGTTGTATCAAGCCAACTTAATTATAGGTTGCCTTCAATGCTGTGTTCTGGGATTTTTGTGTGTGTGTGACTAACGAAATTAATTAGCAATGGCACTGACATCCAACATTTTTTGTAAAGTCCTGGAAAACTCAGCTATTAATTTTAGTGTGGGATTCGTAAACAAACTACAGAGTCTCCTCCTCATAATAGGTGACTGTGCTAAAGTATCCTACTAATGAATCAGGTTCTAGTTTGTTTTGCTTACCTGAAAAAAACATCATGACTGTAGGTAGATACTAATTTATTTTCAAAAAATTATTTTAACAGAAATGTAACCTTGACTTTCCTAAAGGTATTTCGCCCTAATTTTGACACCAAAGTGAGCTCTTAATTCATGAGGGTTGTGTTGGCTGCTTGCTGTGACACAAATGGTGCTCAAGCCCCTGACATTGGTTGGGTCAGACATGCTGCTGCACCATTGGATTGACCAGACATGTCAGAGATGCTGATCATATCAAAATCCCATCAGTGTCAAGTGAGATTTTAGAGTTGTTATAATTCAAGACCGTGCTTTAGAGAAAAGGTGAAAAGTTGTCTTAAGTAATAGAGGATTTGACACTGCAAGATGTTGAACACCTTTGATAACATGTGAAATTCTCCCTTAAGAAATTTTAATCAGTCAGAATTAAGGACAATTAGAGAAAACTTTATTGCTGTCATCAGTCTGTCTCCACATAGTCCCACAGTCTTTCTGATAATTTCACGAAGGGCTCAGTGTATGAACAAAAAAGTCTTCCTTCTCTCCAGGCACAAAGTGAGGAAAAACCTGCCCTGGACATCTCTCACCTGGACATTCCCCAGCCTGTGTAACTGTCAACAACCAGCTGTGCTCCAGGACCTGGGTACAATGTGGGTGTGAAGGTGCTGAGGCCTCGAGGCCACCAGGTTCTTTAGCTGTGATGTCAGGGTGCAACACAAAACATTTCAAAAGCTCAGCAGACTGTCTGGCTGTTTCTGTGAATGCAGTTGTGAGCTTTTGCAGCTGCTCTACAACCTCTTGCTGTACTGTGAGGGGAAGGTATGATACTGCTGAAGAGCACTGCCCAAGGCACGTCTGCTCCCTCTGCCCAGTGCTGCACAGTCCCAGCCCACCCACGCCACACTGCCCTTTGAAGTAGTATCGACTCAATTCTTTGTCAGACCGCACTGTGAATCAGCTCCAAGAACTTTATGGCTTGGTAAATAACCCAGCAAAACACACTGCTGCAGACAGCCATGCCTACCTATCAGTGAGAAGATCGAGTGCTCCTGTGCTGTGGGCAGCAAGGATGCTTGGCCTAGGAAAAAAAACAGTTCTGGTGTGATTCTCGATTCAGGTCTGATCTCAATTGCAGATTCTCAGTTTGACAGGAGAGTGAGATCTCAGTGGTTTGACATCCTTGCAATCTGAGGGTTTCAGGACCTGGCTGAGAAAGCATCCTCTGTTCAGCAGTAGAAAAGAAAAGCCCCAGAAAACACAGTCTCCAGTTCTCAGGATGTCTTTTCAATTACGCTCTTGCTCCTGTTGTGTTTGATCTGTCTTGATAGATTTCAACACTTCTCCCTGCCAATGGCTTCACCATCATTGCCCGCTGTATCTTTGCAGAGTTTATAAAGGGAAGGTGTCACACGAGGCTGCTGCTCTGCCCTTGGTTTCATAAATGCCAATGCCAGCTTGAAAGCTTAACACCAGATTTTTGAAGCAGAGAGATGAAAACAACCTAATACTTTTCTTCCTCTTCTACCAGTGTTTTAACCCAGAATTTCCAATTTCAGTGTGTTTTTGTTAGCTTAAAACATGCCACAAAGTGACACTGGGATCCAGCAGCAGCTCAGAATAGAGGTGGCATATAGCTGTGTGATATCAAATAACAGACTGATATCAGCGGGAGAAATAATGGGAATATTTAGAGCTCATTTCATGCAGCAGTTATGGTGGAGGAAGAAGAAGATTATCAGCTTCAAACTACAGAGCAACAGAAGTGGATTTACCTCCCTAAGGCAGAGAAAAAGCCACTCCGTTATGTGTGCATACCTGCTTGCTGACATCTTGTTCAGCAAAATCTGCTCAAAGAAGGTAGCTGCCACAGGATCTCAGACAATTCTGAAATTATAAGAGCAAAGATTGTACTGCACAAAACATCTTCTGCTTGTGTTTGGGCTCCACATTTTCTAAATAAGCCAGCGTGACCCTGCAGGCCGTTTCAGACAAATTTTGAAGGATTAATCTTCCAAAATTTTGAGTAGTAGTGAGTAACAGCACAACTGCATAGCAAACAGCTGTCTTCAGACATAGGTTAAGCTTCGCAAACAAATTCAGTACTGCCACATTTTGGAGGTGAAGAAACAAGTGCAAATAAGTTAGTAACAATGGATTTGCATTAGGTCATCCTCTAGTACCCAGTAACACAGCTATAAAAAGCCCGTCATTGAAGACGGTTTCTCAGCCAGCTTTGGCTCCAATCAGCCAATTAAAATTAGTGCAACCATGGCAGCAGGTGACAGTGAAAATCCCAAGTGTGTCCCCAGCCAAAGCTGGACTGAGAAAAGGCAGTAGTCACAATGCAAATGGTCTTAGTATTTTTTAGTAGCATTATGTGAGTCTACAGCTGAGCTCC
Organism: Centrocercus urophasianus; assembly: GCF_019232065.1. Taxonomy (NCBI): domain Eukaryota; kingdom Metazoa; phylum Chordata; class Aves; order Galliformes; family Phasianidae; genus Centrocercus; species Centrocercus urophasianus. The sequence continues at coordinate 23,252,748 of NW_024884364.1, forward strand.
CTAGTTCAATAGCAATTCTGGAATAAGTCCAGTGGAAAGGTCAGCAAGGTGGAGGAAGTTTTTAGTAGGAAGTTTTTCACTCAGAGCATGGTGACACACTGGAATAGGTTGCCCAAGGAGGTTGTGGATGCCCCATCCCTGGAGGCATTCAAGGCCAGGCTGGATGTGGCTCTGGGCAGCCTGGTCTGGTGGTTGGTGACCCTGCACATAGCAGGGGGGTTGAAACTAGATGGCTTTTGAGGTCCTCTTCAACCCAGGCCATTCTATGATTCCATGATTCTAAGGCGAGTGCTGGATTGGCCTGATTCCTGGAGTACCAGGAATCTGCCTTCCCTGCAAATGTAAGCAAAGAAGTCAGTGTGGTAAATGTTTCTGGAAAGGTCTGATCAGCAAAAATAGAGTAAGATGCCAGAAAGGGACATGGTGTGTTTGTTTTGTTTTTCATGCTTTAGTATAAAATTTCAAAGTATCTTAAAAACAGCAGTATGGCATTGTAGAAAACGCTGCACATGCAGCTGTTTGCAGAATTGCGTACTCTGGTTTGGCAGAGTCAAAGTTGTCAGAGCATTGTGGCTGGCCAACATGAGACAGTCATTTCTAAGATCATAGAATCATTAAGGTTGGAAAAGACCACTAAGATTATCTAGTCCAACTGTCAACCCATTACCACCATCCCTTCTGTTTACTTTTAAGCTATCCTCCTCCTTCCCCTCATTTCCACGACAGCTGGGACTCACGAACAGAGCCACAGTTCTATAACCTTATTCATGCTTGATCCAGACCACGTGCCAGTAGGGCACAGAGAAACAACATGTACTGTATTGGGGCCATCCTACTCTTAGCAGCTTTGGCCTATGAGTCTAGTTAGAGTGGCACTGGAACAACTGGAATAACTCCAGAGAAGTGCCACAAAGATGATTAAAGGACTGATTAATACATATAAATAAGGTTCTGTTAACCACTTCCTTTTGGTGACTGCCCAACTGCAGTGCATTTCAGCCCCAGCTCAGCTGCTCACGTTCAGCACTGACACAGTGCAGCTGAAGAACCTCAGATTTCTGAGCAAAATGCTAAATTACAAGCGTGAGCTGTCAGCTCAGCCTGTGTGCCTGCCAGCTGCTGCGTGGGGAGCAGTGTTTGGATTCTGCCCCTGCCATGCCTATATCCATGTCTATCTTTGCACACTTCAGTTTCCTGTCCAGGCCTGGGGCCTGCTGTGGCACCTGCAGATGGCCAGACTGTGTCAGCTGGTGCCCTTCCAGCACTTTGAGGACAGAAGAGCAATGAGTTGATGGCAATTTTGGGGTGATTAACTGAGCTAGTGCCAGCTATCTCCAGTGCATCAGTGCCATCAAGCCATTGCAGCCTCTGCAGCTTTGCGGCGGTAAATGCCCATGACAGGCAGCTCCTGATGTGTTTGCTTTCAGGATAAGCCAGTTTAATTCTGGCTTTGTTTTTGTTGCAGGATGGCTGTGCATGGCCTGCCTGACTTTGCACTTTAGCACTGCCCAGCCTAAACCACAGAATAAACCTCACTCAGGTTCCAGCAGGACTCAGTCCTGCCCTGGCATGAGCATATGAGCTTTCTCAGAGGCCTCTAAGTTGGCTAGCGTTGGGTGCAGTCTCAGCAGGGTAAAAGAAACCATGCTTCCAGCAAAAGCAAGGACACAGGGCTGATTTCATGGCCTCATGTTAATGTAAAAATGTTCTGGATCTCCTCAGAGCTGTGATCAGGATTAGAGGGTAAGAAAGGACACAGTATGAAGCAGAGGCCAGCACTGCAGAGTTTATTCCAGCAGGGTAACGTTCAGCAGCTGTGCTAGCAAATGAGACTGCATGTTATGATGTCTGAACACTAAATGAGTCTGAACACTGTAATGCTAGGCGATGCCACTTCCTCATTTATGTTATGTATATAAAATAGAGGGATTTGTTTGTTTGTTTGTTTGTTTCATCCAAGAGGTAATGAAAAGCTGCAAAGTTTTAAAATAAATTACTCACATGTAAGTGCAGTCTCTAGGATTTGCTTCTCTGATAACAAGATGAAGAATATCAAAGTCAAATTGACAAAGCCTCGAGCTGACCTCTAATGTGAAGGAAAACACAGTGCCCCCAGTGTCACCTTGATCAGCCAAAACATGAAATACGCTTGTGAATGAGATTAGAGATTCTCATAGATTTGCTGTATGTATGTACAGAATGCCACCTATTATTGAGTACAAAAAAGAGAACTCTTGCTGATCTGCTTTTAGAGGAATACTTCTGAATAATCTCTTTCTTGTGTGCGCTAAATGATGTGCAGTGTAAGGAAATGAGTACAACACTGGAGCTAAAGGAGAGGCGCCATCAACCATGACACAACACCAAACGAAATGTTGGATTTAAACATTAGGCACTTAATTACGACAAACGCCGTTAATTAACAGATTTGTTGTGATCAAATACAATAGGGTAGAAATAAGGACAAAAGCATCTGGCTTCTAGTGTTATTTTCCTGGCACCGACAGACACTCTCGCATTACTGGCAGAAGAATCTGGTCTGCTTTTCCTGTTGGATCAATGGCTCACTCTTGGATGCCAGAAATCAAATTCTTCTTTAAGTGCTGTGTTATATTAACAAGTACAGAAACAAAGCACAACCACAAGCAAGTTTTGGCTGCTTGCCATAGTAAAAGAAAACAAGAGGGATTGTTCATGAACAACAGAACAAATTTGTGTAATGTCTCTCTGGAAGAACTTCAGCTGCTCCTCCACGGTGTACTTGAGAGTGTCATGTCACAACTTGAAGCTGGTAAACAAACGCACCCTGGGTACAGCCTGTTCTTCTCTGCATCCAGCCTTCCCCCCAGGCAAGACCACAGCCCTGTGCAGATGCTGTCAGACACTGTGCAGTGCCTTTGGCACCGTAAGCCTCTTTCTCTGGGGTGCAGAGGGCTGGCTGAGCCAGTCGGTTTGCCTGCTGCTTGTGAAAATGGAGCCTTTGGTATACACAGAGCTGCCTCAGCTGCCACCATTACAGCTTAATGTGGGAGAAGTTGGGTCTGGATAGTACTGGGCTTCCTCCTGGTCCCACTCACCTCACTCTTCTCAGGGGACAGACTTAGCGGAGCAATCCAAAGGTAGTTCATGTTGGAACGGGCTGGTAGTGCTTCTGGGGATCTGAGGGTCAATATAAGACCACTTGCCAGCTGCAATGAGGAATCTTGTGAAAACTGAACAACAACAAAACAATCCAAACATTTTCTTGCCTTTTCCCTCCCTTTCCTTTGCCTTGGAAATACCATGCCTTCAGAAATGAATCTCCTGACCCTCTAGGAATCAATCACGCCGAGAAAATACAACTTTCAGGAACCAAGCAGTTTGGTTAGACCTGTTGCAAGGGGACATTTTGTAAGTAGATACAGTAATTTTTCAAGAAGTGCTCATTTGCTACTTGGAAAAAAAATACATGGGATGATTCTGGACTAACGGGGACCATACTGACCCACCAACTGGTCAGTACTGTAGGTGAGTGTCTCTCCCGTATGTTTTGGTTTGTTATTGAAGGGGTTTTTTTTTTACTCTCAATACCTGTGAGTCTACAAAGAGATTATTTTTTCAAGCACATTTTTGAAGGAAGAGGGAATTCACTCTAATTTTTTTTTGGGGGGGGGGGGAGGTGAAGTCCAGCTTATTCTAAGATGTGTCAGCAGTTGAGAGAAAAAAAAATATTGCATGTTCTCCAGTTAAATGTGCTATTGCAGCTTTAATTACTCACCTGTCTCCATGGTGAAAGGAACATCTACCACTCAAATCCATCACCTGTACAAAGGCCTCATTCCAGACTTAACCGCACAAAGAACTTCAAGCAGTGACACTTCAAACCAACCTGCAGCTTGACAGAAGTATTGCTGTTTTTCAGAAGTGCAGACGCATTAATATCTACTGACTTGCTAAAAATCACTTTTAAAAACCATCTTGGCACAGAAAACCCCCACCATCTATTTCAATGCGCAGCTCTGAACAGCATAATCCGCACTCTATGATCTTTTCTTTGGAAACTCTGGCTGCACTGGATTTCTGAATTCTAATTAAAATATCCGCTGGAAGCCGCAGACTCCTACCAAAAAAAAAAAAAAAAAAAAAAAAAAAGGATGAGAGAGAGAAAGAAATCCTTAAAACTGCTGCAGTGAAAACTGACTTCCCACAGTATTTTTTAGCTTCAGTAGATTAGCAAAAATCAATGAAGCTGAAAATCAGGAAACTCTTTTTCAATAATTTCATCTCTTTTTAGGAGGATTAAGGAAGCCTTATCACTGAAGGCTGACATTTAGCTTTGCAGAGTATTTATTTTTTTTCTATATCAGGAAGCAAAAAAAAAAAAAATTAAAAAAAACAACTCAGAAGAGGAATTATTAGAGCCATTCTGCTCAGGAATCTGTACCAAACTGGTGTTACTAACTAAAAGAAGTTAGGCTGCCACTGGCTACACCACAATACAGTCTTTAGCCATGTCTTCTTCACTAACAGGGTACAACAGCTAAGGCTTTGCAATGCACACTGTTATATGAGCTTGCTATGAACGTCCTCTGTACACAGGCATTCTGTATTCCCAGAAGTTATTGAATTCTCCTCTGTATCAGATTGACCACAGAACCAACAGGCATGTTGAGTCATATGCATTCCAAATACACAGAAAAGCACGGTAGGTGTTGCAAATAAGAGAGAGAAAAATTTCTTAGGTAAGTTCTAATTTTAGATACACATGGTTATATCTAAGTGATTTTAAGAATATAGCCAGGTAGCTGCTGGCATGCACTTTCTTGGCCTCTTCTCCTAGGTAAAATGACAGGACAAGTGGGAACGGACTCAAGTTGCACCAGTGGAGGCTCAGGTTGGATATGGAGAAAAATTTATTCTCTGAAGAAGTGATGAGGCAACAGCACAGGGTGCCCAAGGAGGTGGTGGAGTCACCATCCCTGGAGGTGTTCAAGAAGTGTGTGGATGTGGCACTGAGAAACATAGTGCAGATGGTGGAGATGGGATAATGGTTGGACTAGAAGATCTTAGTGGTCTTTTCCAACCTTAATGAATCTATGATTCTCTTCATACTAATATCAAAGAACTAAACCAAATATTACTTCTCAGGTGAGAAGTAAAAAGACACAACTAATTTTTTCAGACTGCACCATGCAGCTGGGATTGCAAAGGTGACCTTTTGCCAACAACCTGCTTTTCTTAGTCCCTCAGCACTGCAATCTACTTCTGAAATAAGGGTGAAGATCAGTGATCTTGAAGATATTGAAGTTGTTTTAAAGGAGGTCTATGTGCAAGTTTCTCCAGGGTTAGCCTTGGCAGACCTTCTATTGCTGTTGAGGATTTTGCTATGAGGCATCTTCATTGGATGTCAGTGCAGCACCCTAGCAATATGCAAGGCTTGAAGTGAGCTAGCATTGATTATGTTGCTGTGAGTAAAACTAAATACTACAATAAGAGTGCATTTAGCTATCCTAACAGAGTTTAAAGAAATCAAAAAGAAGTCACTAGATTGGTGATGGTGGTGGGAGGAAGTTTGGACTAGATGATCTTGTAGGTCCTTTCCAACCTTGTGATTCTATGATTCTGTCATATTTTAGAGCTTCTGAGAAACAATGATCATAGAAAGCAGTCCAAAGAGTCCTGGTGGTTTTGCATCAGATTTATTAACTGCTCTTCTCATTAACCTTGTTTCTTCTGTGGGACACTTTGAAAAGAAAAGCTTTTTGCTGCATGTACATCTTGGTAAGCTGGTGCTCTCTGACCAAGGGTGGCTGCACAAGGTTAACAGTAGCACTGCTGCTACTCTAGGAGCAGCTCACGTGAAACATCACTTAGTGCCCCTCTCTGATGGCATGGTGATCTCTGTTCTGATGCATCCTGAAAAGATAACATCACAGGGTTGTCTCAGTAACCCAGCAGGAGCTGTTCTGCAGCTGCTTCAACCCACAGCAGGAAATCAATCAGAAACACAGCCTGTTGATCTTGGCATGATGGGAAGCTGTGGGATTGCATTTGGGCACACCAGCATTGGAGCATCTCAAGGCATCACCACAATTGCAGCAGACAAGAAGTGAAGCCTTTTTGCCTACAGACTTCTGAATTCTACTTATTCTCAGGCATTGAGAAAAGCTTTCTCTTGTAGTTGTGGCATTATCCCTCTACACAGTCCTCTCGCTTGCCAGGTGCAGACACTGGGGTGTGACCTTATTCTGCTGACATTATTTTTCCTTGTAAGTGAAATGCTTGTAGAAGGCTTCATAAAATCTCCCTTAGCCTCATAACCTTGTAAAGGTTGTGAGATTTTTAGCTGCCTGTTACGTTTTTAGCTATTGAATTCCTATCAAACTGCAATAAAATTAGAAAACCATAGAATGCCTTGAGTTGGAAGGGAGCTCAAAGCCCACCCATCCCAACCCCTGCCGTGGGCAGGGCTGCCCCCCACCAGCTCAGCTGCCCAGGGCCCCATCCAACCTGGCCTTGGGCACCTCCAGGGATGGGGCACCACTGCTTCTCTGGGCAGCTGTGCCAGAGCTCCTGAGAGACCAGAACAGATGAAAGTAGCACTGCATAAGCCTTCATTTGTCAGGTGATTTTTAAGAACTGCACACATTTTCATCAGTGCCAAATAATATCATCCTGAAAATAATCCATTTTGAAACATCTTTGTTAGCTTTTAGGTAAGCTCTTTTTCATTTAATGACCAATGTCTGATCCAGTCTTAGAACTATAGAATGGTTTGAGTTGGAAGAGGCCTTTAAGATCACCTAGTTCCAACACCCCTGCTCTTGGTCGGGACACCTCCCTGTAGTCCAGGTTGCTCAAAGCCCCATCCAGCCTGAATGATTCCAGGAAGGGGGCATCCACAGCCTCACTGGATAACCTGTTCCATTGTCTCACCTCCCTCACGTTAAAGAATTTCTTCTGATACCTAGTATAAATCTACTCTCTTCCGGTTCAAAGCCACTTCAACTCACGGTGTTGCTACCTGCCCTTATAAAAAGTCCTTCCCCAGCTATCCTGTAGACCCCCTTTTGGTACTTGAAGGCTGCTATGAGGTCTCTTGGGAATCTTCTCCAGGCTGAAGAGCCCCAGCATCTTCCCTTAGGTACCTCCATTAGACCAAGACTATGAAGGAGTATTATCCATTTTGTCTACTTTTAAAATAAAAAGCAGAAACTAGCTCACACAACATCAAAAGATAAAGACTGCAAAAAAAAAAGACATGCATTAATTCTGTTTGCTAGCATTAGGTGTACTTAAGTAGGCTGTCTAAAGTCAAACATTTTCTTTTTAAATGCAACAGTTGCACACTTTTATAGCACATGTAGTGACAACTTTAAATTTCGTTATTAGTGTGTTCATCTCTGTGCACAAACAAATCTTTCCTTACTTTGTAAAACATCATCTTCACTGGAAATTTGTCTGACTTCAACACAACCGTAAGGTGTTTTTTTTTTTTTTTCCCCCTGAAGTATCTGGCCTGTTCTACTGATAGGCTTACATGGCATCAAGGACGTTTGCTGCATGCTTATCTCAGGTTCAGCCAGTATTACAATAAATACCCTCAAGATGTTCCTGCAAGGACACCTGCAAATTTATCTAAAGACTGTCATACAAAAGCAGGCATCTGTTGTGCTTAAGTATTGAGTATTTAGCCAACTGTAGCACTGCAGAGGCTCTGAAAGCTAGATACAGATAGCTTCAAAGTATAAAGCAATTATGTATGGTTTCTTACACACAAAGCTCAGTAGGGCTTACAGAGCTACTTGGCTGAGGAGCAGCATGCTGACACCCCAGTCAGATGCCTGAGAAGTCTGCTGAGCAGGCAGGCATTGCTCATGGAGGGGGTGGTGGGAGCAGCAAGCTTGGGGCCTGGACAGACTTGCAGACTGTGGGTACTGCTAATCACATCCTCTCACCACACTGTCTACACTGCCAACCTAATCTACTGGCTGTGGTCTCGGCACTTTTCCCTTCATGATTTTATGATTTTCACATCCATTATTCTTGAATCCATGAGTAATCATCATAGAATTGTTTGAATTAAAAAGGACTTTTTAAAGGTCACCTCATCCAACTCCCCTGCAATGAACAGGGACACCTGGACACAGCAGCACCTGGTTGCTCAGAGCCCCACACAGCCTGATCTTGGGAGTCTCCAGGGATGGGGCATCCACCACTTCTCTGGGTAACCTGTGCCAGTGTCTCATCAGTCTTATTTTAAAAATCTTCTCTCATATACAATCTAATTCTCCTCTCTTTTAGTTTGAAGCCATTTCTCCTTGTCCTATCACCACAGACTCTGCTAAAGAGTCTGTCCCCTTCTTTGTAATAGCTCCCTTTCAGACACTGAAAGGCTGCTCTGAAGTGTCCCCACAGCCTTCTCTTCCCCAAGTTGATCAGTCCCAGCTCTCTCAGACTGTCCTCATAGGAGAGGTGTCCCATCCCTTGGATCACTTTTGTAGCCCTGCTCGGGATGCACTGATCCATATCTCTCTTCTATTGAATATGCTAACATCGCTGCCTCAGCCTGTAATTTCATCCCTTCTCTTCCTGGACTTTCTCACAGCTCCCTCTCCTGCAGTGGCAATATTTGTAAATCCATGTCCAGTATAGGCAGCTCTGCCTAGGACTCTTGGAAAGGAAGCAACTGAACCAGGTGGGGACGGTAACTGTGAGTTACAGGGAGTGCAGGTTATGCACTGGAGGGGCAAAGAGGAAATGTCCATGAATTACAAGTACTGAGAACTATGATTTCATTGTTGTTTGTGCTAAATGAAAAGTGATGGCGTTTCTCAGGCTTTTCATGGCAATGCAAGGATGGAACTGACAGTGAGTGCAGGAGGTCAATACAGGCAAATGCCAGGAGATGTTGGAAGTTGCTACCTTGGGACAGACCTACAGAAAAGAATTAAACGCCTCTGCAACTACGCTTTCAACTGGTAAATTAATTTGTTCTCACTAATTGAGGAAACCAGTTCTTTAAATAAATGTTCAGCAGATGGTAGATGAAGAAACAACTGCAAGACATTTCTTGTAGGTTTCAGAACTCTCTGGTGATGGGCACTATATAGGATATAAATTAAATGAGGAAGAAAAACATGGTAAGTTCTGTCTTTCATTTCACAGTGGAATCCATAACTGACTCATGTTATTATTACACTGCCAAACAACAATAGCAATTTAGCAGCATCTCTGTTTCTCCCACTCTACTGCAGAATTTTATCTATCTAGAGAACTACTGCTTCCTGCATTCCTACTTCATTCAGACACCCCTTCTTACTACAATTTTCTTTTAAAATCAACATTTAAAGCTTCATTTAATTACTGCAAAACACAAGTGAATAGATGGCTGCTTAAGTCAACACAATAAAAAAGGACTTTTGCTTTAATGCAATTACTAGAATTTCCCTGTTGTTGTTTTACATTGTACATCGCTAATTTTATATGCAGTAAAAAACAGAATTAAAATTTTAATCAGGCTGAGAAATAAAAATTCTGGGGAAAAGAATGAGCCAATCTGAAAAAGGAAGTAATTCATTATTTCACTATTTATTCCTCAAAATTAAATCTTGGTGTTCAAACATACAACCTAAATCTTACAAACCAAATTTAACTGCATGTGCGATCTGATAAATAACTGCCATATGCAATCTGCATTTCCAATTAAGGCAGCTGCATTACCTAGGGAATGTTACATGGAAGAAAGATGTCTAACAAAAACAAACAAACAAAAATCAATTCTGTTCCTAGGGCTTGATTAATGAAAAAGCAGCAACAAGCCCCAAACCCCATACCCAATTTGTGGAAATGGCTCGTTGGCATGGAAACCAGAGCATGCATCACCATTCGGGGGTGCTAACAATATCCACATCCAACACGAGATTTCAACTTAGGAAAAGGGGAGAAAATAGCAACATTTTTATTAAGCAGTTATTGAACTGTTCCCAATCTTCCTCCAATAAAAACAACAACAAAAACATAACCAAAAAAAAAACACACCAAAACAAAACAAAAAACCAGGAAGAATCTACACGAACGTAATAGATTAAGCTCTTAAATGGACCCAACTCTGTGGTCTGAGCTTTTACACTCATATGGATCTCATTTTGATCAAGCAAGACTCCTCCTTGTGAAATTAATTATTGTCTGAGAGCTTTACATCCAGCTGTGCTCTCACTGTTGGGTTCTCCAAGCACTGCATTACAAAGAAAGTAACAATAGGATTTAATATTAAGTTTAGGAGAATATTTTTGTTGGTAACATATGGCTTTGTGAAAAGCAAAAATCACCCTCCCCACATAAAGAAAACTAGGATTCTTTCTGTCCTTTGCCACCAGCAGTTAAAAAAACACAGCAATAAACAAACAACAAAAAACAGAACAGCAGTAGCAATTCTGTGTGTTTTCAGAGAGCATTTCATGAAGATCACTGCTTCACCAGTTTCTGGCCAATTCTTGCTTGTATTTTCAATGAACAATAGTTTGCAATACAAAGAAAAACTACTAAATTGCCAGCTGCTAAGACTTTCATATTGGCTTTTGTTTGATAGGTGTTTGATAGCCTCATCACTCTTGCAAACACTTTTCTCCTCCCACGAAAAGCTTATTTACCAGTCACTCAAAACACGTCTTGCATCTGAATACCCATAGGGTGAACATTACATATACAGAAACACCTCAGATTTCAGGTATGATTTACTCTATAGATTTCTCAGCAAAAGTCAGGGAAGGCAAGAGGAAAGAAACCCCATGCATGTGGCGGTATTTTCTTATAGCACGTTGGTTTAGTGGTTGGCAATCCTGCCTATGGCAGGGTTGTTGGAACTAGATGTTCTTTGAGGTCCCTTCCAACCCAAGCCATTCTATGATTTTGAAGCTAAGCATCCAAGAGCACAAGCACATCTACCTCTTTAAACTCCTGATATACAAAGACATACAACAGCTCCAGTTCCGAGCTGCCAGACAGCTTAGGGAACATGCTGACCCCCTCTGCACTCTAAGCATTTTCCTCAGAACATAAGCAGCAGCAGCAGCTATACAGTTAGATTTTCTTTTAAGCACATAAGCTAGGACTGTGCTTTCTTCCCGACTCAAAATCGGATCAAGGGCAAAGCATTAAAAAAATTGTGTTCCTGTGGCTTATGTGCTCTAGAAGTCGTCCTTTATGATAACCTACCTTAAAAACAGAACAACTCTCCTTACCTTGCTCGTATCAAAATCTAACCTAACAAAAATACAATCCATAGAAAGGTATTAGGAAGGATGACTTAAATGTAGATGCTGTATTTCTAATTCCCACAGAGGCAAAAACAAGAGCAGAAACACAACCTAATTCTTTCAGAACACCTCACTATCCCGTGAACTGAAATTTCTCATCAGTCTAATCAGATAGCTGGGGACTTCTAGATGCAGTCTACTATAGGCAGAACGATGACCATTTTCATGGATATAAGTAATGATGACATTTCTCCTCTCACTTTGTATTATGCATTGGAATAGGCTCTTTAAACACTGGAATAGGATCCCCAGGGAGGTGGTTGAGTCACCATCCCCGGATGTGTTAAAAACCATTTGGATGTGGTGCTCAGGGACATGATTTAGCGGAGGGTTGTTAGAGTTAGTATGGTAACTAAGGTAGTATGATTAGGTCGTGGTTGGACTGGATGATCTTTTCCAACCTGAGTAATTCTATGATTCTATGATCTGCAGTTATTTTCATATTGGATTAATCTCCATACTTATATTTATTAATACATCTTCTGACAGCCAAAAATCAGGGATTACCTACTGCACATTTACTTATAAACTCAGTTTTACTTGAAAGCAATATAACACTATTGTTATTTTCCTTTCCTAAACACCACATAATACCCAGAGACAGATGTGCTCAAGTCCTGGTCTTGCACACTCTCACATTGCTCAGAATGCCTTTTAAACAACTGCATTCTAATAGATAAATAAATATCTGTTCCACATGGTTCAGACGTCAGGTTGTTCAGATGTTCAGGATAATGAAAAAACTGAACTTAGGGTAATTTGCAGTCCTCCTTTAAAAACAAACCTAAATCTTTCCTCTTGCTAGTCATTCTGTATAACTTTTTCTTTTTACTTTAAGGGATTAAAAACAGAGAGCACACAGATGAACTTTGGGGAGAATAATGCTTCTCCCACTACCCCTTACTTTTCCAGTGCAAACCTGTCACCATCAGTTATGTAAATGCAGCTCTACACTTACTTCAATAAACATTAACAAGAATTTTTCAGTATGACTGACCAATACAAGTTCTAAAATAAGCAGACTACTCTGTTTCACAGTGTGCCATTACTGGTGCTCTCATTCTGAAATACAAACATCACCGACACAAATTCATAAAAAAAAAAAAGTCAAGAGAATAATGCAGTATTACAAATTTATTTAGTTTCTTGAAGTCATCTTTTTCAGCATTGAAAATTTCACACATACAAAACAACTTCTATGCATTAATTCCTAAGTATGGATTGTATTATGAAGTGCTGTGCTTTTCCTTTTTTTTTTTTTTTTTAAACATCTCATGAAACAAATTTTTCAGTTATAAATTTGATAAAAATAGGTGATGCACCACCACTTTTTTTTTTTTTAATAAATGAAATTCACCTCTTTGGGAAATAAGGTTTGGGGTTGTTTTTTTTTTTTTTTTCTCTTAAACATTGTATCATGAAAGATACAGACCTGAAAAAGGGTAAACAATCATACACAAGGCATAAACTTTACACAGAGTAGTTCAGAAATTTTATAAAGAGATTTGGAAAAGTATCTAAAATAGTATTATTTAGTACAAAATCTCAATAATAAAATATTGCTCATAATAAATAAGACATGAGTTTCATTAATACTGTTCTCCTGTTAAAGCTCTCTTTGATGTAACATGATCAAATCTGATCAAAACTCAGTTTTTTGTTCCTCCTTTGTATGAAGTAGGCAGATTTACTTCTGTATGGAATGGGCAGGTTCAGGTCGTTCTTTGTTAGAAACAATTTCATTATCAACAGAACACAAAATTTGGTTCCAGGTTCATGCATCATTATGGGCAAAACAAACCAGAATGGGAATAAACCCCATTATAATAGGTTTAAATACCTACAATATTTGCCTGTTTTCTTAAAACCCAAGTGGAAGAAGACTTTATATGGATTAGGAATGCAAAGAGCAAGCTGCCTGAGTTTCCTCAAAAGCTTCTAAATATCTGTGCAGCTGTATTTAATGGTTACCAAAGCCACCAGGGAAAGTCAGCTCTATAGGGGATATGAGCTGTATCCCCATCATATGGGGACATTTGATTTCATTCCCGCACGTCCCATTTGTAGACATGGCAGTTTGGAGCAGTTCTTCAGCAGCTGCTCTATAGCAATATGACGGACATTCAGTTCTGAAGCCAGAGAATCCTTTTCTTGGACTTGCTGCGTCAGTTCCTCAAACACATCTGCAAGAACATTGATTATTAGGTTAATGCATTTGGTCACCGTGCTTTTATTATAGAGTTAAGAAGCAATGGTGAACATAAATATCTGTGCCTTCTTAATAATCAAGTGGGCTCACACACAAGAACAAGCTTCAGCACAGCCTGGTATATGCGCTGTATATTAAACAGAATCACCAGTTATGTTTTAGGGGACCTGAGCCAAGGTGGATCAGTTTGTAACTCGAAATGAAGCTGAATCCAGTTACAAAAAAATTAAAGAAAATGCACATTATGTGCAAGTTTGTGTCACTCAAGAAGGTTACATAATAGAAGCACTCAAGTTTCTTGCCTGTGCAACAAGGTGCAAAGAAATTTTAGTTCAAAACTTGGCTGACAGTAAAGCCTTCACTTTTTTTTTTTCTTTTTTAATAGAAGATTCTTTATTACAAAGCAGTACAAAACCAAAACAAAGAGTACTGAAAATTTCTCACCCTGGATTTGCTTCAGCAGTTTTTCAGTCAGCTGTTTTAACTCTCCAGGAGTCATCGCATTCACTGTAACAATAAAAATCAGTTATCACTTTTACAAAAGTAACACGAACACCTCTAAACAGATTGCCTTTTTGTCTTTCTTTTTTTTAAATTTGCAGCCTAATGATCAATCGTTGCATGACAGCAAATCAGAGGCAGCACTGTTCATTAATACATTTTAGAAAACTTGAAAATCATCTCTTGACATTGACACAGATTTCAGTTCCATAGGAAAGTCCTTTCCTCAATGTCAAATCAAGCACTCAAAATAGAAATGCCCAGAATCAGAATTGTTTGTCGATTGCTTTCCGCCTTTTAACACTTCTGACAGCTTAACATGTTTTCCACACTCTGACCCCTGCAAATACATCTGTTCAGCTGATGGCAAGCAGCCAATACTGAAGCAAGTCTCTCTCTCTTTTTTTTTTTTTTTTTTAAGTCCGTAGGAAATCACCCCTGGACAGAATTTTCAGCACATAACTACATTTGTTGCCTAGAAAGTTCTGTGTTTTTGGCGTACAGAAATAATATCTCCATAATATAGAAACCATAACATAGAAATAATGTTTCCACACAGTAACTCGGTGACAGCTGATGAAGAAAAACCTCAGTTTGATGCAAGCAAAGACCAACGTATAAAAGGCTTACTTCTCATCTTCCTGCATTACATTTGTAGTGAGAACTAAATGATCCTCTGCATGATTCATAAGCCCCTCCCCCCTTACATCTCAGTTTACAAGCACACACTTAACTCATCCTCAGAGGAAATGTGTATTAAACCTCAACGGAGAGAATTCTGGAAGTATTCTGTGCAGATCTGAATCAACAGTAGTGAGTAGGGAAGCACTGTCCTCAGCTAGATGATGTGGGAAGAGGTTGGTGCTACTTCTGCTGGGTGATGAATTGGACAGAATGGCAGAAACTGATGACAGTGATAACAAGGACACTGAAACAGACTTTAATACCTTGTAAACCCTTCAGCCTCCCACCCCAAATGGTGCAGCTTGGCAAAACTATCTCACATGGAGCCTAAGGAAAAAGCAACATGCTGCAAATAACAACTTTTGCTCAGGGATTTTTGACTGCAGGAAGTTTTTCTGTTGTTAAACTTTGTCCTGATGAGGCTGATTTTTACTTACCCCAAAGAGAATATTTTATTTCCCTATGGTTTCTCATCCAACCTTTCTCACATCTTGCAATTATGGAGCATTAACTTTATGTTGCTACTGCCAAGTTAAGGAAGTCAGTAGCAACTACAAGAGCCAATCTGTTGTTACTCAAGACATAAGGCCACTTCATAGGGAAGCAGATCTGCTTGCTTCCTCTGACAGCTAACTACAGCAGTACTCCTTTCAGCTATCAATAGAACAGAAAATTCGTCTCTCACATCTTACTATCCTTTAAAAGTTAAGACTTCTTAAACTCCATGAAAACCCTGATCAGATTTAATATGGTAATCAATAGCTTAATAAATAAATACGTAAGTAAAAGTACAAGAAATCTTTCTTTCTACACCCATCCTTAAGAAATTACTTTCTACTTCACTGTTTTCATTAACATTTCATCAGCTGTAGCAAGGAGGTAGGTTCACCCATTATGCTTGTGTGTATATCAGGACATATCAGCCCTGATCAGTCTGCATATGAGGACATATCAGTTATGTCGCCTAGTTTTGGTACAGAAAGCCTGACTAGACTTTTCTCTAAACTTTAGATAAGCACCAGTCTTCAACTGAGCATCATTCAAGGCAGAAGAGCTAAAT
The DNA here is from genome assembly GCF_019232065.1 of Centrocercus urophasianus. Taxonomy (NCBI): domain Eukaryota; kingdom Metazoa; phylum Chordata; class Aves; order Galliformes; family Phasianidae; genus Centrocercus; species Centrocercus urophasianus. The sequence continues at coordinate 23,268,499 of NW_024884364.1, forward strand.
ACTGCAAAAATATTACTTATACTATAAAGCAAAAATGTCTTAAAAATGCATTACGTAGTAGTAATAAATAGGGGAAAGAAAAATAACATGTTACCATGCTTAAAAAAGCTTTATATTCCTGTGTCTTGAAATCAGAGAGGTAAGTTTCAAGTGACTAACTGCAGTTAGATAACTCCATAAACCAGGTCAAGCTTTCATAATTCCTCTATTAACTTCTGCCCTCATGTATTTAATCCCAATTTCTGACTCCAGAAGACAGGTGGTCAAACAGCACAACATATCTGTTTTGATTTATGGCTTTAAGCCTACTAATTTATTACAAATGCAATATGAAACATCAGTTAAAATCTTCTTGCAAATAATGAATAACAACCAAACTTTGCAAGGATGAGTTTTGTTAGTTCATTAAAAATAGGAGTCTAAAGAAGCTGATCCTGACTTTTTTTTTTTTTTTTTACAGTACCCCCTTTTCTCACTCTTCTGATATTCTGAGTTCTACTGTTGCCTTCTTTTCCTGCTACCTAATTTTTCCACTTAACATTTTATGATCTTTTAAATCTTTCTCTTATCTTTTGAAATTCAGAAGCACTTTCCAATTACTTTCTGAAGACTTTTCTACAGATCACCATCTATAGGAAAAAGGAAAATTAATTTTTTGCTGCTTTCAACATCACCACAGTTATCACAAGAATCATCAGGTCTACTGTACAGTGTTTGAGATGACGTGGCAGCGTGAGGGCCTTCATACTTCCCCTATACTCAACAAGGAGATGAAAAAAATCTAGTGACGTGTAAACAGAGTCCACTGCTATTGGCAACATTTAACTCTGTATGTTGCTTCACAGATTTGCCCTGCTACTTCACCTTTAATTTCTTCTGCTGTTTAGAGTGGCTTCGTGCAAAAGGTAACTGGAGATACCTGACACATGGATTTCAGGAGTTTAGTAATTGGCACAAGCAGCACTGTTTGACTGACATAATAAAGATTCACCACAATCAACTGTAACAGTAACTTTTTTGCATGAATTAAACATGCCTTGTATCACTTTGGTGCATAAATAATAGAAAAGCTAAAAAACAAACACGAAAATATCAAAACTAACAAATGAACAGCCTCCCCCCCCCATCTGTTTAGTTATGCTGTCACCTTATTCACAGATTTTACAGAAACTCCAAACCGTTAAAAGCTGCATTCCAGACTGTGAATTAATGCCTTGTGGGAACACTAAGTGATCAACAGATATTTCAGAGGACACCCCTTGCTTGCTATGCTGCATTTAAATAGAAATGCACTTACATTCTTCCCTGCTGTAATGAGGATGCCTTCTGTGAACACTGGTGAGTGAATCACTTTCAGCTTTTTCAGTTTTCGGGGCTTGGCTGCGATTAGACCACAAGACACTGCTGCAACAGAACGTAGCACCTGTTTCTTGTAACATACCAAGTCTGAAATCAGTGGGTTCACTTTGTTCTAACAGACTTTGTGAGCAGTTTGAGATGCTTCCAGAATTTCCATCTATCCATTTTGCGGAGTATCTAGGTACTGGAGAGTCAAACTGTGGGAGTAATTTTCTATCAGTCTGATGTCTCAAGCTAAAAAGTGGGTGTTGGGATGTTTTTGAGCTTTCGGTATCAGAGTCTATATCCTTGTTTTGTGCATACTGTATGATCCAGTTAATTTTTTTGCTCAAGATACTTTTTACTTCTGCGTATGGGCTTCTAGAGAGCTTTGAACGTGGGCAGTCCTGATTTGCAATTAAATGGAATTTTTCAAAGCAGTCTCTGTGTCCCCTTAAAGATCTTGTATGTAGAAGATCTGACTTTGGAACTCCTGCAAAGACACAATAAAAAAAAAAGTTCAATTAATATATATTCAGATCTCTTTTTTTCCCAAGTCCCAACTCATAATTAACCAAGAAAATAAACTGTTAACTGATGCTTTCATATTAATAGTCTAATCACTGAAGTAAAGCAGGATATGTGACAGTCTAAAATGATCTCAAAGTCCACTCATCTCAAATCCTTCACACACAAAGTATTTTGCACACAGTAATCCCTAGTGCAGGAATTACAGATTACCTCCACATGCCTCTCATGCAATAACAGAGGTGAAGCAAGCTTCCAACTCCATATACACATTACATGAAAGCTATACAGACATATAATCTGTCCTAAATGATTCCAACTACATATCACACATTTATTCGGAACAATACTGAAGAACATCCTGATAACAGTCACTTGTGCCCCTACCTTCTACACATAATGCTTTAAGCCATCTGTTTGGATATTGCAGTGTGCAGGTTTGTATCATTCAAGGGGTTAAACATAATGTAGACTTCAGTCATAGTTTATTATTTCGCATTACTACAAGCCTATAGCTGGGATAAAGAAATAATTTCTAACACTGCCAACACTTGCCAACATGAAATCATCCTGAAATTAGTTTTGTGTAAGATGGTTACTCATTCTCTTTGATTGTCCTCTCTTAAAGATTAAGAGAGCCACAAAGATTAAAACAGCCACAGCAGGTAACCTACTCAAAGAAATTACTAGTGGTTAACATGTTAAAAAGTAACACAATCTATGAAAGGCTGACAGTCAATAAGCTAAGCCTGATGGCATGAGAAATAACTATTTCATAAAGCGAATAGCGCTCCAGTACCAAATTACTTTCTGCAGTTTCAGCAGATAACTTATTCAGACTCACTACGCAGTAGATTCAAAACCTAAGTCTAGAATATTGAGCAGCTAGGCTTTTATCTCAATCAAATACGCTACTAGGGAGATTCCCAAAATTAACAAAAAAATAAAATCTATAACACAAGCCCCTGATTACAGACAACCAAAAGCTTGCCTGTGAACCGCTGGCTGAAAATGCTCAACACTCGCTTAAGTCAAAATATTTACAATCAACATATGAAAATATAATTTGATCTTTTAAGTTGGGTGAGCTGCCACCATTTTACTTCTTAACACATAAAAAAGCGATACAGAAATGATGTAAACAGAGGAAAAACCATGAATTGCAACAAGATGTGATAAGTGACTTTAAGGAGAAATTAATGAAAAGCTACACATTACAACAAACGTTACATTACAACTTAAATTCTTGTGGTGAAGCCCATCCCATCCCAAACAATTAACAAATGACAACTTGTGTTAAGTTTGCATGAGCGCACATACAATTTATGGGGCAAAATGACAATACTGAAAAACAATGCTTTATCCTCAGCAGCAGAGAATAAAGATCAAGTCATGAGAACAGACACTCCTGCTATCCAGGAACTAAGTATTAAAATGAACCCTAACCAGAGACAGCTTTTAAGAAAGAAGTTCCCCAGGAAAGTACAAAGACAGATGTCCTCTTCATGGCTATTGGATCAAGATTCTTACCCAGCACTTCAAAATATCTTTCAATCCCTTCCAGCAAATAAACATCCACTAACTTAAGGTCAACTTGGTCTGTCTACTTGTAATGGCTATTTTCCCCTCTCTGTCTCTCCAGAGACATTAAAAGCAAACAAAAATAAGCACAAAGCATTCATTTCTAGTGCAAAGAAGGAAAGGTAAGACATTTCACTTCATGGCTTACTAAAATAATTCAAATATAACAAGTCTGCTTAAGTCACCTAATATCTTCTAAACTCCGAAATCTTTAATCCATAAAGGAACAACACCGTCAGTTAAAGTTGTATCTTCACATTTCCAAACCTACAAAAACTAAGACTAATCCTTTTCAGTGTTATCCGTTTTACCCATTTTTTTCTCCTTGTAAATTTCTTCTCCTTTTTGAAAAAAAAAAAAAAAAAACAAAAAACCAACACCAGTCCTGTGCAATTTCCCATACGATAACTCTGAGGAGTTCACCTAACAATTTCATTTAAGTCGAATAAATGAAACCACTATCTTCTGATGACAGGACAGAGCAACTCTGTCTAAAGCAAATACTTAAGGTTTGGCAAAAAGGAAGAGAGGCAACTCGAGGAAGCACAGTTAGCAAGGTTTGGGATACAATTTTGTACTGTTCTGTTTTTTCACATGTATTGCCATATGCGATACTTCCAAGACATCAGTCTCCTCCCCACTAAAAATTAATAATAAAGGGTTCACACATTTAATCTTCACTGTAGATGTTAAACACTCACCTATTTCTGTGAATCTGAGATTCAGTGAGATAGAATACTACTGTATGAATAAAACAACGGAAAAAAAATTCCAAACAAAAAAACCCCCGAGATCACTGAAAATCTCAGCATTCTTTACTAGTTGAACCATATTCTAGGCATGACCTCTTCTTTCCCAGACGGTATAAGACTACACAAAGCAGAAAAAGCACAAGTATCAGTCACACAGAAGAAGTGAAAGTGCACGATGGATTTATAAGGGCCCATCTGACTTTCATGTCTTAGTCATGAGCATAAAGCAATTGAACATTCTTTCCTACTGATAAAGTTATCTTTCAGAAGAGTTCGGAGCATTGTTAACTTTCCCGCTCCACAGGCATGCTGCTCAAAGAAATAAATCCATTTTATCAGAATCCAGTAACAATCATTGCTAATTTCATGTATACCTGTTACAGAAGGAAAAAGAGCTTACTTCAAAATGTTATTATTTATCAGCCATAGCATATTAGCCCTGATGTCACTATTTCTGAAGAATGAACAAATTATTATAAAACAGAGTCTACAAGAATAGAACTCCCATCCTACACCAAAATGTATAACCAATCTCCTCTCTTGGTGCACTGGAATAACTAAACAAGTCTATCCAGGTACTCTTCATAACAATAAGGAAAAGAAATCATACAAAATTGGTTTAAAAGATGCCTTCAGACTAGCACAGTTGCTTAAGCTTTTACATATTGATTTAGTCTTAGAGAAGAAGTTACTTTATTCAACACAAAAACAAAGTAAGACCTCAGTACTTCGCATCAAGCAATACCATAGTTGATGTACAGCTAGTTCTCACAGGATTTCAGCTCTGTCTCAACTCTCCTGTTTGCTAAAATTAATCTCAATCTTTTTAGCTTTTGGCTGATCTTTCAGGTCAGCACACACAGAATCATCAATGTTTTTTTTTTGTTTTTTTTTCTCCCCTATTTGTAGGAACATGTACGTTTGTCTTACTTTCCAAGAATAGGATTAGAAACTAAGTATGTTCTGTCACTCAGACTTGTTTTATCAAAGAAAGATAAAAATACTCAAAAACCCAACAATTCCAGAGCAGGGAAGTTCTACATCAGGCCTAAGAGCACATGTTGGGGGGGGAGGGGGGTGGTACATCTAGAAAACCATATCTAAGTAATTCAAGACAGATGCCATCAGGAAACAAGATTATGCGATAGATGACAATTCAAATGAACAAGCTTCAAAGGAAGATGCCAAACCTCGAGACAAATAATAAAAGAATGTGCTTACCACCAATTCCTGACTCCAATAACCTGTGAAATATATAATATATCACCTTTCTCAGCACTAGTCTTTGTATGCTCAGCATTACCAAAACCAGAAAAGACTATGGTAAGAACTTAAGAGATCAGCATTTAGGCCAAAAATTGAGAATTTTGCTTTGTATGCTAAGCAAGAAAGAAACTCTTCTTCCATGCCACTGTAATTCTCAACACTGAGTTCTAACCCACTCCTGCAAAATAATTTTGTAAACAAATTTGTAATCAAGCAATATATGAAATAGCATATATTCTTCTAATTTCCAGTCATTCTTAAGAGTAAATGTAGCAGAGAAGAGGGAGAACATCTACTGCAAAACTAGGCGTGTAATCAAATTCTATTAATTCTATGTTACTTCTACTAGAAAATAAATCAGTTTGCATCAAATTAAAGTTTTCTTTTGAAGTGGCGAATCTACAAGGACTTAATTTTGTCCTTGCAAACAGCGCATCTAGAACAACTATGTGACTAGCTATGCATAACTATTCTTCATAATAAGATACAGCATGAAATTGAACTGTTTGCTCATATTTATAAATGAGGCTAGCTAGAACAATAGTTTGATTTGGAGATAACTATAATGAACAAGTTCAATTCGGGAAGAATGCTCTTGAACAGAGAGACTACTTCACATTTCTTCACAAATGTATTCATTAAAAAAAGATCATTAGCCTGCTTGTTTATCTTCCTGCGTTTGTTGCTGTCGTTTGTAAATAATTCTTAATCAGTCTTGCAGTTCCATGTTAAAGAAAAGCCTGCATTCCATTTTTAGCAATTTATAATGCAATGCTGGGAATAAATTGATTTTTGCAGCAGTGAACAGACTTAGGCTGAACAGTTGAAGAAAAACAAACAAATAAAAAAACCCCACAGAATTTAAGATGGAATTAATTAAAATGAACATGGATAGGTCTAGACAAAGTTAATTGTTTCAAGTTTGTTCTTTAATACTGCTTAATTAAAGCCACATTAAAATCTCTTTAAAGAACTTACAAATACTTCTGGGTAAGATTTATACCTGACCATAGGTAAAGGAAAACTGCAAAATGCTAGTGGTCATCATACATACAAATTCCATAATTTCATGAAGTACATATGGTTATTAAGGGTAGCAAAATAAGAAGAAATGCACTTCATAATACAGATTTGTACAGTCCTGGTAAAGTCAATGAAATGGATGACTGAATTATAACACCTTTAGTTTTTGCTGGTCAAACACTGCCTTCACAGCCACTGAAAAACGTGTTTCAGGCACAATCCACTTCATCCTAAGAAGTTACCTCTAGGAATATTTCTGATGAGCATGTACATCTTTTTCTGTAATCCTGTAAGCAAGAAAGAGGTTGTGAAGTGCTTCAGTCTGTGGCTGCCTTTAAGAGCTCTGGCTTCAACTACAAGTACTGAAACATTCCATTTGCAGCTCTCCTCAGCTGTCCTCCTTGCCAGCATACAGTTCTACTCTTGCAACATTGATGCTTAAACAGCCTCTAAACAACTGCATCTTTATTCAAAACACTAAGATCAGACAAGGTCAGTTTTGATTTGTCTCATGTGTAGGGCTAGGACCTGCAGCACAGAAGGTAATGCTCCGAGACATTACATGTTCACATCTACCCTCTAGTCAGATCATTCAGACTGCTAAAAGAAGAGGGTTGTTATCCCAAGACCTCTTCAAAATACATTAAATAAAACCAGCCCATGACTACCTATGACAGCATGTCACCCTTACATCTAAATGACTAGGGGTGGAGGAAAACTGTTATTCTTAGTTGCACAACTCTGCCAACACTGAGAAATGTGATCATTAGAGACTTATCTCCAACATATCTGCATGACAAGATTTAAAGCCAAGTGCTACTTTCTAAGTGTATTCATGCAATTTCACTGCAGAGAATCTTGTGATTTACTAGATTAGCTGGAAGAAAAAATGCCAGTGCTATTTATTCATTAACTTCCAAAACAAATGGTAGATATTATCTTGTTTGCAAATTAAAATTCTCTCTTCACTTTCGTTCGATAAAGCCAGTGCATTCCATACATCAGGTGGGGACACAAAACCTCCTACCAGATTCCCATCAGCTTGCTTATACTTTACCATATAGCAAACATATCCCATATAAGATAGAACATAGATCCAATCGAGTCTTTCAACAAATTTCCAAAATTCATGCTCTCTAGAAAAGATTTTACTGCTGTATTAGATGAACCAATGAATCCTGCTGAAAACTTCGTTACAGGAACCACCATGTTAGATGTGTCTCACATTTCCTAAGGAAAGACTAGTCAGATTACCCAGAAAAGAACAAAAGTCTTGAGACAGCATTTCTGTATTCTGGATAACACCAGGTATGTAGGATTAACTGTTCAAGTTACTTGCTTACATGTCCAAACTTCCCTAGCTTAAAGACTTCAAAAATATAATTTCAGAACAAGCCACACAGCTCAACTTACTCAGCAATACTTATATGGCACTTCATGGATTAAGAATACCATCTCCAAATGTGTTTGGACTTGAATTCATAGTTAAGAGGTTTACTGGAAGCTGCAGCTAGTTCTACAAGTCCATTCAAGTTTGCAGAAATGAGTCATACCCCTGGACAGCAAATGCTACCTTAACACAAGATTTGATCTGTCTGCCTCAAAGGACAATGATGAAAGTTTGTAGCTTTTGTTGCCAGAATAATGCATTTTAGTTCCTGTTATTCTATTAACATTGAGGGGGGGGAAATATAAAAAAAGTACGCATAATACTTTGGAACAGAATGAAAGTAGAACTGTTTCCAATCTTTTCAACTACACCTTACCATCTATTTCATTTCAGTGAGATATTCTCCTGAAAAGAATAAAAGTAAAGTGAAACTTTTAAAGAATGAAATCCCACTTTTCAAAGATGAACACAACACAGAATAAGGATATGGTACAAGATCTTACAGACCTTAGCAAAAAAAAAAAAAAAAAAAAAAAAAAGGAAAACAATGAAAACAGAAAGGAAAACAAAAAACAAACAAACAAACAAACCAAGACATTAATTATAGCATCTTTGTCTCAACCGTGAGACTGGGATGCACTAAATCTTATGCTGAAATTGCCTGAAATATTGAGTCTATCTGCACTTTAAAGTACCACGGAAATTAATCAATGCAATTACTGAGTTATCTATTCCCCCACCCCACCTTTCACATTAGAAGGCCTGCAGTACAGGTTTAGGTTTCAACTTCCAACATTTACCATTCAGCCGCTGTTCAACTCTAAAGAGAAGCAAGTTGTCAATTAACAGCACCAGACAAGCAAATCTGTAAGTAAAAATCAGTTCTATCAGATCTTCCTACCTACTACACACTGCTGTATTTCAGAAAACTAACACACTTTAAAACAGTTTTGCATGAAGATATGCCAACATAAAAACAGGGTAAGATAAACATGCCATCGTGACAAATAATAAAAACAGAACTGTGAGTATTACAAGTTTTGAAACCATAAACGAAAAGGCTCCTGTGAAGAAACTAGTCTCCAACTAACATACACTGCCTTATTTCCTGACTTACGCAATTGTTACACGTGAATTTAAAACACTTCCTGTTTCAGTCACAGATTACTAACACTGCACCTATTCAAAACCAAGACTGTACACAACAATCTCTGATGACCACTTTGCTTACAGAAGGCATACAAAAGGCCAATGTCAAATCCCAGCAGATCTGCAGCACCCATATACTCTAAATCCTACTTAGAACTTTAAAACTGCTATACAGGACCAGTTTAGTTTCCCAAAGCATTGTTACTGCAGCTTTGCATTTCATATTTAAGTACTTTAAAACTTAAGCATCACGTTAACAACAAAACCTGTTAAATCACCCGATGATGATCCTTAAGACAAAAGCTAGTCTGGGAATAAACAAAGTGTTTTCACATAGCTTAGTCCACTCAGCTTCCTGAACAAATCCTCAAAGCATCTAAGCAGACAGTGAAAGCATGACAGATGAGAATACTGTCCTTTTGTCCATCCACATTCAGACTGAAGGTCAGCAAAAGCACTGCTAGCCTCTCCTCTACTTGAATTTCTTCCTGTTCCTCAAGAAAAGTTGACAACATAATAGGAGAAAGTTTGAAGTTGCATCTTGGCTTTTTTTTTTCTGTATGCCCATTTGCCCTTTTCTTCTTGTTTGGCTACCAAAAAAGTTCCCTTCCAGGAAGCTTTCAGAGAAATGGGCCCTATTATCACATACACCATGCCTGAATAAATTCAGTGATAGACACCAGAGCTGAACTCCAAGCTGCACTCAAACCAGTTGTTTCTGTGACTTAACAAAAACACTGAGAAGAACCACCATGTCTAAAGCCACCTTTTTTTTTCCTTCCCTTTAAGCAGTAAAAGTCTAGTATTCAATATGACAGAGACAATATTTCTGATTAAAAACAAAGGTTTTATGACAGCATAAACAACATTTTTCTTGTTCAGAAATTCAGCAATTATCCAGCTAAGGCAGACAAAGCTTTCTGTTCAAAAGTCTTCCATATAAAATGACTGGAAAAAGAACGTAAATATTTATTTCAATCATGCATCATTATCAATCTATTGTCCAAACAAAGCTATATAAAAACAAACAAGCGGCAGCTGAGGCTCATACTAATATTGAAGCAGCAAGATGTGTGTTGAGTCATTAAAAATTTGGGGTGTTCCCTGTTTTACTTGTTTCTAATTATTCATCCACCTTAACTGATCCAGAACATTACCATCTACACAAACTTTTACAGCTGCTGAATTCACAGATGTGAAAATACAGATTCGCCAACAGTCATCTATAACATGCAACTAGCTGTGACTCTTGTACAATAGTTTTTCCACAGTTTTCTGTACAATAAATTTTGTTTATGTACCTTTGAGGAAGTCTGCTTTGGGCAGCTTGAATTTTAAGTTAGGTCATTTTCACGTCCTGGATTTACAACTGAGAGCTCTGAGGAAAGTGATGCTGGCAGGAGTGAAATCAGTGAGAAAACTGCTTCTATTAAAGCATTAGAATACTACACCATTTTAAACAAGGAAATTGGGAAAACCACTTCCAGAATTTCATACGTGAAAGTTGCCATGGGCTGCTGCAAATAGTGGAATACTTAAGCATCCTGCAAGATGCTTAGCTGTGACTACGTCGCAGAGGGAGAAGGTAGGTGTGCACATCAACACTAAAACGGAGCAATCCTTCAGTGCTGCCCTAACTGTTACATGAATATCTGTAACAGCCTATTTCACTTAAAATTATAACTGAACACAATGAGAGTTCTGTATATGTTTTAACTGCTTAGATTATTAAATATAATTTTTAAGTAGAAAAAAACTCAGTAAAAACGACCCACACTTGTACATCTAGGACAGTACATTTACAGAGTTTACATAACTTTGATTCTGCACAACAAGCCCTTATGTGAAGTCTGTTAAAACAGAAGTGGCAAGTTGATAAGAAAACATCCAGTATAATATCCTGAGTTAGTGAATTATCCATTCAATTCCTTATCCAAAATTGTTAGAAAATTGCTGTTATTTATATATACATATTATATTTTATTGATATATATATAATATATATATATATATATATATATATATAAAAAATCATAGTCTTTGTCATTGGAAAATACAGAAGATGAAAGCAACAGATATGCCACAGATATGCCAGTAGGAGGAATACGGTATAGAATACGGTAAAGAATCAGCTTACATATTGGATCAGCCGAAAATTCTTACAGGGACACATTTTAAAGTCATTTACAGAGGCAGTGCTCCACTGCTTATAAAAGTAACATAAGATAGGGCAAAGACGACAGATTTATCAGAAAATGAGGTACTTTTTATTCTGCAATGATCAAGATATTAACACTTTAATATTGCTATGCAAAAGGAAAAAAAAAACCAACCATGATAGCCTTACGTTCCTGAGATTCAGAATAAGCAACATGACCACTGGGCACAATGCTCATAGATGACAGCTCACACCCATCAGAGTTGAGCGTAAAAAGTTTCAGTGTACTCACATATATCAGACAGACTGAATCTTACTCTCACCAAAAAACAGGAACATTCATGAAACAGCTTTAAAGTCAATTGCCCTCAGCAGTTTAGATTAGCCTAGGTGGTCACATGCCTGCAGCATTGGCAAATACCACTTTCTGTAAGTGGAATACCCAAAAATCAAGTAATGGTGCTTATGTTTAAGAAAACATAAGAGCTTACTTGATTTAAAAAAGGGAAATCTCTAATGTACTAAAAGTAACGAGATAAATTCATTCAATAAACAAGGCTTCAAGTTGTAAAACTACAGAAAAACATTTTTTGAACCTATGTAATTTTGGAGGTCAGAAACAACGCTTACAAGGCCAGCCTTTTAAAAATGGCAAAAACTCTTACTTCACAGTCTGTAAACTATAAGGAAGTGCTTTAGGAGCGGGTTGGACCAGATGATCTCTGGAGGGCCCTCCCAACCCCCTACAGTTCTGTGGTTCCATGTGAAACTTCAACATGCCTGTGACGATGAATCTGGTTTTATCATGTTGCACATATCATCTTATGAAAGCACACACCAAACCTCTGATAATTTCTATCAAACACTGATCTGCTTCCAAGAAAATCACGCGATGAGATTCACAGCTGAACTGAGTTCTATCTGTAGTTCCACCACCACTGTCTGAAGCGCCGAGCGAAGGCTGAACACACGGTGCTTTCCACCTGAACTGACGCCAGAGGTCTGCGGAAGCTGCTGAAACCTGATCACATCTTTGTAAGTGTTATTTTAGCAAGCCTCAAAAACCTACTGTTACCAGGAAGGAACCTAATTCGGTCAGCCAGAAAACTTCTAGCACACAACTTTCCGAAGCTCTGTGGGTGCTTTTCAAAGAGCTCCACCTGCACCCAGCTCCACACACCAAGGCAGTGACACAATAGGAGCCCTTCTAACACCGTACCTTCGATGTTCAGCTCGAAACAGATGTGGCAAAACGAGAGCGTCTCCTTCTCGGTGCCCAGCTTGCAGACGCTGCACACGTTGTCATCGTCCAGGTCGATGTTGACGAACTGCTCCTCGTTCATCGTGCTCTGAAAGAGGAGGGAACAAGGCGCGAGACTGTTACTCCAAGCACCCCGCAACATCCCCGTACTGCTCCCCCAAGCCCAGCCGCGTGTAGGGCAGCACTGTTCCGTCCCGCCCAAGTTTCCTTCTCAAAGCACGAGAGGCGGCGCGGCGGCCGCATGGCACGGAGCTCGCAGAGCCGCGGCGGAACGAGCCCCTCTCTCGCCGCTCCCCCGACCCCGCGCACTCCCTCCTTCCTCGCAGCCCTCCCCGCGCCCAGCACACCGCCGCCGGCGACCCCCGAGCTGGAGCTGCCCCCTCCGCGCACCCCTCGCCGTGCTGCACTGCCAACCGCCCCGCGCCGCACTCCACTATTGTTCGCCGAAGAGCGCAGCCGGAGCTCAGCGCCAGCACCGCCCTCCGCTTCCGGCCGAAACCACGGCCCCGGCGGAACGGGGGGGGGCTGCGCCGGGCGGGGCGAACTACTGCTCTCCGCCGCGCCTCGGTGCCAGCACCACCCCAGGGTTGCGCCGCGGGGCGGAGGGGCGGGGCGAGCCAGCGGCCGCTACGATCCGTGCGAGCAGCGGGTACCCCTTCTTTGGCGTCACTTAGGCTCTTCCGGAGCCTGGCTGTGGTGCCTCCCCCGCGGCCACTGGGGCGGCTGAGGGGAAGCGTGGGCGGTGCCACGGCTGACCTGCTGTGCACCCTCCTCTTTCCTCTCCGCGGTGCTCTCTGGCGGGGGCTATGGGCGTGCTCTGCGCTTAGTGTCCTCCTGGCGCACCCCGAGTGTTAACGTGGTGGTGATACGTACTGCACGGTGCTGTTGGGGTCCGAGTCATTGGGTCGCGTGAGAAAGGACAGATGTCCTCTGTGTATAGGAATTGAAACTGGGAAGATGAGCTGAAGGCAAGGAGAAAAAATCAGGATTGCCTCTTCTGCTCTGTGCAGATGTGGTCTCACCTCGAGTACTGTGGACGGCATTGAGCACCGCGGTACAAAGAGGGCATGAAACCATGAGAGAGGGTCCAAAAGAGGGCTGCGAAGATAATGAAGTGTCTAGAGAAAGAAGCCTTGTGGCAGCCTGCTCCTGAGCTCTGCTCTCTGGTGACAGCGACAGGACCAGAGGGAAAGACATGGAGATGTGTCAGGGGAGGGTCAAGTTTGGGTGTTGGGAAAAGGTTCTTGACCAGGCAGTGGTTGAATTCTGGAACAGGCTCCCAGGGAGGTGGTCATGGCCCCAGGCCTCGCAGAGTTCAAGGATTGTTTGGACGACGCTCTCAGACATCTGGTCTGATTTTTGCATGATCCTGTGTGGAGCCAGGAGTTGAACTCAATGATCCTTATGGGTCCTCTAACTCAATATTCAGGCTATGTGGTGTCATCAATGGAATGCTATCCAGAGAGACCTAGACAGGCTTGAGCAGTGGGCCTAGGTGAACTTCTTGAGTTTCAGCAAATCCAAGTGCAAGGTCTTGCACCTGGGTTGTGGCCACCTATGCTATCAGTTCAAACTGGCACATGGAAGGATAGCCCTGCTGAAGAGGAACTAGGGGTACTGGTGGATGGCAACTGGACGTGAGCCAGCAGTGTTCCCTCACAGCCTTGAAAGCCAACCATTTCCTGGGCTGCTTCAAAAGAAGCATGGCCAGCGGGTCGAAGGATGTGATCTTACCCCTCTACTCTGCACTGGTGAGGCCTTGCCTGGAATGCTGTGTCCAGATGTAGAATCCTCACTGCATGAGAGATGTGGGCGCATTAGAGAGTGTGCAGAGAAGGACTACAAAAATGCGAAGGATACAGTACCTCCCCTACAAGGACAGACTGAGAGGGCTGGGGCTGTTTAGCTAGAGATGAGAAGGCTCTGGGAAAACCTGAGAGTGGCTTTCCATATCCAAAGGGGGGCTATAAGAAAGAAGGAGACAGACTCTTTAGCAGGGTCAATTTTGGTAAGACAAGGGGAAATGGTTTCGAACTGAAAGGGGACCCTTAAAGGTCAACTCCCCTGTTCACTGCAGGGGAGTTGACCTTTAAGCGTCCCTTCCAACTCAGATACTTCTATGATTCTATGATCTGATACCACATGAACATACAAAGCTGACAAATCTATGCTGAATTTTAACAGTGTCCTTTCATTGGCTCAGGATGAGCTTGCTCTACTGTGAGCTTTCTAGGAAAGAAATGAGTCCTTGGGGATTGTTGTTACCTTTCACTCCCTCGGGAGAAAGGAAAGAAAGTTGCTGTTGAACACAGAAGTTGTGTGCATAAAAGTGGAAATGGAAGAGGAGAAAGGAATATGTAAGAGAAACAGTGCTGAAGTTGCATGCATACTTGTTTGACATGATGGGAAATACCAAGTACCGACTGTAAGTGCTGTCTGAACAGAAAGTAAAACTAACTCAGCTCCATGCTTGCTTTCAGAAGGTTAAGCCACAGATGGCAGATTATGCTTTCCTGAGAATTTCCACAACTCATGGAAATTACCTACAATGCATGCCTATATGTCGAAAGTGGGGTTACCTATGAAACAGCTACATCATCTTCCAAAATCTCCTCTCTCCAAACACATTTGCCTGTGGTTTTTATGATGCCTTTCACCATATTTTCTTGGGGCATTTTTTTCAATTCCAACAGTAAGAAAAAAGAAATGTTGCTCTTTTGTCCATTCCTTTGCAGCTTTTACCTAGTGGATAGAATTTGGATTTATTTCTGTTGAAGGACAGCAGAATAATTTAATCTCAGAGCTTCCTGAGATCTTCCTTGAATTGCTTTTCCCACTCGCTAACATTGAGCCTGGGAGAGCAGCTACACCTCCTCTGTACTCCCATTGTTTACTTATTTGATAGGCATGAAAAGTGGCAAACAAGCAGCAGCCTGACTTCATTGCAAAAGCAATATTAAGAAAGAAAAGGATGTGAGCCTGGGGTGGAGGATTTACAGGCATAAAGAAGAAGCTGGACAGATGATGGTAGTGAGGATTAAAAAATATATAAATAATTGAGTATTTTTCCCTCCAGAATCTGATGTTTCTATGCCTCGTTGCCACAGTGTATCAGCAACTGTGAAATCCAATGGCAAAAAAAAGCCCCATAAATCTTGTTAACAGATGAAGTGGAGGAAGCAGTATGGCTATTGGTAATTGAACTACTTTTCTTCTAAAAAAAAAAAAAAAAAAAGTTTAAAGCACAGAGATCACTGCATTAAAAATAGTGAAAGAAAATGTTGCAGGTGCAGGATTATGAAAAAACTCCCACAACACTGTTCAATCTTAGTGCCCATGATGTGGTTGTACGTAGACATACATATACATATTTTCTTCCAAATCCCTTGTTTCATCAATATACATTATTCTAGCTAGAGCTTATTTTACTGGAAAATCATTAGTAGCAAACCAATCTGTGTTTTTTTTGTTGTTTTTTTTTTTTTTTTTTTTTTTTTTTTTTTTTTTTTTTTTTTTTTTGTTTTTCCCCTTTTTTTCCCCTCCTGTCTGTTGAGATCGTGTTGTCATTTTAGGAAGGCTTTGGTAGTAATCACATTTTAATAATTCCCACTGCTTCACATTCCTTAGCTGGTTGGTTGTGTTCCCACGCTGTTTCCTCACCACGTTTCAGTCTTGATGAGATGACACAAGGGACTAGATAACTGATTTAATAGAAAGAAAATTAATTCTAACTCACATCAACTCATTACTTCATTGCATAGGAGAGCCCTATAAGCACTGGTGGGAAGGCAGCTGTAGGAGTAATGCAGAACTGCCCCCTGTATCGTGACATCATGTCTTTAACTTCACTAGTTAATTCGCTCTAAATAGGTAATAATTAGAACAGTCTTTTGAGGGCACGTTAATTCCAGTTTCCTAAGTGAAGATATAGAAGTTCTAAAGTTAAAATGTATTCTTACTGAAATGTACAGGAGTCGAGGGAGAGGTGGGGTTGCTTAGGCATTATTAAAAATACTGTGGCAAGCTCCCAGTGGAGAACATAAATAGCATTAGCACTGTTGAAATTAAAGTGTCTGTGTAGGTGTGCATATGTAAATTAAAATATACAGGAAAAGAGAAAAGTTAAAGATCAGTCTAGGTGAGGCCTGCCCCTATGAAAATATCTAGAAAGTAACATTTTCAAACCAACCTGATTTCATTCTCTTTCTTTTCTGCTCTCTTGTGGGTTAGGGGAGTTCTTTTTTCCTCTGCATGACAGACGTCTGGAGTTTTCCAGGCACTCCTAACTTCAGGCAGTTCCCTGCCAGCAGCTAATAAATATAGATGTATTTTCTCCACTCTTCTGGTTTTGTTTTTGTCTTGTGAGTTTTTCTAACTTGCTTTTTTGTTTGTTTGTTTGTTTCAGATCTGTTGTTTCAGCATCCTGCAGCCCCTCCAAGTTTAACTTTCAGCCCAGAATGTATACATGTACAAATATCTTACTGTAGTCGCTATCTTGACTCTTCTGTTTTGTGAACTATTGTCTCTTCCTACTTTTTTCAGTCCTCTTTCAACTTCACTCAATGTTTGACCTTTTCTGTCATGTATTATTTTAATTCTTTATTGACTAGCTTTAGTCCTCTTATTGTGTAGCGTAAAAATCTGACTGCAAAGAGGCAGTTCCTTCATCTGGCCATTTCCTTCTGTTTGGATCTGATGATCTTATGGCTACTCTGAGGTGGACTGGGGTGATCAAGGAAAAAAAACAAAGAAAGAAAACTTTTTTTTTTTTTTAATCAGCTCATTGAAATGACTGTATCTTCAGCTATGTTATTGCTGTATTTGGTGTAAAGGTTTTTGGAGTGGAGATGTGATTCCTGCATCAAACTAAATGTAGCATCACCAATCTTAGCCGTCAGTCCCAGACCTGCTCATTTATCCAGTCTCTTTGCTATATTTGCCCTTTGGGCTATGATTCCATGATCTTCTTAGCAGCAGTGCCAGCTTAATTGTTCCCAACTTCTGTCCATTTTATTCCTGCTATTTTAATTTATGTGCTGAAAAGTAACCATCATCAACCAGGTTCCTGTCCAGTTCACTTCATGATTACCCAGACACAGCAGAAGTTCTGTCATGATAGCAGGAAGAGTAGAATGCAGCAGTAGAGATTAATTAAAACAGCTACATGAATACATGGGTAATGATAGCCAAAATCTTTCTTCTTTAGACTCTTTCTGTTTTTCTGTTTTTTTCCTTATTACCATTTTCCTTCACTTTCTTTCCTAAATGTCTTTCCCATTCCGCCATACAAATCTAGGATATTTCTCCACTGACCATTCTATGGAGTGTCCGTGTCGTTCTACACATGAAGCTGTTTCAGGGTGGTGTCACACCACCAGTCTTTATCTCTTACGCATTCTTCTACTCACTGACTTATGTGCCTTCATTAAATTGAGATCTTCCCCCTTCAAAATTTGATTTTGTTCACTAAACATTGACAGCAGAAGATGTAGAGTTGTTCTGGACAGTAGGTAAACTCAACAGTAACTTGAGGAGACACCACTGAGGAAAGCTGTAGAAGGTAACTACAACACCAGTGATCCAATTCACAGCTGTCACCTCAGTAAAACAGCCAGAGAACCATTGTTTTGTTGTGGGTTTTTTTTTTGGTTTTTTTTTTTTTTTCATGACAATTGCTCCTGAAATTGAATATCCAACTAATGTGAAAAATTAGTCATAGACAAACATGTTCTGAATTGTCTGAGGTTGGAAAAAGAAATCTACAATTGTGTACATTAAATAGTCCACACGATGGAGGAAGCTGAGCCAACCTGAAATTGTTCCTCAGTCATAACACACAAGGGTGGAGCAGTAACGATTTGTGTATTGTAAGCAAAGGCTTCTCAGATTGCTGATTGAAATGGATCAGAGGCTTGATAAATCAGTATGTGGCTGTTCAAACAAGCCATGAATGGCAGAGGAGAGAAATGACTTTTTTACATTCACGTTCTGGGAAGACTTCCTAGTAACTCTATCCTCATTCTCTGTTTGGAAGAACACATGCGATTTCCTAATCCTAATAAGATCTCAGTGAGTAATTATCATGTCGACTTAGCACTTCATTTTTAAGTGTTGTTTATGTGTTTATTTTTCATCCATAGATTATTCTTTACAATAAGAAAGCCCGTATATTGATGAACCAAAGCTTTCAACTCTTCTTTTCAGCTTAACTGAATGTGTTGTTTACTGCCTCACCCCTCTTTCTCCCATGTCCTCAGTTTCCTCTTTGATCATCCAGCAGTTCACCAATTTCTGAATTTCTCCCAGTTACTGGAAGCACTCTCACAATCTAAGTACACCTTTTTCCTACCCAAATCTCAGCACTTACTGATCTTCACTGACCTCTCAACATCATCTGTCAGTTTCTAAGATAAAGTCTTCAGGTAGGCTCTATTTTTTCATTTTGTGCGATTTCCCTTCTAATTCTTGGCTATTTCTCTTAAAGCAGCTGATTCTTGTCAGTCAGCTTTTAATCATGATTTGTCATACATCCCCCGAAGTGATCAGAGCTGTGAGCACTATCTCTCGTTCTCTTATCCATGAACTTGGCACTAACTGGCATCTTATTTTAGTGTCTCATAGTTCTCTATTTCCATTGCTGACTTGTCTTTCCTCATCTGATCTAAATCCATACCTTTTTGGCACTTCCTTAGGGACAATTACCACGGCTAACAGAGGCATAATACATTGAGATAATATTTTTTTCCAATAATTCAGGCCTTTAATTTGAATACAAGAGGATTGCCTCTGTGTTATCTAACTTCTTTCTACATATCAACTAGGAGATTCAGCCTTGATGAGTGTCTCAGCTGCCTGTCACTTCACACCTCAGCTATTAACAACTTCATTGTCTAATTCCTGTGCCTTTCAGTGTGTTCTTCTGAAGTTCATTCAAAATTGCATTGTGAGGATTATCTTCTTTGCTGACATAATGTCTCTGTCTCTGGCTTTTCAGTTCATCAGCATCAAAGGCAAATTCTTTGTCCTCTTCAAAGTTTCTGATCAATTGACTCTATGCTGAATCAGCTTTATTGTTTCATTGAGCATCAGCCCTCATGTACTGTCTGTCAGTAATACTAGTCTTCACTGTCTCATTAGAGTATTTCTCACACAATCACCTTTGGCCTTTTTACAGAATGCCTCCTCCTTTGTTGGAAGTTCTTCACAAATGTTGTTCATGCTGTTAATAAGCCAAGACTTAATTCTGCATTGTTGAACAGAGTTGTTTCCCAGAGTTGAATATGTAAAATACAGTCACTGTGCTTTGTACCTAATAGTAGTTATCCGGTTGTTCCATTCTTTGTATATTTGGAAACTGATGAACTCTTCTTTTTATTACATATATTTACAGTTGTTACCAAAGCCTTGAGGTTGCCAAACTGTGTTCTGCTGAAAATCATCTTAAGTAGTTTGCATTCCCATGTTGCTCAAGTGAAAGTTTCATTACAGTTTTGGCAGACAGGCACATATGTTACATGAGAAATTTGGGGAAGTGCCAGAGATCCACTGGTTCCCCAAAGGTGAGTACTAAAACTGAGTAGTAAGAGATCTCTGATTTCACAGCAGAGATAACCTCCTACTCACAGTGTTATAGAATATTAGTAGCATTTAATAGCTTTACACATTTTGAAATAACAGCTTCAAAAGAATACTGTAAAATAGCTACATATTTTACCTACCTACTGGACAACATTAAGGTAGTACTTCTGAAGTATGTAGATATTTTAGCATCTTAGCAAATCTTTACTTACTTAAAGAACTGATTTCATTAGCTTTACTATCGGAATACAAAAAATAGTCTGTTGTCTTCATACTGCCGTCTTTTGTAGCAGCAAACACAAGAAAAACGACATCTTCATGCTACTGTCCTCCCATATCTTTTTAATGTTGAAACTGCTCTTTGACAGAATATTGGTAGGGGCTGATCTGTTAAGTGGCTTTTTCCCCCTTTTATTAATGAGAATTAAAGTTCTACAGGCAACAAACAAACAATATGCAGCAATAACAATAGGAAAGATCAGCTGCCTGCACAGTGTATGAAATACAGCAAACACTGTGGCCAGGTTATTTGCTTAGTCCTGCCTTCTTCCTGCTATGCCTATGCATTTGTACTAATTATACAATCAGGCTCTACTTATATCTGCAGGAAGAAGAGTTAGTTCCATAACACCATATTAGGAATGACCACCATTAATTCACTTAAGATGCCTAAACATAGAAGAAGATGGAAAGTAGACAGAAAAGCCTCATCAAAAGATGTAGCCTGTTGGTTCGGGATATACTGTGTGTAATACATTCCGCAACATTTCTAATCACACATACAGTCAAGGACTAGCTGATACAGAAAAGCATCACTGGAGATTATCTAGCAGACTAAGACAGAGCAATTACCCAAGGCTGTATCCAGTCAAGTTTTAAACATCTCCAAGGATGGAGACTTCACAGTATGAGCAACCTGCCCCACTGCTTAACCACTCATACAGTGAAAAGTTTTACTGCATATTTAAGTGAAACAAAGATGCTGTTTGGTGGCTACAAATATGGTGAAGGGTCTAGAAGAAAAAAAGCGTGAAGGTGTATGAGATGTATGAGGATCAGCTGAGGTCCCTTGGTTTGTTCAGCCCAAAGCAGAAGAAGTTGGGAGGAGGACTCATGGCAGCCTTGTGAAGGGAGCAGATAGTCAGTGCTATGTTCTGCTTCCTGGTAATGATGACAGGACCTGAGAGAAAGTCCTGTCCTTCATATGTTTGGAAATGGCTGCCAGGATTATTTGTTCCATCACCTTCTCAGAAGCTGAGGTGAGGCTGACCAGCCTGTAGTTCTCTGGATGTTCCTTCTAGCCCTTCTTGAAGATACAGATGATATTTGCTTTCTTTCAGTCAAAGATTTCTCCTGTTTGCCACAACCTTTCTAAGATGATTGACAGCAGCCATACAGTAATATTGGACAGATTTCTCTGCCGTCATGGGAGCATTACATCAGATTGTCAAGACTTGGGTGTGTCCAGACTGTTTACATGCTCCTTAATGTGCTTCTTGTTCACTGAGGATTAAGTTCCTTTTGGTAGTCTTTCTGCCTAGACTCATGGACCTGCAGCATTTAGTGGTATTCAGTGGCACTATGTATTGTGGTCTTCTTCATGTTCTTTGTCAACAGGTCCCTGTCACTCTACCCTGTTAAGTGGAGGTCCCATAATTTCCCTGGTCTTTCTTTTGCTGCTGATGTACCTTAGAAACCCTTCTTGTAGCCTTTCGCATTCATCACCAGATTCACCTCTGGGATGTCATTGGCTTTCCTACCCCCACCCCTGAACATTCTGGATTTCTGACTATCTTATAGATTCAGTTTACCAGTCTATATTTAATGCAGGCAGTGCTCTGTGCTACTGCCAAATGCACACGTTGCCTCTACTGAGCTCAATGAGAAGTAAAAATTGTGTTTACTCGTGTCTTTTTAGTTAATTAAAATTAAAATGATGTATCACTGTATGTACAGGCTGAGCCTTAATCTCTAAAAAGCGTCAGATAGTATTAAGCTCATTGCTGACAGTGGCCTAGTTTCTACTGATAGATTCATTAAAAGTTTTAGTCAGCAAAGTCAGGAAAAAGTAGTGACTGATAGTCCTGAACTGAAATGATGGGGAAAAAAAAAAGCCCAAACCCAACCTGTTTTGTTAATCCATCCATGTACATGAAAACAGCACAGCAGGATGGGGGAACTAATCCCATTTCACATCAGATGCCTGCTGGTTCCATTTAATGAGCATTATGTCTGTTTCTTTTTTAACCCTAAAATTTCTTAATACTTAGAAAAGCCAATCTGATTTTTTAAAATATTTTTTAACTACAACTATAGAAACCTGGATTATTCTGAATAATTTTCTGGGGATGTCTGTGTTTCTCTTGCTACTGAGATGTTAATGTTAGGTTCCTAACATAATGGTATATACAAGGCAGAGCTTGATCATCATCTCCATTAAATGGAATGAAGGGCTCTACTATAAGAGGGGAATGTGTGGTATGGACTGGAAGCTTAGTGATCGCTCTTCCCCTTGAAGCTCCAAGAGCAATGTCTGACAGTCGTGTGGGAAGCGACTTGCTGCCCTGCTCATCACTGTGACCATCATAGCCTCGGAGAAGAGACTGCTGACGCCAGCAGTGTTGACTTCCCAGCTCTCTGTGGTTTTGCTCTGTAGAACTCCTCAAAATGGAAGGGGCTGTGGTTACTAAGTGTATTTCCTCAAACAGCTATGTCATCCACAAGTAGGATGCCCGTGTTACACAGTTTTGCCCTGCTAAACAAATTAATATTTGATTCAGAAGCAGCAAGACACGCTACTCTCCTTATCATTTTGGGGGTAAAATAGGGTTGCAACCTTTTTGAGGTGAAGGCTGCTAAATTTATCTTTCAACATACATCCTAAGCTTTTGTTGAGTAAGGTTTTATTTGTTGAAAGTATTTGTTGAGTATTTGATTTACTTAAAATAGGTACATCTGAAGAAGTGCAAGCCAAATAACAGAAGATAACAAGATCCTTCTGTTAGGAAGTCCAGTTTAACAGTTAATACTGTAGTGATATTTGTACTTCTTGAACAGCTCTGGCACCACTCTAGGAGATAAGAAAAGCCTCAATACAGATAAAAATATCTTCTTGTCTTCTCATATCACAGACAGATTTGTGCAAATAAATGAATTTGCTTGATCTAGGGGGTAGGAACCCTTCCCACAGCAGGAGGTTGGAACTGCATGATCTGTAAGATCCCTTCCAGCCAAAGCCATTCTAAGATTTCCTACATTGTACACATTATTCAAGTGCTTTCTTCTATAACTGGCCCAAAGATGGATTGCTAACTACCATCTTAACTGTCACACTGCATGCCAGACTTCATTCCAAGTGAAATATCTAGAAAACAGAGTTATTATAGAGTTCTGTGAGCATTTCTATTAATGGAATCCCCTATAAACTTTTACCTCCTGAATACATTTTCTGGTGTGTAGGAAGGAATAACTAATGTTGCAGATTGTCTTAGGGCTGAGAAATTCAAAACACCTCTGTCTTCATTCATCTCTAGTACTTTATAAATATTTAATAATCTCACATTCCAGTCTTCCTGCATAAAGGTGTAAACATCTTTCTATCATAGGTTCCTATCTTAATTACATTTACAAGTAAAAAAAAAATGAGATTTCTATTTGTGTGCCAAATATAACTGAAATTGGAAAAAAATCTGAAAATAATTAATGGTAGTTATGGAATACATATATACAGGTGCATTCTTTGAACAACCATAGCTATTCACAAATATGCAGTGAAGCATTCTGAGCTGTTGGTCTCTAGAAATTAACCAGGAAATCATATGTGCTCTGGAAACATTCCCTGAAGAGATCTGGCTCTCATGGTGATAGATGAAGAGGCTTTTACTTAATAGTCACGTAATACAATAAAATTCAGCAGTTGCAAGATGTCCATGTGACATGACAAATTCAAGTCCTGTGAAATGTAAGCAAATGATAACTGTGAAATCAGCAAAAATAAAATGTGGAAGACAAAAAGTAGATTAGAAGTAAAGTATAAGCTGTAATATTCGGTAAGGTAAAAGTTTTATTTTTAGCAAAGCAGTAATAAGAAAGTTACCCATTGGGACAGAAATCTTATCTGCTTTATCTAAAATGAGAGATAACACATCAGAAAAGATGGATGTCAGCACTTGAGAACCTCTGCATGCACTGTAGGTTTAAGGACAGAGGAAAACTTTGTGTACTTGTCCTTATATCATCAATCATTATATCAAAAAAAAAAACAAAACAAAAAAACAAAAACACCAAATAAGGTAATCAGAAATACTTAAACTAATTTAATCTAGATAAGGCAAATTGCCTCACACTGGATTAGCTACAAGTTTATTTACTACTTGGTTTTTTGTCTATTGTTTCTAATCTTGTACCTATGGGAAGCCTGAATGTACATGTATATTGCAACCCTGATATTTCTGGATACTGTAAATTTTGCTTATCTTAGCTGATGCTAAATTTTCTTATTTACTATTATATGCTATAGCAGTACACATATGCTATCACTGATGATTACCATTTCCTATTTTGTAAATAGCGTATATTGTTCCTGTCTTATAACATTAACAAATTGTAGAGAAAAATAAACAGCAAGCAACCTACAAAAATGACTATAAGCAGTACCCATTTTTCATTGCTCCAAAAACCATGTTAGCTTAATAAGTGAGTGTCCAATGTACCATTTTAATTTGGCAACATTTATGTTTATATGTTTGTTCAGTGTTGTATATTATGTGATATGTAATGTAAACAGATATGTACAGTGTTATATGTATATATTGGCAGTTGTCGAAGATCAGTCTTATATAGCAGTGCTATATCATTATGTATGTATCAGCTGAAGAAAGAAATTTCAGAGAATTAGGAGCATGTGTTGTTAAACAAAGTTAAAACATTTCCATGTTGAGAAAATTTTTGCTCCAAGTCCTGTTCTTATACTGATCAAACTACTGCTGTGGCACAGGCTGGCTATTTTGTGTTTTCCAACTGACTGGCAACAAAGCTTCTCAAATAAAGCTAGTGTGACTACTTGAATGCTGGGGTGGAATTTGTTAGGGAAGGAGGAGTGTGAGCACGCAGGTCCTTCCTGAACCTATCAGAACACACAGCTTCCTGTTTTTCCATATAACATAATAGTCAGAGTTAATTACTACTATTTTGGTTTAGACCAGTTGTCATCCTAATTCTTATTCTCTCAACCATACTGTCATTAACTTTCTATTTTAGAATTCCTATAAAAACGATCCTTATTCCCAAAATGCATTTATCTTAGGTAAAGTCCAGAAATATGCTGAAATAATATAGTGTGTTAAAATGGACAGAGAATTAATAAAAAAAAAAATAAATCTGCATAAACAGCTATCTGTAAGGAAATGCCTGTAGTGACAATTAGTTCAACATTCTCTTCAGTCTAGATGTAATTAGCATCCCCTATTGTTCCATTTGTTTAACCTACAAGCAAAGGCCGCCTGTCTGCATATACGCATACACAGCCAAAAAAGTCTGCTTAATAGCAGGATATTTGTTGTAACATATTTGCAGAATGCATGATGTCCTAACAGTGGTCAATGTCAAGAATATAAAACTTTTGACTTCTCCATTAAAAGTCTGTTACGTAAGGCTACTTACTGCATTCAGACACTTCACCACATAATTAATAGGATTAAAAAAACAAAACAAAACGAACACACACACACACAAACACACACACACACACACACAAAAAAAAAACACAAAAAAAAACCAAAACAAAACCAAAAAAAACCCAGCAGTCCAATTTTGATATATCTCATGCTTTTTAGTCATTGCACGTTGTTATCAGTGACTCACATGCATACCCAATCCAATGAAGGTATTGTTTGAGTGATTCTTCCTTCTTCTATGCAACAGCTTCAGAGGCAGACCATTTCAGGTGGAAGAATCAAAAGCATAACAATTCTTCATGTTAATATGATAAATGTTATAATATTTGGAAAAGAGTTAAAGTCTGCAAATGTGTTGTCGTGCTTATCAGAAGCCTTAAATATAAATACAGCTTCAGGAGATTGCTACCTGTAGATACATATTATCTGTAAAGTTATATTTCTGTGAAAGAAGCCTTATACTATGGCCTAGAGCAACTGAAAGGATAGATATACTGCAATAATAGCACTGTGGTGCTGACCTACTTGAGCAAGCTGTATACTAGATAGCATGCACTGAGTTACTTAGGCTTTTTTTTGGTAAAACAATACGGGGCCTCCCAAATCAGCATGCAATTTGAAACATGAAGTGACCAGACTTTTTTTTTTTGCAACTCAGTTATTGAATTGTTATATTTATCTACATCTCACAAGGACACCCATTGCATCAGAGTGATGCAACATCTTCTAAATACAAGTCACTTTTGTGCCAGCCAAGGCCACAGGCTGCAAAAAAAAACCTAGACAGAAACGTGTCCAAGGTGGAGATGTTTTCATTATTTCTTC
This sequence comes from Centrocercus urophasianus, assembly GCF_019232065.1. NCBI lineage: Eukaryota > Metazoa > Chordata > Aves > Galliformes > Phasianidae > Centrocercus > Centrocercus urophasianus. The sequence goes on from NW_024884364.1 coordinate 23,295,023, forward strand.
TTCTGATGTCCTTACTATAGCTACTACCTGCTTTGTTTCTCTTTCTCCCACCTGCCCATACAACAAATAAACACCAACTCTAAACACACAGCCTTATTGAGAGGAAAGAAAAACATGGGAGAACATGTGCTGACAATCTGGAATGTCTTAGTGTGAGAAATAATTTGAAGTTCATTCCTTAGGATGTTTCCTGGCAAAGTAAAGTAGAAAACAGATGTGTCAAATAGCACTTCTACTCTTTTTTGAAGGGAAAGGCAACAACTGGCTTCATGAAATCTTGAGGATTGTAAACAAAATCTGAATGAAACTTCTATTGGTTTTCAGAGCAGGTTTATGTAAATATTGTTTACATTTACACGACATGCAGGAGCCAGACACATTTCACAAGTCTGCAAGATGCTTCTACAGACTTTAATATTTCTGGTTAGAACTTTGAAAGAAATCTAATCTGTTCATTCGCTATCATTCCTGAAATAATTATCTAGGGCACATTTTTGAACAAGCTATTAAAAGAAATAGCAGATAAAGATTGTTGACTTGGAGATTTTTTTAGATCTTTAGTGTTTAGAAATCTGTTCCGTAGCTAGCAGCACAATATTACCAATAGTATAGAGAACAAGATTTTGTGTTTTTCTTCAAACTGCTATAAGTTTTTGAACATAGATCCAGAAAGCAGCTGTTCACATTGGGAAAAACATGCAAGAGACATTAATGTTAAGACTAGAGAAGAATGCCTAGTTAAATAAAGATAGGAAGAGCCAAAAATAGGAAGAACGTAGCTAGCAGGACTAAGGAAGTACAACTGGAAGAAAGTGAAGATCACACTCCACCATCAGGAAGCAACTTCTCCTATCAGTTTTCAGCAGTTTTCAAACTATTATCTTTCTGTTTTCTATATGCTCTGTCATATGGATATATTGCAACTTCCCATTTCTTGCTGCAGATCACCTGGCTTCTCAGCCACTGCGTTAATACAGGAAATTTGACCAAAGCTGAAAAATGAAAATGTTTTATTGTACAAAACAAAAGGAATAATGATATCCAAAACTGTTTTGCAACTGCAGCAGACACAGCCATGACTAAGATGCCATTCGGAGACTCCAGATATTCTGTGTGTCAGTAGTGTGACTCTGGCTTAGCTTCGTATTTTGCATTGTGAATGAAGGTTGTCACCACTTTATTTTTAGGCTATATCTCATCTACTAGCTGCCTTTCTATTTTATTTTGGGCTTGCTACAGAGGTTGTCCTCTGATTATCAAGTTCAGCAAGTGTAGTGTTAACATCAAGAGAAGCCTGCCAGACTTGCTTACTTGATGTTAATGAAGCTGTGAATTTTGTCATCTTAGCCTCATTTGCTTCCCATATGCTTATTCTCTTTTCCCCTCAGAAGCTGCAACTCTACTTTTCATCTTCATTTGTATGCCCAAAATGTAGCTAGCTTAATTACCAATTATAACCTTCCTCATTTAAAAGCTAAATCAACTGGAAACAACACTAAAAAGTGTCTCCCTTGAGAAGAGCAAAAGACTTTGTGTTAATTTTCTTCCCATATTTTGATTAGTATGGAGCACTGTGTAACTTACAAGTTAATCTCCCCAAATGATGTCAATTTTAGATCAAGATGACACATGCATACTCCTGGGAGGAACGTCAGAGGAACCTACATTCTCTGTCTCCTTCAACTCTGACCTGCTGCACAAAAATAATTCTTTCTTGGAAACTGATAATGAAGCACCGCAGCAAAAGCACTGCCAACAGCTTTTTATTTATGTCCATCTTTTTCTGTTTTATTCCTTAGCTGCCTGACTGGTGTTATTTCCTCGAGTTTGGAAGTCCCTTGTGTGTTTCTTCCAAATGCAATTTTTTCTGCCTTGAGAAATTAGAACTCCACAAGCTTCAAGGTAGTTTTTGTGAGGCCCTGTCAAGCAGTGAAAGGCACAATAGCTGTCAGGCTTGATATATATGTGAATACTATTGACTACCACAAAACATTCTTCCAATCAATGCTGTAAAACTCCTAGACACTCTTTAGTTCCTGAGTGAATTTACTGTTTCTTGTGACATTCTCCATTAATACAAAAAAGACTACAGTAACTATTGGAGAAACAGATTTGTAGCTGGTGGGACCCCTGGGGGACCAGGAGGGCGATGCTGCCTGCAGTATGAAGCAAAACAGTAATAAGCATGGTGCAAGGCAAGGGGACAAGTGACAAGTGCTCTGCAGGATCATACCTGGACTCCATCCAGAGTGGGATGGAGGACGCTCTGGGAGCAGCCTGCTGAAGTGGGAGGCAGGGAGCCCAAAAGCAGCTGTGCTTGGAAGTGCTGGAGAAGAACAGCATGACCTTGTGCTTGCAGCTGGCCAGGCTGGGGACAGCCCTATAATGTGTGTTTTGTACCAGTAGAACTGTGGATCCCTGAATAGGCTCACAGTGGTTTTCTCCTACATGGGAAATATCAGCCCATGCAGGTACTTAGACACCAGTGCCTATGGTACACCTGGCTACAGTCACACAAATGCAGAGACGTGCATCCCAAAGAAAAAGCGAGTGATGAGCAGGGAAATTCCAGTGAATCCAAAACAGGCTTAGAGGGCAGTACTGCTCCAGCTCGCAGTGCTGTGTATTATGGAGCAGCTGCAGTGCCCCTGTGCCTTTCTGTTTGCCCCCAGTCCTGCAGCACACACAGCACAGGGCTCAGCTGTGACCCAGGAGCAGTTACCATTCTATCCTGGGCAGGGCAACCCTGTGTACCCTGTGTAAACCATCATGCCTTCCACCAGGATGTGCCAATGGCATTTATTTTTTTTTTTCTCCCAGAACAATAAGAGAAAGTCTCCATCAAGTCAGTAGAGACACTCCTGTTTCAAGGTGTGCCAGAAATCCCCATTGCAGTGCTTTGAACAAGGGCTGGTGACAAAAAGTCCAGGGCTGCAGAAAGCAGAGGGAGATTGGTCTGTGCTTTATGGGGCACATTTTGGAGCAACTCCAAGATCCTATTTCAGCACCAGTGGGATCACACAGAGAAATCCTTAAGTTTGAGTTCAAGTGCTGGTTCAGTGACAAAAGTGAAGTGAAAGTGCACGTGGAGAGAACGCCACTGCCAGGGTCAGCGTTGGCCATTCTCCCATGAGCATGGGATAGGGCAAGATGGACCAGGGGATGCTCTGAGGGGCCATGGGAGAAATAGAAGAAAACTCCACTGTGAGACTAGGACCTTGTTAGTCCCTTGACAGGAGAGGCAACTGGAGAGGCCATATCCTCAGTGACACACACTCCTGGGCTAAGCCTTCAGCTTTCTGTAGGGCTCCAGCTGTGCAAGATCATTCTCTGTAGGACTGTCCTTCAGGTGTGTGGCCATAGGGGAGGACTCATGCAAGACCAGTGTCCAGTGTCCAATTCATTCCTCACCCCACTCCTGGTATTGGTACAACCATCTCCATTGTCACCCATCTGCACTTGTTGCTGAGGACCAGAAGCCCTTCCCTACCCCATTGCAGAATGCTAGGGATAATGTGGGTGGGTCCTCTGCTGAATGAGGGGAGTGTCCTGGTAATGGAGGATGCTGAGAAGGTAGAGCTGCTGAATGCCTTCTTTGCTTTGGTCTTCACTTCAAAAACTCTCCCTCAGAACTCCTGGTCCCTGGAGGTAAGAGAGAGAGTTTGGAAAATAGAGAACTTCCATGTAGTTGAAGAGGGGGTGGTCCAGGAGCATCTGGGTGGGATCAGTGTGCACAAATCCATGGGCCTTGATGGGATGCATCCACGTGTTCTAAGGGAGCTTGCAGAGGTGATTGCTGAACCACTCTTTATCATCTTTGACAGTCTTGGGGAACAGGAGAGGTGCCTGAAGACTGGAGGATAGGGCAAGAAGGAGGATCTGGGAAACCACAGGTCAGTCAGTCTCACCTCTGTCCCTGTGAAATGTGATGGAACAGCTTGTTCTAGATACTATCTCCAAGCAATTGGTAAAGAAAGTTATCAGGAGTAGTCAGCATAGATTCACCAAGAGGAAATCGTGCTCGACCAACCTCATGGCCTTCTATGATGACATCATCCGCTGGGTAGATGGGGAAAGAGCAGTGGGGTTGGACTCGATCTCTAGAGGTCCCTTTCACCCCCTACAATTCTGTGATTCTGTGATTCTTCAAATTCTACATGGTAGATGGCTGCAGACATAGTGAGCATTCTTCTATGAATGTGGCATTCTCAGAGAATTAAAAAGTAATTGTTTAAATAATGTCCCATGTAATTAAATAAGAAAACAAAAGAAAAAAAAAGCAATGAAAAAACAAAAACAAAGCTAATGAACCAAAGCCCATAGAAGCTTATTATAACTATCTTTAAACTTAATCTTTATAACACCAGGAAATTCTGAGCTGAATTTTAATATAACAATATGTTTTATTTATTAATTTTTAGTTTAAAGTGATAAATTCATGTGAAATTGCCTGTGAAATATACAAATTCATCAAGACAGATTTTCTACTTAATATCGTGAATAAAAGTAAGAGCAATGAAAAAGTGATAATTGCATTGCAAAATTGATCATTAACTTACAATTAGATATCAACCATTGCTGGTATAAGTTACAGGGGAGAGATCATAGAATCATAGAATCACAGAATCACTCAGTTTGGAAAACACCTTCAAGATCATCAAGTCTAACCGCAACCTAACCATACTATCCTAACTAACAACCCTTCACTAAATCGTGTCCCTAAGCACCACCTCCAAACAGCTTTCAAACACATCCAAGGATGTGCAAGCTAAGGTCAAAACAGGAGATTTTCTTTCTGTTCACAGCCCACTTCTTTGCTCCAATAAAGCTCTGTGGCACCTCAGTAGAGTGGAAAAACCTTAGTAAAACTGAAAATCAAGTTTATTTTTTCAAATCATGTTTGTTGCTGAAGAAGAGTAATATTACATCACCGTAGGTTAAGGTGATGTTCTGAAGACTTTCTTCACATCAGGGGTTTAGAAACCTTATCTATTATTTTAGATAGAAGCTTAGATTTCAGAGCACAGATTTATAACAGGGAATAAAGACTGCAGCTCATTTTAATGCAGCTGGATTAGAGAAAACATGGGGTCCTGTCCTTTAAAACAAAGGCTCACTCCTTTTCTCCTGTAGTGATGACATAACATTTACATTTCAGCAGATAACGAGCTAGATTTTTCTAGCAGACCAGACCCACAGGGGACTTGTTCCAAAAGCTTAAGTGTTATTATCCCTTCCATCTGCTCCCCATGGAGCTTGAGGTAAGCTATTCTTAATGCCATATGAGGATCACCATTTCTTGAAAGCAAGTACACTTTTCATTTTCTGCTTTAAACAAGGAAGATCTTATTACTACCTGTCTTCTTCACTGCAGTCACCATTATTGCTTTTGATTGGTAGTTCACCAGTTTCACAGATCCATTTTTCAGAGTGCATAAAGTGATGGGGAGTTTGCTGTCATTGAAAATGGGCCTTCTGGATGTATTGAAAGCCTCGAAATCTTATTCATATCTCACAAAAGACCATGAAAAGCAATCTCTTTTTCATTAGTTTCAGTGGTTTCATAGTCAACAGCTCCTTTCCGTAACTATGTTTCTTTCCTATTTCTTAGCCTTGAAGGATGTTCCGGGTAGAAAATAAAATGAATCCCAAGGACACACAACGACTTTATGCCAGGGATCTTTCATCACAGCTCCTGCACCCTCACCTGTCTGCAGTGTCTCTACAGCTGCTTCAGTCTCTGGGAAGGATTAGCACAAAAATCCGTATTAAGGGCCAGAAGATCTGGCTTCCAATTATGGAAATGGGATCAGTAGGAAATTAATAGCATGCAACTTCATGCACCCTCCTGACCCAAAGTCTCCCCAAGGGCTGAACCTAACAGGGGCACTTTGTCACAGTGGCTCTTTGACAGGAGCAGTCTCTTTCCATACACTCCTCCTGGCACTATTGCATGTGCTGTACAGTGCAGGGAATCCCAACCAGCCAGACAGTGCAGTGGGTGACCAGCAGGAAGGCCTGAAGCAGCCCAGGCAGTGTGCATCCCCAGTATCCTAGCTGTCTGAGGGTGGAAACAGAGCCTGGGGTGTGCAGTGTGAGTGAGAGACCAGTGAGTAGACTGCTGGCTGCTTCAATTGGATGTGCTGTAGTTAGTGCTGATGTGATGAGGCAAGTGCCCCAACTTCCAAGGTGAGAAAACTGGATCTAGAATATTATCATGAATGGGGTAAGCCAAGCGGGTTGGCCCTTGGGAAATATTTCTGAACTACAAGAGGAGTGATTTAGGTTAGATGTTAGGGAAAATTGCTTTGCTCAGAGATTGGTGAGGCATTGATGCAGGCTGCACAGAGAAGCTGTGAGTAATCCATCACTGGAAGCATTCATGGCCAAGTTGAATGGGGCCTTGAATGGGGCCCTGGGTAGCCTGAGCTGGTGGGTGGAAGCTCTGTCCTGGACAGGGGTTTAGAACTAGGTATGCTTTAATGTCCCTTCCAACACAAGCTATTCTGTGGTTCTATGATCTGTGGTTTCCAAGAGAAGTCTGTGGAGCTGTGTGAAGACTGTGATGCAACAAAGGACTGGCACCTTCAGGTGAAACCCAAGGAGCACAGCTGACATGGCATCACAATGGACTTTTCCACAGGGAAAAGTGAGAAGGGCTGCAGTAATTTTTTTATGCTGTTCTACAGTCTTACTGCCATATCTCTGAGACCTCCCTTAGTCATTCCTTTCTGATTTGTACTCAGACTAGCTTCCTACCCAAAGGAGCCTTTTAGATGCTTTCATTGTTTTTGTGTTTTATTTTGTTTTGATTTTCCACTGAAATAGTGTACACATGAAATATATACAGAACTATTATAAAGAAAACAGGCAATTCACTGTGTGTCTTTCTTGGCATTACACTGTTTTTCTAAAGAAAAGTGGTCTCAGTGATTATACTGCATCCTTGTACTTTGGTAGGAATGCTACAGCTGGTAACTGGCCACAGGATTTGTACTGATTTTGCAAGGCCGCTGAGATGAGGCTTATCAGACATAATTTGAGTCAGCTTGTCCTGGCCTGCCTAGATTCTTGTTTTTATATCAGGATTTAGATGTAACTGCAATCTTCCAAATGGCCAGCTGGCTACAATTATGTTCTTTTACTTTGGTTATCTTTGCATGGTATGACTGGAATTTTATGTAGATAGTGGTAACAAGCAGCTGTTCTGCACAGTACAAAATATTTATGGCTAACACAAGGACACAGACCTGGTATGACAGAACAGGCCTTGAGAAGTGAAGCACAGGACACAGTGTGTGTGTTAGTAAACATGAAAAATGACCTTAAGTTTTTCTTAAGAGGTAAAGAAGGCTGTTGATTTTCAGTAGTTTCATAGTCAACAGCTCCTTTCCGTCAACACCAAACTCCTGCTAGCGAAGGAGTCATGTTGCTGATGACTTGTCTTCCACCCATGCTGAAACCACTGATCTTGGGGTTCAGAGGGGGCAGTGACAGGGTAGTACAACACTAGAGAAAGGGGCAGGTAATGAAAACATGCATGTAACATTTAAAATTCTATTGTATCATCATCATCAAGGGACTTCTGAAAACATTAACTTACTCATATTGAAAAAAAGTCTCAGATAAACCATGGTGAAAATCAGTTCTCAAACAGAAGAGAGATTTTAATTCTCCCACTGAGGACAGCATAAGAGAACAGAATTGTTATCTATCCTGCTTGGCAGCAATCGGTACCTGTTCTGCCTCCAAGTGATCCTCTGCCCTGTGGATTGGTGCAAGAAACTGGGGAGCAACGGGCAGGCACTAGGGTTATGATAACATTGAGATTATTTGAAGGAAAAAGACATATTTCTGGAGAAAATGTGGCTTAATAGAAGTACTATTCCAATAAAACCTGTGGGCATTAAATTATTTCATTAAGTCATAAAATTTTAGGAAGAATCCCCCATGATTTTAGTGAAATTTCTGTTCAGGCCCTGGGTACTCAGAAAGCTCAGAAAGATGCTTTCATTAACATCAGTGATATGGACTTAATTTTCTGTAACCCCATGCCATTTTTTTCAAGTCAAGTAGTATGAATTCAGCAGTCATTGACTTGTATCATTTGATTTCAGTGACTTCATAGTCAGCCCATAATAATTTTTAAAAGATTCATTCTTTAAGACTGATGATGTAGGTGGGAGGGCACACTGTTAGGAAATCTAAAACTACATTTTGACAAGGATGTTAAAGAATATCCTTCAAAGTGCTACTGAATGTCTCAATTACTATAATTTCTGTAATTGCTTTTTTCTCTTTTGAATTTGAAGCAGATAAGTTGCTATTTCCTCCCACTGAAACAGTGAGAAGAGAAAAAAAATGTATCAAGGGTAAACTTTCTTCACACAATTGCAGCATGATCACACAGTCCACAAATCTAAATGAAGGATTTTGCTCCAACGCTGCAAACAGCATTAGAAGTGTTTGCAATGTTAGGCCTGTGCAGAAACAAAAATAGTTTATTAGAGCATTTAGGTTTTTGTGCTAATGATAAGCCTTCTGTGGGACCATGGACCATAATCTGCTACAAGGACAGGACAATGGGCCCTATCTGCCCAACGAGCTCAATAGCAGCAGGCCTAAGCCCAAAGTCCCTTGGCAGAGAGAGGTATTTAGTTAATTTCTATACTTATATAAAATAGCCTCATTTGATTCCAGTGGGGATAATTTGTCATTCAAGCAAGGATCTTGTCTTGAATGCAAATGTTCCGTCAGAATCATTTGAAGTGTGAAAATGCAATGATAAATATGTAGATGTTATTAATTTGTTTGTTACTAGTCATCTAACATAGGACTTTGGATCATCTGCTTTCACTTTTCTCTTGCAGGTATGTCTTCATCCCCCTCCAAAATGACGCAGATACAATTGGAGTTTGATCCAGCTATCTGCAGAGTTATTTTATACTGTGTGGTATGTACAGAACATTACTGCTGTTAGAATTGAACATTGTTCAGTTGCTGTTGACATAACTAAATTACATTTCAGCCATCCAAGTACATTATTTCTGCACTGTGAGTTAACATACAGTAATATATATAACTGCTAATGGCAATTAGTCTAGAGATAAATGTAAGGTCTCTGTAAAAAAGTGTTAACTACTGTGTACCTAAGAGCAACAGCAAAGTGTTTTCTTTTGAATATCAGATCTTGTAAGAAGAGATAAGTCATGGCATCCAGGAATGACCAAGAGCTGTAGTAATCCTAGGTACTAAGAGAGAACTGGTCTGTGCCACATGTTTCACAGAATCTCAGAATCACAGAATGGCCAGGGTTGGAAAGGACCTCAAGGATCATGAATCTCCAACCCCCTGCCACAGGCAGGGCTGCCAACCTCCACATTTAATACTGGACCAGGCTGCCCAGGGCTCCATCCAGCCTGGCCTTGAACACCTCCAGGGATGGGGCATTCACAACCTCTCCGCAGCCTGTTCCAGCACCTCACCACTCTTTCTGTAAAAGCACCCCCTGACATCCAACATAAATCTTCCGTCCCTCAACTTAAAACCATTTCCCCTTGTCCTGCAGTTATCTACCCTTCCAAAGAGTTGATTCCTCTCCTGTTTGTAGGCTCCCTAATGTACTTAAAAGAGATTTCTCTCTCTCTCTCTCTCTCTCTCTCTCTCTTTTTCAAGCTATTTCAAATCTTCTGATGAGACTGCACCATTGGAAAGAAAATAGTTGGCAAAGTTTGTAAGGACAAGGAATATATTAGAATGCTAATGCTTATATGCCCAGGATTTTGACCATTTTTTTCCCCTGCAATATTGATTGCTCTAATAAAATCTGACTTCTTCTTTGTATTATTATTATTATCTTCTTCCTCATCACTATTTTCACTGCTATAATCATTATTATTATATTGCAAATAAGTTAAAAGCTAGAAATAAAAAGAGCATCTGGCTGTACAACACTTGGTAGTGCAATATATGGCCTTGAGGGAATCTGGCTTCTCTCAGATAAGTCAGTCCTGAGTTGGGAGCATGGACTTCCTCTATGGTATGTGAGAAGTAGACACTCAAGATCTTATTAATGAATTAACAGGAAATGACTGTAGGAAAAACTACACTGAAAACAAGTGAGTAGCTCTTGCCTTGGACTTAAAACAATTTATTCTGGGTTTCACAAGTTTTATTCTTCTTTAAGCTATCTCCAAGACCATGATGAAGAAGAGACTGTTAATTAAGAATATGTAAAAAGAGAGAAATATGGTGATTTTTTTTTAACCTAGTAGCTCAGTGTTTAAAATTCTCATCACAGTAACAAAAGTTAGGATTACGTTCCTCCTCCTACTGAGAGGCTGTAAGTCTGTATTTCTCCCAATTAAGTGAGGCGGTTTGGTATTAGGACACCTCCTTGCACAGGAAAAAGATCAGAGTTTCTGTCCTTCGATATTTTCTGTTGCATCAGTGCAATAATGCCATAGTTGTGCTGTGAGATCATCATCTTATGTTTGGCTCTGCAGTTGACAGGAGTGAAAATCCAGGCCTCTAGCTCATTTAGTCTGGGATGCTTATATGCGCAATGCTGCCACACCTTAGGCAGCTCCAGGCACAAGTGCCAGTGGAACTAGCTCTAGGTATCCTAGTGCTTCAAAAGGCTATTGAACAGATAATGTAAATTTTATTTGTATTTAAGAACGGTTGAGGGGGACTACCCAAGCAGTGTAGAATCATAGATTCTCAGAGAATCATAGAATAGCTTGGATTGGAAGAGACCTCAGAGATCATCTAGTTTCAACTCCCCTGCACTGGGAAGAGTTGGCCAACCACTAGATCAGTCTGCTCAGGAGCCCATCAAACCTGACCTTGAATGCCTCTGGGGACTAGGGCATCCTCAACTTCTCTACACAGCCTGTTCCAGTATCTCACCACCCTGTGAGTGAAGAATTTCTGACCTGGAACAGTTTGTCCAGGACCATGCCTAGGCAGCTTTTGCGTGTCATCAAGAAGAAAGACAAGTAAGCCTTCCTGGGCAATCTGAGCCAGTGCTCTATTGTCCACACAGTATAGACATACCTCCTGTACTAAGAGGAAACCTCGTGTGTTTCGGTTTGTGCCCATTGCTTCTTGTCCTCGTACTGGGAATGACTGAAAAGAGTCTGGCTCAGTCCTCTTTGCATCCTCCCTTCAGGTGTTTATGTAAATTGTTAGAACTTCCCTGAGCCTCCTCTTCTCTGTGCTGAGGCTCTTCCAGCTCCTGCAGCCTTTCCTCATGTCCCTTGTGGCACACTAAATGGCAGGGACACACTTTTGGCTCATGTCCAGCTTGACATCCACCAGGATCCCCAGGTTCATTTCTACAGAGCTATTTTTCATCTGGGTGGCACCCAGCATATATTGGTGCATGGAGTTGTCCCTTCCTGGGTGCAGGATCTGCATTTCTCCATGGTGACCTTCATGAGGTTCCTGTCATTCTGTTTCTCCAACATGCTGAGATCTGGATGGCAATACATCCCATAGGTGTATCAGCTGCTGCTCATCATTTTGTGTCATCTGCAGATCTGCTAGTGTTGCACTGTGCTACAACATCCAAATCATAAATGACAATGTGAAACAGATCTGGATTTTGATATACGCAATATTTCACTCAGGTGCCAATAAATTGTATGGATTCATACCTTCTGAACCTAGATTATCTTAATGAATAATCTCTTGAAGCACATTTGATGTTCCAGTTTCTGTGCTTGTAAAACATAGATAATGTAATTTCTTTGTTACTTATGGGAATCAACAGCTTCTGCACCTGAAATGAAAAATCCAGTCTCTCCTGAACTGCAAAATTCCATTGTTTTTAACTGGGCTGAGGAATGGAGAGTAAGAAAAAATGAGCATCATGTTGAGAAGAAAACAGTATATCAGTGAAGACAAGTTATGCATCTTTCATTCAGATCAGCTTAGGCATCAAATTCATCTTCCTAAGTTAGCTCTTTGTATAGCTCTATGACTTGATCATTTCCGCAGAAGTCACCATATACTTGAATTTGAGAAGAAAGTCTTGCTGGAGGAGTTATAGAATCATTTAAGTTATTTGTAACATCCACTGCAGAAACATGTTGGAGTCTTCTAGTGCCAGGTCATGCCAGAGACATGCTGTTGGGCCAGACAGACCACTTGTGTCATCTGATGTGGCAGCTCCTGCATACTTGCAGCTAAGCACTGACATTGTGATAGCAAAGCCCCATGGGGACTTCAGATGGCTTCTTTGATGTAAGTACCCGCTTTTAGATATGTCAGAGTGTGCACTTGAGGGCTGGACAAACTATGTTTGACATCCTTGTGGACTCATTAACAGGGATCAGTACTTTTTGAGTTAAGTTTATTGTATTTTCCACTGACAGCGCAACTTCAAATGCTGCTGTCTAAACTGAGAAACATCAGGCCAAGCACAGTAATGAAGTGCTCCCTCCTGGCTAGGTAGTGATGCTGGGACACAGGCTCAGTCATTACCAGTCAGAAAACACATTCTAAAATGTTTACTGCTACATTTCTTCTAGTGCAGGGGTGCAGGGGCAGACTTAAAGATGATGTTATTTGCTTGTGGATAGGATAGTGGAAAAATAAATCAATTACTGCAAGGTGACTGAATCCATTGATGAATAAGTCAGATGCTTAGATGTGAAGTGCCAGCAATGATTGCAAAGTGGAATTTCAGTGTCAGCATCTATAAAATGAATTATGAGTTACGGACATGTTCTTAAGAAATAAATTCTGTCCCTTCAGTGCCTTTGTGTCAATTTAGCTTAAGAAATGGGAAATTTAGAAGCTGCTGCTGCATATCACAGTGTTTTGGTTTTTTTTCTTTTTTTTTCCTCACAGATTTTTAAGGCCAAGACCTTTAGTGAGATTACTTAGCAAAATTGATCCCGAATGTCAGAAGGACAAGAAAGTGTTTTGCAAAAGTGTGCAGTGAGCCAGAGCAAGGGACTGGTGCACTACCTAAATGAAAACAAAACATACAGTTGCTGCATTGTCCCGTAGGGTGGCTCTGGCCACCACATGCTAAGCAGTTCCCATGTTGAGAGAAATGATATGTTGCTCTGCTGTGCTGACCACAATTCAGAATAGACCCAGTGTGGACTTTAAGACATGAAATGTGAAAGGCAAAGCTGTAAGAAGCAAGTCTCTCCTGTTAAAGCAGAGGAATCAACACTCCTTGTGCCTTTATGAAGCTCTGCAGTCAAGTAGATGCTCAGACTATAGCAGCAGTATGACAAATACAGCTTAATTTCCATAGCTCTTCTTTGTGTAGAGATCTTATTTTGGTGGCAATTCACACAATGGATTCACACAGTTGTATAATGTGGAACAATATTCAAGCTGTAGCCCTCCCTCCCTTCTACACTTTATGATTGAATAAGTGATTTGATAGCACTCAGAAATATTCAGAATGTGGATTTTGGTTCTGAAAAGTCATTGGGATCCTTTTAAGTACACCATAAATTACTTTTGCTGAGAGCTTGCTGAGAGAAATGAGAGGTGTGATTGGTAAGAATCTGAGCTGGACTGAACTGGGGCTTTATCAGAACAGGTAAAACCAAAATTCTTTAAAAATTTTAAAATTTAAAAAAAAAAAAAGTGCAAAGCCAAAGTAATTAGATGAAAATAAAAAGTGTGGTGGAAACCATTTGAACAATCCCCTGCCAGTCTTTAAAAAGCACATTTATATAACTGAGGACATTAATAATCCTGAATGGATTAAAAATTTTATGTCTGCATGCTGTAATGTCTCAATTTCTTCCTTGATGCTAGTACAGCAGAAGGAATTGGGATTATGAAGGCACATTTATTAAAATAAGCCTAAACATTAGTGGTCAAAAAACGCCTTCTATAATGGATGTCCTCAGGAATTTCACACTGATGATAATGATGATGATTATTATTATTTTTCAATGAACCAAGTACTTTTCAGTGATTCAGGCTTTTCCTGGGGAACATTTTAATTTTTCTCCAATTTCAAATTGTGTCTCTGGATTGCAATAGACTAGGCTAAAGCTTTTAGGATTCCTGGACATCTTTCAAGGATCCATTAAAAAAAAAAAAAAATGAACTCCTCATGTTGGTTTACACTGAATAAGATTTTTAAACGGACTGTATCTTGCAATGTAAATTAGAAATTCGAATAGCTCACAGAAACATCGTGACTATCATACGGGATTTTCAGCTTCTTGCTGCCCTCCTGTGGATGAAACTAATAATTACATGGCCAACAAAGGCAGGGGAAAAAGTATTGGCGTACTACCTTAGTAGAAAGTAAATTCCAGCTTAATGATTGATTGGTTGTTTTGCGAATGATTGCTGATTCCTCTTCTGACACCAAGCTGAGCGCTGCAGTCAATACACTGAAGGGAAGGGAAGCCACCCAATGGGACCTGCACAGGCTGGAGAAGTGGGCCCATGAAAACCTAATGAGGTTCAATAAGGCCAAGTGCAGGGTGCTGCACTTGGGTCAGGGCAATCTCAGGTATTTATAAAAGTACGAATATGAGGGAAGATCTCCTTGAGAGCAGCCCTGCGGAGAAGGACTTGGTGGATGAGAAGCTGGACATGAGCCAGCAGTGTGTGCCTGCAGGCTGGAAGACTATGTTCTGGGCTGCATTAAAAAAGGGGTGGCCAGCAGGGAGAGGGAAGTGATTGTCCTCCTCTACTTGGCTCTTGTGAGGCCCCATCTGGAGTAATGCATCCAGGTCTGGGGCCCCCAGTACTGGAAGGACGTGGAGCTCTTGAAGTGGGTCCAGAGGAGGGCCACTAAGCTGATCAGAGGGCTGGAGCACCTCTCCTATGCGGACAGGTTGAGGGAACTGCGATTGTTTAGCTTGGAGAAGGCTCTGGGGAGAACCTCACTGTGTCCTTCCAGTACTTGAAGGGAGCATATAAACAGGAGGGGGAATGGCTGTTTACGAGGGTGGATAGTGATAGGACAAGGGGGAATGGTTTTAAATTGAGACAAGGGAGGTTTAGGTTAGATATTAGGAGGAAGTTTTTCACACGAACACAGAGGGTGGTGACACCTGGAACAGATTGCCCAATCCCTGAGGCATTCAAGGCCAGGCTGGATGTGGCTCTGGGCAGTGGTTGGCGACCCTGTACATAGCAGAGGGGTTGAAACTAGATGATCATTGTGGTCCTTTTTGATCTAAGCCATTCTATGATTCTATGATGATTCTATGATTCTCAAGAAAACTGTTGAAATCAGGCAAGTCAGATTTAATCTTTGTCACACTTCTCTGTAAAATTTAGGCAACAGCTGAACCACGGAATGGGTGGTTGTGTAGGTAATAAAATTGTATTGAAATCCCTAGCAGAAATTCAGACAGAAAAGCAAAGAGTTTTATGGAGTGTACTGCTGGTAGGCAAAGCTACAAGTCTGTTAGCAGTTAGATTGGTTGGTTGACCAAAGAGTTCCAGGATGACAGAGAACGTGGAAGTTAATCTAACGAGACTCTGTAAGTGCAAACATGCAGGATTAGACTATCATACAGAATGCTGAATAATTTTCAGTTCTTCTTCTCTGTTGCCATTGCAGAGGAGGGATGGATGGATTAGAGTTGTCTTCAACCTTAGATCCAAGGTATTCCTGGATTTATAGCTCGTGTCAAATTGCTTTGAATATATATATATAATTGTTTTGCATATATATGTACAAGAAGTTATACCTGAGATTAATGAAAGAGAATGAAAACCAGAAGTGAAAGCAAAGCAGAAGGTTGCAGGCAGGCTTGTGAAATACGACACCTGCTTTCTCACTTTATCCTTTAACCACTTCAGCCCACTTCCTAAAACAATTTCAGTTCTGCGTTTGTTCTTTCCAGCCCCAAAATTTTGAGAGGCAACATGACTTGTAGCGCAGTTGGTATTACATAGAAAGACAGGACTTTCGCCCTGGCGTGATCTGTTAGAATTTTTCACATCATAATTCTAAATAGGACTATGCAACAGAGCAATGTTCTTCATGTCATTTTTTTGTCTGAAAATATATAGTAGCATTTTAAGCACATTGTGGAGTTTAGAACTGGAAAACTGTAGGTCTTGTGTTCCAAATGTCTTTGACGCTGCTCACAGTCTCATACAGAACTGTCACCATCTAGCTGGGCTGTGCTAAAACATGGATGGAGCTACGCACATTTTCTAGAGACCAGACTTGAGGTAGTGACAGCACTGTTGTTTGTAATTGTAGATACAATCAGAAGATGCCTGGCTGAATCTGGATATTTCTGTCTATGTGTTCTATAGCAGGACTCACACCTCTTGATTCCTTGGGGTTGGGTTTTTGCTTGAGTGTCGGAAAATTGCCAACTTGTAACTCAGCTTTGTGAGTCGCATCTTTCCTTCCATATTGGGCTTTATCAAAATGCGATGTCCAGACTTTAGAGAACTAGGACTTATGTTTGTGGTTTTCACCTACAATGTCTATATAGATTTTTGGAGTTGCACCTGTGTAAATGCAAAGTGGTACAGTCAGGTTTAAAATAAACAAGTCAGTGTAACAGCAGAACAGATTAATAAATGACTGCAGATTTTCATGCTACAATGAACCATCTGTGATCCTCTAAGATGTATTTTTGCTGTTGTTAATCAGAAGCCCTCATCCCATATACACAGAGTAGAAACATGCAGAGTTCTAAGAAAATAAAGTTAACATTTCATCCAGGAGCTTTAAAGGAATGGTATAGTTGGGTTTTGGTTAATTTAGATCCCTTAGAAAACAAGTGGTTATTATTTATAACTTTGCCTATGATGCTTTTTTCCTACAAGACTAGTATTGTTCAAGTGAATGTTACTAGAAACATATTTTAAATAAAAAGTAAGGAAACAAACAAAAGCAAAAACTCAGAAGAACAAGCACTTTTGAATTTTGATGTTGCAAAGCTTATCAATATTTTACAAGTCTCTTAAAAGTCACTTGAGGAAGTCATATTTTTAGAGAGGAAATGAGGAAAAGGCAAAGTTGATCTGTTAAATTAGAGTATATTATTTCCCTTTGTTTCAGTATTTCCTACACTCAATCTTCTCTGCAGAGCTGTCTGTGTGTATGAGTCTATATAACAACCTACATAAGCTGGTAGTCTGAAATAATTGTTTCAATCTTCCTATGCCTTTCAGGAGGATTATTTCTTTTTTGTTACATGTGGGTTTATTTTTAATTTTTATTTTTTGAAGTGCACATTTAATAATTTCTGTTTCAATGTTTTGTAAATACTCTAAATCAGCACAACCATAAATGAGTTCCAATTCATCAGTTAAAAAAATGATCAAACTTAACTGTGGTTTAAAACAGTCACTTAAGCCTAATTCATTCAGTGATTAGTATTTAATCTGATCAATAATTCTTCAACCAAATCATTGGTACTATCAATAGAAACAGTTTAATCTTTAATTTCTTTCATTTTAAGCATGCATATAGCATGTGTTCATTCACATTGGGTAATGGTAAGAAAATAGTAAGAAAATACAACTTATAAAAATATAACTTAAAATCTTCAATGATGACTTCCAAAGCCTGTAATATCCAAGCAATGCTGTTGACTCTATCAATCCTCTTCTGTGCTTTGCAACTTGTTCTCTGCCCTCTAGTGATTGCATGGATAGCAAAGATGGTTACTCATTTCACTCCTGTGAGAAAATAGATTTTATTTAAGTAGTTCTTTGGCACCATAGCAATTCACTTCTGCTAACTTATTTGAATTAATGTAAAGGGATCCAATTTATTCAGTTAACAGAATAACCTGAGAAATCTCTTAACATTATATATTAATGACCAATGAATATTAATTGTACCTGCTATTTCTTCCTCTGCAATGCTCAGGAACATGTGCTAAGCAGTGCAGAGTCACATTCCAGACTTCAACATTTCACACAGAAGGATAGCATTTTCTGCAAATTCACACCATTGGTATACTTCAACATTTCACACAGAAGGATAGCATTTTCTGCAAATTCACACCATTGGTATCTATGTCAGTGACCTTAAATATTGTCAATTTCACAGTTCTAATATCCTTATATTTTCACTGAGATGCTTGTGAAGTGCTGGCACAGCTGCCCAGAGAAGCTGTGGTGCCCCATTCCTGGAGGCACTCAAGGCCAGGTTGGATGGGGCCCTGGGCAGATGAACTGCCGGGGGGCAGCCCTGCCCATTGCAGGGGTTGGGGCTGGGTGGGCTTTAAAGTCCTTCCAACCCATTGAAGCTTATGGTTTCACACACAGAAATGGAGATACGGAAAAGTTGGCTCGATTTTGCCAAACATTTATACTGAGATCAAGGCTGTAGGCTAACCCACTTACCACTGCACAACTTTACTTATAGTCCAGTATGGACTATGTGAATTACTCTATTTGCAGAGTTGGGAACTTGAAACAGCAGTGACTTCTTGAAAAGTAAGGAAGAAAAAGATCAAGTATGCATTTCTATCTTAAACAAACAAAAAAACAAACAAACAAACAAAAAACAACACAATGATAAAGAAAGCACCAGCAAGTTCTGACTTGCTTCAGCTTTTATCAGTTGGTTTAGTTCCTCAGAACATCCCAGCTGTAAAATGCTAGAGGTAAATCTAAAAACAACGTGGATCTCCTGTGTCTAGTACTACAGTGGTTTATTGGCATGAAATTTAAAACCAAGATAAGGTTGCAACTAACTGGTTACAACTCAGACACTTTTGGCCTAGAAACAGCTCAAGAGGAAGATTTTCTTGCTTTGTTTCCAGTGACGGAAGGGAAGGGAAGGGAAGGGAAGGGAAGGGAAGGGAAGGGAAAGGAAGGGAAGGGAAGGGAAAGGAAGGGAAGGGAAAGATGTGCATGTTGTTATGCACAGAGCAGCCACAGCAAAGCAGAGAGCACTTTCCAGATTGGATTTGTTCTGTGCGGAAAACTCAAGAATGAAATGCTGCTTTCGCACGTTCTCCAGCAGCCGGAGAGCGCAGCATCGCTGTCCGCCCGCAGGAGGGCAGCAGCACCGCGCGGCTCCTGGGCTGCTGAGACGGCGACCGCTTCCCGAGGTGGAGGGGAGGCTAATTTCTGCTCCCAGAGATGGGAAATTTTGCTCAGGACGCAATGCGGTGTTATATGATAAACCAGATATGATATACCTGGTAAGTGATGCGGTTGGTGTGGCTGATTTAGGTTGATTTGTGCTCATAAATCAAACATGCTCAGATATGGGGTTTTCTCCCATACTAAGGCGATGTATTTCTGCAAACTCTGCTATCTAGGTGGTTTTAAAAGTGCACTTTTGGGAAAACTCCTCCTGTGTGTCTCCAGTATTGTTACACGTTAAGAAAAAACAACAAATACAAAGGTACAGGAAACCTTCTTTTACAGAGAGATGTAACTCTTTAATGTCTTATCAGTGAGTGATGATAGGATCGAGTACATGCTCAGCAAGTTTGCTGATGGCACCAAGCTGTGTGCTGCAGTTGTCACAATAGAAAGGAGGAATGCCATCCAGGGGGACCTGAACTGGCTTGAAAAGTGGCCCCATGTGGACTGAATTAGGTTCAACAAGGCCATGTGCAAGGTGCTCACTTGGACTGGGGCAATCCCGGATATATGTACAGACTGGAAGAAGAACTCACTGAGAGTAACCTTGCTAAGAAGGCTTTGGAGATCCTGCTCTTTTCCAAAAATCTGGACATTTGCCAGCAGTATATGCTTGCAGCCCAGAAGCCAACTGTATTCTGAGCTGCATCAAAAGAAGAGTGACCAGCAACGAGGAGGGGATTGTTCCCCTCTCTGTAAGAGGTACTCTTGTGAGGCCCCATTTGAGAATTGCGTCCAGGCCTGTCCACAAGAAGGATGTGGAGATGCTGGAGCAGGTCCAGAAAAGGCCATGAAGGTGATCAGTGTGCTGGAGTGCTTCTCTGTTGAAGACAGGCTGAGGGAGCTGAGCTTGCTTTGCTTGGAGAAGGCTCCAAGGAGAGATCAGTGCAACATTTCAGTACTGAAAGGGAGGTTATAAACAGGAGGGAAATCAGCTTTCTACACAGGTAGACAGTGATAGGACAAGGGGGAATGATTTTAAACTAAAAAAAGGAGAGTTTTAGATTAGATATCAGGAAGTAGTTTTTCACTGTGTGAGTAGTGAGGTGCTGGCACAAGCTGTCCAGGGAAAATGTGAATGCCCTATTCCTCTCTAGAACAGAGATCACATTCCAGTGTTTTGAGATTCTTTCTTCCTGAGCAGGAGTGAAAAAATCAAGAGCAGATGTGAGGCTTTTCTCTCCTTTGTGCATCTTTGCTTCCTTCCCTTTGAACTGCCATCATCCTTGCTAGAGCTTTAGTTATTTCCAGCAGTAAAATGCTGGGCTTTGGGATAAACACATATTGAAAACCAACCCACAGTTCCTCTCTCCCCCTCCACTTTTACTTTTTTTTTTTTTTTTTAAGTGCACATATACTGGACAATATCTCATGTTATTGCTACATCTAATACATTTACCAGGAAAAAATCCTGGGCTTTTCCAGCAAGTGCATTTCACAGACTTCTGTTTATCAAATAGTGTTCCCGTCTGTTTCCACCTCCCTCAATCTCTGATGCTGGAAATCAACTACAGATCCTGACTGCAGCCCTTTAGTTGAACTTCTTAGTGATATCTACCTATCTAACTCAAAACTTTTTGGATTAGATTTAGATTAGTTAGGTAGATGTACTATCTAACTTGTACAGCTCTCCCAGATAGGAATTAAGTACCTAAATGCCTTTGAGAATTTGGCTTTTAAAGTGTATCTACACAGAATTTAAGGGCCATGCACAGATTATAAAGCTAATAATGATTAGTCTTGAAATAAAAAACAATCTAATAATTTATAAGAATTGTTACTTACTCTAATGGATCCAATTAAATAGCTCTGCAAGCCATCCAGGTAGATCTTGCTGGCTTTGTACAGTGCACACTCTTTGAAGTCAGAGCAGGTAGAGACTTCTTCTCTTTATAGGTGCACCCTTGGTTTGAGGATCTTGTTTTTAAGTTTGGTGATTTCTGTTTCAGCTCCAACTTAGGATAAATACTTCAGCCATGCTAGTATTGTTATCAATCTATAATTATCTGGAGTACTGTGTCTAGGTCTGGAGCCCCCAGTACAAGAAAGACAGGGAGCTGTTGGAGAGGGTCCAGAGGAGAGCCACAAAGATAGTCAGGGGAATGGAGCACCTCCCCTATGAAGACAGGCTGAGGGAGCTGGGCTTGTTCAGCCTGGAGAAAAGAAGGCTGAGGTGTGACCTCATTGCAGCCTTTCAGTACCTAAAGGGAGCCTATAAACAGGAGGGGAATCAACTCTTTGAAAGTGTAGATAACTGCAGGACAAGGGGAGATGGTTTTAAGTTGAGGGAGGGAAGATTTATGTTGGATATCAGGGTGAAATTCTTTACAGAGGGAGTGGTGAGGTGCTAGAACAGGCTGCTCAGAGAGGTTGTGGATGCCCCATCCCTGAAGGTGTTCAAGGCCAGATCGATGGGGCCCTGGGCAGCCTGGTCTAGTATTAAATGTGGAGGTTGGCAGCCCTGCCTGTGGCAGAGGGGCTGGAGATTCATGATCCTTGAGGTCCCTTCCAACCTTGGCCATTCTGTGATTCTGTGATTCCGTAATCACCTTTGCTGTGGAATCAATCTGTTGTGTGAAGCATAGCTGAAGTGAAAAACAACTACTTCCTCATCCCATATGCTTGCTCTACCCCAAGCTTTATACAGATTATTCCTTATATACAGTCATATTCCTTCAGTGTGGAAAGAGGTATTGCAGGGAAGACAGCCAATGTTCTATAAGAAGTTCATGCTGAATGGGCAAGAGACAATGGTCACAAGATGCAATAGGAGAAATTCCAGATGGATATAAGGAAAAAAGAATCACTGTGAGGGTGATCAACAGTGGATGAGGTGCCCA
Source organism: Centrocercus urophasianus (assembly GCF_019232065.1). Classification (NCBI taxonomy): domain Eukaryota; kingdom Metazoa; phylum Chordata; class Aves; order Galliformes; family Phasianidae; genus Centrocercus; species Centrocercus urophasianus. The sequence goes on from NW_024884364.1 coordinate 23,316,940, forward strand.
GAGAAGCTGTAGTATCTCCATCTTTGGGGGTATTCAAAACTCAAATAGGGATGGTGCTACACAAGCAGATCTGATCTTGAAGTTACCCAGCTCTAAGAGGAGGCTTGAATCATTACATCCAAAGATGTCTTTTATCCTATATCTTGCTGAGATTTCCATTGTTTTAATCAGCTTATCTCATTAATGTAGCAAGAATTCAATACAAAATTTCCATCTTTCCCCCCAAAAGAACACTTTTTAAATTGTGTTGAATTGGTCCAAGGAATGGTCTGCTGAGTACTGGAGACAGGGTAAGTGAGGTGGAGTGGTTGGGGAAGGGAAATGGAAAGGAATAAAATCAAAAAGGGCAGGAGTGCAGCAGGAAGAAAGAGACAGCAGGTTGTCTGTGACAGATGCAGGAGGACAAATTATATCTGATTTGGTCTAAATATATAGCGCAATGCATAGGCAAACCCTGACCTCACAGGAAGCCTTGTGGTATAGTAAACTTATACAAATATATGAACAAACATGAGTTATGACAATGAATTTATATTGGATCAAAGTTTTATCTATTACTGAGGTGTTTTTCATCCAGCATAAAGATTTTTCAAATGGGAAGTATTGTACTGTTGAACTACAGCCTGAATATATTACCTTCTTCCTGCTGCTGCTTTACTGACTGCGCACCCAGGTAAACCAGATTATCACAATCCCAAAGACTTGGTTGATATTGTATCACACATCTTTGAGAACTATGTCCCTAATGAAGGTAGAAATGGCTAAAATTTTCTTCTTGTACTCAGAACTTAACATTTTATCATATTTCTACGAAGACATTGTACATATTCTCTACTCGGCTCTTGTGAGGCCCCATCTGGAGTACTGTGTCCAGGTGTGGAGCCCTCAGTACAAGAAAGACATTGAGATTTTGGAAAGGGTCCAGAGGAGGGCGACTAAGATGATCAGGGGGCTGGAGCACCTCCCCTATGAGGACAGGCTGAGGGAGTTGGGCTTGTTCAGCCTGGAGAAGAGAAGGCTGCGGGGTGACCTCATTGCAGCCTATCAATACCTGAAGGGAACCTACACCCAGGAGGGGAGTAAACTCTTCAAAAGGGCTGACAACAGCAGGACTAGGGGAAATGGATCGAAGTTGAAGGAGGGAAGATTTAGGTTGGATGTTAGGGGGAAGTTCTATACAAGGAGAGTGGTTAGGCCCTGGAACGGGCTGCCCAGGGAGGTTGTGGATGCCCCGTCCTTGGATGTGTTTAAAGCCAGGTTGGACAGGGTCCTGGGCAACCTGATCTGAATGTGTGTGTTTGGTGGCCCTGCTAGGCAGGGGGGCTGGAACTACATGATCCTTGAGGTCCCTTCCAACCCGGGTGATTCTGTGATTCTGTGATTCTGTGATATTTGGTTAGGTGGACAGTCACCCTGATCTCCCCTCTTAGTTTTCCCAGCTGCATTTTTTTATGCTTATCTGGTATTGATAAGTTCATCCTCATTTATCTTTAATTATCTTGAAATTAAAATATGAGAAAACGTATGTAAGGATAAGATGTTTCACAGATGGTGCTGGGATAAAGCCACCATTACAATGAACTGTTTAGGAGTCTTGTTATTTGAAATAATATTTAATAAAGTTGACCACAGAAAGTAAATGTTATTGAATTCCCATGAAGCTGCAGCTTCTTTCACCCTTTCTGTGTGATGTTTTTCTTCCCACCAAATCTTATTTTTCTGTACCTGTTGCTAAACACTTATTTCATTATAATCAGAAAAGCAATATCTTATAAGTGAATTCATATCTGTATTAATACAGATTTAAGAAAAAGCAGGCAGAGATATATAAATTTGCCTGTGTTTAACTGTCGATTAACAGTGTAAGGGATTTAGTGCAAAGAAACACCACAGAAATATTCTCATATTCTGTATCAGCTTCTGAGGTACAGTTCATCAGCAATACAAAAAGAACTGCAAATGAAATATGAAGCACTTCCCCAGTCGCAACGACTGCCAGGGGCTGGGTGCTACTGTGGTGCTAATTGAAGGTGTCACTTGCTTGGCATGCATGATACCAGAAAGGGGGAAGCATATGATGCAGGTGGGATTTGGTAAATGTGTATTTTGGGCTTCATTCTTATTATCGTATGAAGTAAGAGGGAGCATCGTCGTTTGTATTCTGAGGCAAAAATCCTCTCACATCTGCTAGGCATTTGTCATAGGAATGAGAGAAGACAAAGCTCTTCTTAGCAATAACATGAAATTGTTTCTCCAGATTCCCTCTAGATATAAAAATAGCTTTGTGCTACAAATACCACCACATCAGCAAAATTATTTAAGAAAGGAAGGGTGATTTGGCCAGAAAAGGGTCACTATTACCCCAAGGCACAATTTTGTTCATATATTTTCTACTTTTATCTAGTAGAAAATAAGGAGAGTACAGTCTTCTGTGAAATAAAGATAAATGAAGACTCAGTCCACTCAGAATCAAAGTTTATAAAAGGAAGAGTAGGCTATTTTCACAATGAAAATCCTCTTGATATTTAATGTTCATTGAATTCATCAGATAAACTCTATGTGAGACTTTTAAATATGCACATTATTCATGCCAGGTTATAGAAAATGCTTGAGCTTTAGAATAACGCGTAGAAGTTTCAAAAGACTCAGTTGTCAGTTATTTAAAAAATTCTCCAGAAACACACATCCAGGAAAAAAAAACCCAAAACATTCTCTGCTGGAAAGTCTAGCAAGGATCTGTTCAGTGTTGTCCAAATTCTTAATGACATTTCTGAAAATATTTTTTTTTACTCTGCCACCACCTGTTCTCCATCAGCATTTCTTCCTTTCCCTTAATTCTGTGATGGTGTGGTTAGATAAACAGAGCTGAGCTAGTCTGACTCTGAAATTGGTCTTGGCAGCAAGCTGTGAGGTTGGCTCAGTTCTCCATTTAAACTATGCCCTGGCCATGACTCCTCTTCTCTATAATTTCCATTTTATTTTTGTCCTTCTCCAAAATTGTTGCCTTTGCCTTCTCTCTGGATTCACATCAGTTGCGGTGGACTCAAACATTACCCACATTTTTGCTTAGCAGTTGGAAGCCTAAAATAGCTACTGTTTAAAGACTTTTATTGAAACTAAGACCTAACACAGTTATGAAAGCAGAAATAACTGCCAGAGTAACTGCCATGTGACACATTATGGGTAATGTGCTATATGCTAATTTTTGTCCATGATCAGTGTACTTATATATAATTCACATTTTTCACCACAAATTTACTATTACTTTAACTAATATTGTTGAATGTTACGTTCTTATTACAGAAATTCTGTTTTCATCATTGCTTTGTAGCATGACTTTTTTCAGTGTGGTTCAGATATTTGACTTCTTAGAAGATATGCTGAGTTACTGGGTTAGATTCAAATAACAGGATAATGTAGAGTCCAACCACACTAATTTTCAGAGCACCAGCACCGAGATTTATTTTTTTTCCCTCACTTTCATTTTAATAACAGATAAAATTGATACACTGATAAATAGAATAATTCAGTCAATTTTGGCAACAAATATTAATTACATTTAAGATTGAGGATCACGAACCATTCCTTTATTTTAATCAGAATGTTAATGAAAAAACTTCACTGATGATTTTATTACTTTAACTATTTGCTTTGTCACTCACTTTGATATACATTACAGCCATCTGTTTTACTTATTAATTTCCCCATACTCCCTTCTGCTATGAATTTTTTTTACAATATATGATTATCAATTTCACTTACTCTTTAACATAATCAAAGATAGTGAGATCCACAAGATGGCTTTGGGGTTGTGATATTCTTTACAATATCTAGTATTGATGTCCTCAAGAAGACTAGCACAGATGGTAGTACCCAAGTAAGTGTGCCTTCTTTTCCGTGCAGTTTGGGATGAAAAAGTGAGTGTGCTTTCAGTTGCAATCCTTAGCTTGGGCAGGTCTCTTCTTCCCTGACAACCAAGTACAGCAAAAATGTTCTTGCTTTTACTTACAACTTGGTAACTGTCAACCTCCTATGTGGTATCCTCCTGTGCACTGCACTAATATAAGCTTGATTCGTTTCTCATCGTAATTCCACTTCTCTGGGCCCCTATCTATCTGAAGTATAATGGCTTAGTTTAGACTTTCTCTGTCCCTTGGAGATCAGATCAATGCTGTACATTTTGATGGCCTCATTACCTCAGAAAATCTCAACTGAGAATTGCGTTTGAATGTAGATCATGACGGTATATTTTGGTAAACCTCAGCTGATAAGTAAGAAAAGCTGAAAACTGCTATTTATCACCAGTGTGGCACACAAAAATGAAATTGTAACCTTGGGAATTTGCTTGATGCTACTTAACTACCACAAAGACTACAACACAAATTTATTTAGCACAGAACTGGCCTTATAATATCTTGGACTGCTATTGCTCACTTTCTCCCTTTGGAATATATTCTTAAGAAATTTGTAATTGTTTCATGTCAGTCTTCCTTTGAGAAAGATCAGAGATTTGGAAATCTATCATACTTTCTTTAAATTTTTACCTCTTCTTGGGATATGATTTTTTTTAAAAAACCTTAGGAATAGAAAAGGCAGAACTCAGATAATTAAGCCAAACTTTTTTCAAATGTTATGAACTGCCTATACAATTAATTTTCAATTGCAGGCAAATTGACTGCAGCAGATTTCCATGGAAGAGGTATTCCAGTTGCAAAGTATCTGCCTCTTGAGGAATATAGTCCACAATGCTCTCAATACTGTACATGAACGATGCTTATATTTTATTTACAATTACATTTGATAATTGTCACCCTACTTCAAACACTAATTCAGCAATGACTTATACATAGTTTTTAAGCCTAAAAGTGTTTCAGAGTGGCTATCAGAAAATGAGTGTTTTCTCAGTTGGAGATTAGAATTATCTCACAGTTGCATTTCAGCACACATGCCTGTAGAGATACACACTATTTTCATTCTCTTTTAAATTATATTGAAAAGGTAAAAATTATAAGCAGGTGGGAATTGCTCTCCTGCTCCCATCTGGAAAGCAGAAGTGTTGATTTTAATTAAAGAAACCTACTGATATTATTTCTATTCTTTCCTTCCTGCCTGCCACTCTGGTTATGCTGACTATTACAGTATAACATTTTACTGAATCTGGATTTGAAATTATTCATAGCTTACCCATTCCCTACAAGAAAAGATTAAGATCTGAGATAACGTTTAGGAGGCTTTTAAAATCGTGTCATTTATAATGGCACAAAATGAGCAGCAATATTCCTGCTTTCCAGGTTTAATAGTTTCATACAAGCACAGTGATGGGTAATGTTATGTTTTCTGGTGTTCATCTGAAGCATGTGCAGAATAAAGCCAGTTAGATGTCTTTAGAGCCTTATCTGACCAGTGAAAGAAATGGTCCCTAGAAAGATATATAAGGGCTTTTTCCTTGTAATTCAAATGGTGAACATGTGGCATTAAAAGTGTTGGCGTCTGCTACATTCTTTTCTGCAAGAAGATTCTCACACTGGAGGTGTAAATATTTTGGCAAGTACCACAGTCCTCAAATTTTTGTGAATCTCACAGTCTTCAATGAAATTAACAAGAGATAGTGTAGTAGCATAAATATTTAAGATGGGAATATCAGCATATGATGTAATAGTACTAATATTAAAGATGGAAGCATCTATATACATACCAAAATTTACATTGATTTATGATGAAACAGTGAGGTCTCAGTTCAGACATGTTATGATGAAGTCACTGAATAACTTGTCAATGATTGGACTTGATAAGATGAGAACTGTGCTAAAACACTTCAGCTATATCCAAATGTTACTGCAGAAATAAAGGATGATAATATTAATTCAATATACTGACCATATATCAAAGTCAGTCTTACTGCTGGGAATTTGCTTCCATTATAGGTACTCAAAAGTAGCTTTTGCACAGTATAGTTTGCAATAACAGAATTTTTGCTTTGTAGCCATATAATGCTTTCCTCAGCTGCAAGTTTGGGGCTGGGATTTTCAAACAACATGGGAAAAATCTTGTTTCTCTAAGTGAGAAGACAGCACTACATGCAACTGACTGAAATACACAGCAAACTGCTCATACTCTTGCACCAAAAAAAGCCAGAGACCATTCTCTGTCCCTTAACCCAGTGGCAGGACGTGGCTGCATTCACGCTGTTGAGACATCTTTAGCTCCACGTGGTGCTCTGTGGCCCTAAGACAAATGAATAATAATGTTTTCACTTTGAAGTATCTGAAGTAATGTGAAGGCTCAGTTGCCTTACACTGGAGAGTATTTGTTGTTTGCCCTGGGGTACAATGTGAGTAAATGGATTAAAAGTGCAAAGTGCAGTGGTATAATGTGGGAGGACAGTACAGGATTGAAATCAGGTAGACACCTTTCTATAGGTGTCATATATTGGAAATAGCCCCAGCTGTGTGCATTTCTGCAAGCATTTCCATGACTCTCTGGAAAAGTGTTAGGTGAGAAAGGCAGAGAATCTGTTGAGGAGCACACAAACGTGAGCATTATGGATGATTGCAAGCCCGAGGTCCGACCAGAGCCTGTGCCTTATTTACCAGTACAGGCATAGCCTAAGGGCTTGATTAGCTCAAAATAAGACTCTGGTGTGTCTCATTTGCTAAGTGAAGGAGAGCAGATGACTCAAGATGTGCTACTTCAGAAATATAAGTGATACCACAAATGCGTTCAGATCTCCTCCTCTGTACACAGTTGTTCATAAGCTTTGATGTTTTCTTCTATTTATATTTATCTTCTGTTTATGTTTTATGAAGCTTCAGGTTACATCATCGAGGATGTTGTAAAAAATCATTTGAGGACTGGTGCTCTTATAGCCTGAATATCTGCTGAATTGTTGCCTGTGAGTGAGGGGTGTGTTGGCAGTGCAAATGGCTTTCCAGTCCCGAGTCTCTAGGTCTGCACCTTCTGTTTCAGAGTAGGTTAATGAACCCACATCCTAACTTTTCTAGTCATTTGCACGTGCATAAGCATATGACAGGAACTGTCACTTTTATGTTTCATCTGATCTGTGAGAATTTATTAGAAATCTGACAACTCCGAGGCTGCTGCTTTCCTTGGGTGGTGGGGTGAGAGAGTTATGTGAGAAAGCATTGTGAAAGAGAGATGTTCAAAACAAAATAGTTCTGGGTAAAAATAGGTTGGAGAGAATGATCTGAATGATTTGCTGGCTGATTATATGAAACTACCCTGCACTGTCTCAGCCATCTCACTTCAATTTTAGGTGAATAGAAGTGACAATAAAAAATGTGCAAATTGCAAGAACCAATTTTTCTGAATACATTTAAGAGCGAACAGAAATGTCTGCAGTAATTCCCACTGCAGAGAAGAGAAAAGAAACCTAAAAAGAATCTTCATAAGGAGTGGAAGAAATAGCCCATATTAGTGGTAAATGTACCAAGCTGTCATCACAAACCAATTTTCACTGCCTTGAATGTAATTAACCTGTTTACACATTGTGGCTGGAGAGACAAGGGATTTTAAATACATTGCATTCTTAGCTCTTTTTCTGACTAATTTTTTTTTATTTATTTTTATTTTTATTTTTATTTTTAATCCTTTCCTTTTGGCTTTATCTGCAAGGTACTTAAAGTTCATTTGCAAAGCATTTAAGAGCTTCTATTCTGAAGGCTTAAGTAGCCTTTCATTGGCTCTTAGAGTGAATTCATTTGCTACTGGTACAAGGACTAGATATGTACAGAACTTCTTTATACTAAGGAACCTTTGTGCCCTCAAGATAAAACAAACAAACCCAAACCCTTTCTCCCCTGATTTGCATAGTAAGGAAAACTCTTAACTGTAAGAAAACTTAGTATTTTGCTTTCAGAACATTATTCTTTTAGCAAGTCTGCCTCTGAGATGATTTGTGGCAACTACCTACAGAATTTACGAGCTTTGTGGAAAAGTATGAACTCTGTATTTAACATGACGAAACTGCCAACTGCATTTTGGATACACAGCCTTTCACCTTTTCTACTGTCTTATCATTTCATATCAACTGCAGTCACGAAAGTGCATGAAATAGAGAAACTTGGCAATTCAAATGCAAGAGTCCTGAAGAACAGGATAGCTCTTCTGAGAAAGAGCCAGAAAGACATACTTGTCAGTGACAGGAGACCAGTGGCTCCCTAGGGAGGCTTGTGAGGCTGCCTGGCTGAGAGACTGAAGGCTGCTATGGGCTAATCACTGAGTCATTTCTCAGCTATGTCCTGATTAAAGGCTGTGCCACAGAATCCAAAAAGTAGGATGGATTTGGGCAGCCTAAATTTTCTGAGTATGTTCTCGTATTGCTGTGTGTGCAAAGCTTATGACATACAGAAATATTTTAAAATGGTAGAAGTTGGACCTGGAAGGTCTTACCTCATATCCACAGCTCTGCAAGTAACAGGTAGATGGAAACAACCTTTCTCTGAGAACAACACTGCATGTATATTCTCTAACAGTAATGCTGGAAAGGAAATTTCCTATTTGCTTTGACTTATCTCTGTAGTCACTGTCTCTGACCCTGCCCCTATTTGTACCTCTGCAAATCTGGCCATTTCAATGGAAAAAGTAAAATTTATGTAATTGACAGTTGTATCAATTATACACCAGAAGATCTTCTTCACCATTTTATAAAAAAATCTCTCCAAACAGCCACTGCAACTCTTATCACGCTTGGATTCTGTTTTTGTTCAGAACAGTGTTTCTGTATTACTCTGAAGACATTTTATTTCTATTGCACTGCTCTGAGAGACTGACAGTTGCAGTTTTGAATTAAGACCAACTAGCCTGGGTCTCTGAAAGTTTCTGACTTTGTAAAGATTTAGACAACCAATTTGATTAAGCCTGTTTGCAAATCTGCAGACCACTTCTATCTTTGAACATGTAAATAACTACAAAAGCCTGCCTTATATGAACGTCTTTTACAAGACTAAATTAAGTGCCTATGTAATTTAGATTTCTCAGAAATTAGTATTTTCAATGTACAAAGGCAAAAGATTCAAGACCTGTCCTAACAGTCTCTTTTGTTCACAAAACTTCTTATGACCAATGCTTTAAAACTGTGATTTATACTTGATTGAATTGAAACTGGTTCAAAGTTTCTATTCTTCACTGCTTATGAAACTTTATCCTTTAGTTTGAGCATGGGATATTATAGGTCTGTGTTTCACTGCGTGTATTTTAGTGCAAACACCAAACTATTGTATGGGTTTTTGGTTTTTTTTTTTTAAGACTTTGGCAGACAAACCAACTAGCCATTCATATAACTTTTTTGTTCATTGAGGTGGAATGGTGCCTTCCACTGAAGACCATGAAGCCAAAGATGCAGTTCTCTTGCACTGTGGATTCCTGCTGTATCCTTTTGTTCTGCCTTGAATGATTTGAATCTCAGTGTATTAACTAAGCATAAAACCACTAAAAGCAAAAGTAGTATTAAATAAAATTGAATTCAGGCTCACTAAAAACATATTCTTGTGCCATTCAAATAGTGGGGATTTTCCACTTGGTTCAGTAAGAAGTTTGACAGGAACCTTTTACAGTGGTTACATTGCTGCATTTCATTTGTGTTATATGAAAATAAAATAATGCCTATATTTGTGGTAGTGTGCTTTATGAATTAAATGTGAGGTCCAGAGCCTCATGTTCAACTCTCAAGTTCCCTTATCAACCAATTGTTTCGATAGGAGCCCCTGTTTTTGTGTGTCCCTTAAGTGCTCATTTGCTCTGTGCTTTGTTTTACCTCCATCCACGTTAATTTAAGACCAAGAGGAAAGGGAATTGCTGCTACACAGCTTACTTAAATTTTATTGTTTGCAAATTCTGATTCTTGCCTCTTGGGTACAATGGAAATCTACATACTTTTTTTTTTTTTTTGCTGATGTCTGCTATTGCACATCTATTATGGCTACCAAAAATTCTATGTTTATGCATAAGAGAATCCTTTTGTCTAATGTTATAAAGGAGTTGGGCTGGCATAAAAGGCACAAAATGTGGGAAAATAAAATAACCAATTATAAGTTAATTTGATTATCTTTACAAATTTCATCTATATTCATGGGATCATATGGCATGAAACGTTTCACTGAATGACATTACAAGCATCTAAGCCAGCTACAAGTCTCATCTCAGATTGTTTTCAGCATAAAAGCATGATATATACGCCCTCTGAGCCACCGAATTATCATCCTCATAACCAGTACAATTCACATAAGTGGACAAGTATATTGCATGTACATGAAATGAAGCCACCAGGGACAATGGCTGAACTCAGCCTTACTAAGTAAGATTTCTTTCTCCTCTGACTTAAAATAGAGCAAAATAAACAGCAGTCTACTTTGTGCTTTCAGATGGGATCCATCAGACTTACTTGAGCTTGTCCAAAAATGAAACATCTGGTTGAAGATATTTTTTCAGCTTATTCAGGGCTGAAATGAATCATTGTCAAGAAGTACATACACCTCCAGCAGGTGATTCATCCCTTGCCAGGGTAAGTACACGATACAGATGTGAAGAAGTGCTGCTGAGAGGTCCCTGACTTTCCAGAGGCTCTCAGGGGAAACTAAATAACTAGTGTTCTTTCATATGTAGTGTACTTCTAGATGTCTAAAGTTAGAGAAATGAATCTCCGCTGAAGTGACCTAAGAAAAGCATGGTAATGATATTAGACTACAAAGAGCCTACTTCCTTGCTTATGAAACACAGAGGTAACAAAAGGATTTGAAGCTAGCCCAGGTGTATCTTTTGCCCCTTTTTGCAAGGGCTCAGGGCTCTGCAGGAAGAAGTTAAGCACCTCCAGTCTCAGGGAGAGTCTTAAGGTCAAAACCTAATGAGCCTGAGAAACCCAATAATCAAAATGATTCATCTATGCAAAGTTGCTATGAAAGATTTCTGTTCACTGAAATCTGAAGAAAAATCTCTGCATATTCTAGCACCATTTATTCACCATTTCCAATCCCCTAAAGCACCATTATTCTACTATTCCATGCTCTGCTGCCAAGCTGAATGTGAGGGTATATTCTTGTGCACCGAAATGTGTTGAAATTAAGTTAAGGGTATGATTTGATACAGTTCATTGGATTCAGGAAATGTGGAATTATTCTGAAATCACATGCATGACTGACTATTTGCATCTGCTCAGGTGCTGAGAGTCTCTTGGGGACTGACTGCAAAGGCTGTAAAGGCAGGTGGAGAGAAGGTAAGAGAGAGAAAAAGCAAATCTGAACAAACACCTACAGGGTCTTCGATGACTTTCAGATATCTGTTTTCTGTGCCAAATCTCTACAATTACTGCAGCATGCTACAGGTTCAGGTACATTTCCTTTAAATAAATAAATGAACATAGGCCTCTATTTTCCAGAGGATTTCCAAGCTCAGACTTAAGGAAGCTCGCACAATTTTAAGTATTATTTAGGCAACAAACGAACAAATTTCTACCTACTGGGAAAGATCCGCTATGTTCTTCTATTGTCTTTGCTTCAAACACAGTGTGGGAGAGGTCAGATTTGTATGGTGTTCTGCTGTCAAACATAGTCCAGCAAATGATTACTGAAGGTGGTGCTCTTGTCACTGAGGTGAAATCAGAAACGCCTTCTTCACAGCTACAGAGTGGATTGTGATTGAATTTCTGAGAAATATGTTGGTTGCTCACTTGTGACATTTGGGTGAAACAATCAGTGTTATTTGAAATAATATTTTCGTAGGGGAAAATGGTAGTTTATCAAGATTAACAGATACCTCTAGAAAATGTGTTTTTTGGGGGACACCCACCCCTTCGACTGATTGTGTTTACTCTGAGTATTTTTATTTAGTTTCGATTTTTTTTTCCAGAATTTGAAATAGTTTATTTATTTCTTTCATACTAATGGCTTGAATGGCTGCTGACACATATGTTTTCCTTTTTCTTCATTGCGTGGTGACCATTCTTATAATTCCAGCTATTAATGTCATTTCATGGCATGAATTTTTACATACACAGATTCTCTTCTGTCTACACTGTTTAGGACAAAGAGACTTATTCTTCTGTTGAGTGAATCTTCTGAGCAGTTGAATCCAGTTTAACTTCCCCCTTCTGCTGCAAGAAAACATAACAAATGTCCTCGCTATTCTTCTCATTCTCATGTATGTTTTTAAACTAAAGACAGGGGGGAGGAAATACTCTTTGCAGCAAGTAATAATGTCCTGAATGCTTTTAGAGATAGATAAAACAGTCGTTCACCAGAGAGCTTTAGTAACCAACCAGTTATCTGTTTATTCAAACATTTACCCTCTGTGGGTATCCTTGAAAGTTTTTGTAGTTTATTTCCATTTTAATCTTAAGATTTGAGTCATAAAGATTGTGCAAAATGTAGACATGACAAAGCTGATTAATGTCAAAGTACTCTTATAAAAGGATGAACTTCCATCAAAGGAACAAGACACCCATTATTTTTTGGGTTTCTCCAGTTTATTTAATTTAGATATCTGATAGCAATAAATTCATTTTTGTTATATACATATATTATTTTTTTTTCGCAAGCAAACCAGAAATGCTACAATAACTTTTTCTCTAGCATACTAAGGCTCCTGATTGTAAGCAGTTCCAAAAATGAGGCTTTAGAAAATGCAAACTATGTGAATAATGTTCAGTATTTTTTCTTGAGTCAAGTTAGTCAAGTTTCTTTTTAAAGAATAACTTCTGAAAACATGTGACCAGATAAGTTTTTCATGTTGTCTCTCTCTCTTTTTTTAATGTAATGTAAACTTCTAGCTTTAGTGACTGTTGAGGATGGTTTGATGGAAACACACATCAGAAAGATAAGTAGAAGTAGAGAAATAGAAATATTGCATAGTGAGCCTTCTAAGATCTGTGTTTTTTTTTTTAAACAAAAAAAAAAACAAAAAAAAAAACCAAGCTTATTTTGATTGCTAAGGATAGGCAAAAAAGAAAACAACTGGAGGCCAACTATAACATCATCTAATCAAATAAATCTTCTAGACCTGGCACTGCCTGGATTTGGGCCAGGAACAGCAACAAAAATGCATTACTGGCAGTAATATATGACTTCAGCTGCCAGTGGATGGAGGGTAGACATTTCCTCTCATCATTCTCGATTTCTTGAAACATTTCTTTCTGCTGGCCATTAGATAATGCCATTTCACTTGAAAGGAGAGTCGGCCCTTGGCTACAGCATAAAATGAATAAAAACCTACTAAGAATGCAACATGCAAGAATTACTTCTTGGGAAACAAAGACCATACTCTTCTACTGGCTGACTCTCAAAAAGAGATTTTTCCCCAGAATTATTCCACATTTGGATAAGACCATTCCACGGATGAGCTTGGGTCTCTGCATGATTAAGGTGATGCTGGTTGGGTCAAGAAAAGGTCTCAGGGAGGGCTCAAATAACGTTGAAACTTTTCCCGAAAGCCACTCAGTTTTCTCAGTTGGTACTGTGTAACCACAACATTACAAAGCAGTAAGATTAATACTTTCTATAGTCTTTAATGGTCTTAGAAATTCAATTCAATTTTGAAAGACTTAGTCTGGCATCATGCTTTTTTTGTATAGTTTAGAACAGTGATATATGCATATATAAGAAGACTTTGATACTGAAAACGTGATGAATCTGTAAAGGTTAGTGTTTCTTTCTCATCATCATTTGTTGCCTCCTGCAAAATTCAACTTGTAAAATTCACAATTCAAGGATCAGTTTGTCATTTTGATACAAGCTGTAGCAGTGTTAAGCTTGGTGAGTCCCTTGATGGATAACCCTGTAGTTTGTTTAGATAGTGGGAATGGTCTGTTTTAATGTATCAAGCAGATTAGGGAGGTTCTGTAAGTCTTTGTATCTACTAGATACGGGATGTTCAGCTTTGGATCTGTTAGTTGTGAAAGCAAGAGTTAAAAACATATGCACCTGCAAGAAAACCTCTGAATGTATAGAAGCTGAATACCTTTTGTGCGAGTTATGCATGATAGGAGGAGCGTATCCCTCACATATCCAGCCCTGGTACTTAGGAATGCCTTCTTTCTAACACTCCAACTTGAGTCTTAGAGAGTTTCCTGATTGACCAATTTATGGCATCAGTTTAACAGATCCCTCTCTCAAGAGTATGTCCTACAAAAAGAATAAGAACCCACCTTTTCAAAAACTTTAGAGGGACAGCTCACATTTGTAGCCTGAATTTCTTCAGAACCGTATGTACCCTTACAATCTTCAGCAATGCAGAGTTCTTTGATTTTACTTTATACAATTTCCTTCCACTGGAGAATAAAAGAGAATGAGAAATGTAACACGAGATAATTCCATCACTGAACGCTTTACTGAAAATGCATAAAAGCATAAATAAGACTGTTGCAGTTTTGATATTTCACCAGATTTTAACTTCTTCATGGATATTTAACTAAAATTCTAGGTATAAATTTTCTTCTTTCCTTATGTCTCAGTTCTTTCTTGCAGAATAAGTACAAGCAAGATGGGAATGAGATTTTTTTTTCGACTGAGAGTTAAAATAACTACAGAGTATTTGAAATGAAGCACAAAATCCTGGCTGAACTAGAAACGCTATTACTTTATTTGGCACATTGACAAAATCAATCCTTGATGAAGCCTATGAACTGGCACCTGAGGTGAATTTGTCCCATTTCTTTTTAGGAAAGCTTTTGTGTGCAAAATAATGGGTGCATTCAAATTTGAGGAAGAGTTAATAGCAGATAGTTAAGGTCTTGGCAATGGGTTGCTACTGCTTTCATGCTAGGAGGTTTTTCGAAATGGTTGAACTCATTCAGGAGAGAATTTCCCAGTTCTGAGCAACTGCAATCCACAGACCTACACAGAATAAAAATAATCATTTCTTTATTAAGGAAATGTTAAATTGCAGGGCCAGCTAAAAGCACTTGTATAGGTGCAACTACAGCTTCAACCAGAACAGAAATCATATTCTGGATATTGAAGTTGGAATTTATAGATTTGAATTGGTATTTTTAATATCCAATTGTATAAATGCAACCTCAATATTTTGCTAAACAAACAAACAAACAAACAAACAAACAAAAAAAACCAAAAAAAACCGAAACCACCAGTAAATAAAGGATGTTTATTTTTAATGGTTAAGCAAGTATTAATATATGTAGGTCACCCTAAAAGTAATGCCTCTTACTTATTTCCATGGAAACGTATGCAAAGAGCATAATAACATGATTCAAAAGCAAATTTCTCAGCTTCAAATCTATTTTTCAGCACAGTCACTACCATTAGCCAATTCACATGGATGAGCTGATTGAGACCCTTCATTTCATGGTGACAGTTGTGCAGGCCTGTCTGGAATGTGGCTTGTCTTTCATGTCAGTGTAGCCACTGCTAAAACACATCACCTACTACTGCCTCTCGTTTGGTATCCACCAGCATTCAACAAGCATTAATGAATGTCAATGGGTACCATTTTTTCTGCATGGAGGAATTCAGTGACACACTTTTGCTTCATACACAATTCCATGTCAGACACCATTTTGTTAGACTGTCCCTCTGCTGACATCAGTCATAAAATGTAATGAAATACTTGCGGGAATGTTCAGTCAGAATCACCAACATCCTCCTCTGATGTTACGAGTTGATATAAAAAAAATAGAAGGCATTACTTTTGCAGCAGTCCTCAAAATACTATATTCAGTAATTGCTGAATCATAGTTGGAGACTCTTGTAATAGGAGGAAGAGAGACCAAAAGTAGTTGCAAGCATACTTTTTTTTTTTTTTTTTTCAATTAGGCATCATTGGCAAGGTTTGCTGTCAAAGAATATTTGCCTTATTTTCAACTTAAACTGTTGGTGAGCTGTATCAGCTCTTTGCTATATCCTACTGACTGACAGTGTGGATTCTGGGGAGTAATCATCAAACAGATAATTCTTAAATTCCATGCAGCCCTTTCATTCAGAAAAAAATCCATTTGACTGCAAGCAGGTATTGACATTTCTTACAATGTTATTTTTACTTTATTTTTATTTAGCTTTACTGCATCAGTGCACTCTGAGAACTTGACTTGTAGTTTCTTGGAGGTGTTTTAATGTAAATATTGCAAAGCTGAGTTTAGAGTGGCGTGGAATATTTATTTCAATAAAATTAACAGAACATCATTAACAGAAAGCTATGAATTTGATGTGATGACCATGTTCACCATTCATTACAGTTTTTAACTTCTAACTTCTATTAAATTTTTATTTGATCTTTCTTAGTTTCGTACTATTATTTCTGCTGTCATTTCAGAGCAATAAGTTGTTTCTGGATACATAAGTTTCCTTTATGTTAATTTCTTAATGACTTGTAAATTACTAACAAGTTTCAAGTTCCAGAAACATTTCTAATAGGTAACTGAAATCCCCGACTGGTTTTATAATTCTGAAGCAGAACTGAAATGACAGTGCAAAGCAGTAGCAGTAGAATCAGATGTTATTTTAAAAATAGTAAGGCCTATAGTAAAGACATATCCGCTCTTGCTGAGAGATAATTTAATGGTGCAGAACTGGTTGAGAGATTTTCTTTACTATTCATAGTTTCATATAATGCGCTTGAGAAAGGATTCCCCTATCAAAAGGACTCTTGATCAGCCCTAATAGATTTTCTAATTCTTTCTACATTTATTGAAAGAAAATAATATTTCGTGGGAAAAAATACAATGTAACAAATCCTTGAAAATTGAAATGTGAAGCAAAGAAGTTTTTTTATCAGTTCTATAACAAAAAGTAGGGGTACCCTGTAGCCAGTAAAATGGATAAGAGAAGATTTGTAATCAGGACTGAAGTCTATTTAATCTCTGCTGCTGATCACTGCAGAGCTTTAGCCTGCTTTCATCAAAATAATTGATGGCAAATGGAGCAGCTGCATGATGAGATTATATCCCCACTTTATAGCACAGTTATAAGAAAATATACCCTTTTTTCATTACAAGTATTGGAAATTTGGAAAATGCACTGGATTGGAATTGAAGCAATCTCTCTTTCTTGTCTAATGCTCTGCAGATTTTTCTTATTATTGTTCTATGCATTTGTCGGAATCAATTTCAGAAAAAAATATTTTATGTTTGCTGTATGCTGTATGTTAGAATTAAATCCTTGACATTGACACTTTTATATTTAATTCTAGGCTGTGATTATATCTTCAGTATATCTGAATTAGTAAAACTGAAACAGGAACAATGGATCCAGAATATTGTATGCAGTGGTGAAGACAAGTTGTGAAAAGATGAACCAAATAGAAATGTTATTACATTCATTATACTTAATCTTTCATTATAATGATGATTTTTACATACTCTTGTTTTGACATATGAGATAGTGACAGCACCCTTTACATTTTTTTTACTTCTCATGAAAACAAGTCTTTTTCAGGCAATGTCCTTTCAGTTTTTTGAGCTGAGAAAAACAGAAGCATTTGTAGGGTGCCCATAGTAATCAGCTCCAAACAAAACCCTTATAGAGAGCAAAAATTTACTTCTTTAATAGTAGGGAGTGGACTTGTGAGCAACTCTTGGCTGAAGTAGTTATTGTGTGGCATCCTCGAGCAGATAATGAATGTTATAACTGAGGGCCCAAGATGAAAACTTCTGAAGGATCTAGACTACCTATCAAGAAGTACATGAGCAAGAATAAATGAAACAGATCAAGTAAAAGAAGCTCCCATCAAGAACGATTTGGCCTTGAGAAGAAGTAAGCATCACCATGGGTTGTTGCGAGTTTGGATATAGGAGGAGAATCCAGGAGGGATGCTGCCGAGCAGCTAAAATCAAATGTGAGATTAGGATAGGGATCAGTCAAAATCAGAGCAAGAATAGGCTGAGAAAGCTCAAAAAGGGCCATGAGTTGAACCAGCTGTGCTGAATCTGTCTGAGGTGAGGGTTTGGACTTTGAGAGTGAGATGGAAGTGAGCAAAATGAGTATCAGGGATGGGAAGGAGATGCCAAATACAGATTTAGGTGAGGGACAGAATCAGCTGAGTGGCCAACAGGAAGAATAAATAAAGAAACCATCAAGTTCAGGGGGTAGAGTCAGGGAAAAGGGAGTGTGATCACTGTAAGCCAAGGTTTGCCAGAAAACTAAGTATATACTCCCCTTTCATCCAATGGAAGCATGGCTATGCATATATCCTCTATTATCTAAAGCTTGTAACCCAGCTGTCTGCAGCCAGCAGACAATGGGCAGAAATACTTAATAGCCATATTTCAGCAGCTTTCTAGTACCAAGAAGTATCAGTAAAACCCACTGCTGTAGTGGTTGTTTATGCTTAGGACAGACTGTCTACTACTGCTCCTGCCTCTTGCTCTCCTACTGAAGTGGAATAAATCTGTGTATGTAAAGGTTCCAGTGCTGCTTAATTGCCTGGCTGTTAAAGTAATGCCCAACAGGCAAATTTGTTCTTTATTTGCCGTTAAGAACAGACTGTCTCTCAGACACAGAGACCCTCACTTACTGTTGCTAAATTATAATCTTGCTAATTCAGCTTTGAAAATGTTAGTAAACTTCAGCGCTGAGATTGACCGTGACGGTCTAAGCAACATGATCTGGTCTTTAACTACAGCACGAGTTGATATACATATACTTTTCACAGTACTCTTGCTTCATGTTGTTTAATGAGAATTGTGCTGCACCATGGGGAAGTTGATCATTAAAACAGACTGTTTTTTCTGTCTCCTGAAGTGTGCAGGGACAAGCTGGAACTAAACTGAATAGGTCTGCAGTATGTTAGTTTTCCAGCATACTGAAAAACCCTTAGAAGTTGACTATACTGAAGCAAAATTACTCGGCTGATCTATATTCAGTATTATCACTAAATGGCTAGAAATATTCATTAAAAGAATATTCCATCACTTATTGATTGAGGTGTATTAATAGGCACTTGCCTGAAAGACAGAGATAGTCCAGATTGAAAATATAGGATATTACAGTTTTAATAAGGTTACATTCCCCAGTGATTTCACATTTTTCTCCTTCATGGAACCTGTCAGCTTCTGCTCTCAAACCCTTTATCCTTTCACACATTGTTATTTTATAAAGGGGATAAGACAATATACAAAATTCACTTAAGTAAAGGTCTCCCTTCATCCAGCATTACCGCTGAAATCCTTATACTGGCAGCAGTTTACCAAAGCACAGGGAAAAATCAATTTTAATTAGTATTTTTTGGCTTTAATGGAAAGTGATTACAGAACTGGCATTTTAGTTAATACTGTTGAGATTTATGGTGGGGAGATGCTAATTAATTTTCTCTTGAATTGCTGTGGGCAATGAATAACTGCAATAACATGGCAGATTTGCTGATACCAGAACTGTATCAGCAGTTCAGAGCTTCTTAACAAAAGGGAGCTTAATGGGTTGCAGGTATAATTTACATTACTTCTCATAAACTGCACATTGTCGCTTCTTTGTTAAAAGTGTTATGAAGGGCCAACTTTCTGTATTTCATGGGAGCAATGACTTTTCCCACAATTTGGTGTCAGCATGTGCAAGCTTTCTTTAGAATGTGACAATATTTTAAGAACCTCTAGACAGGGAAGATTTTGCTGGGTCACAAAATTAAACTTAGCTTAAATCTGTTTCTGTATATATTGTTGTTAGTGTCATCATTAATTCTACTGTTTTTCTTAGAAAAAAAACAACTATACAACTGAATATGACACTTACATTTAGACATCAAGCTCTATGTGTTGAGAGGACTATATTACACTGTGTGCTTGAACATGCCTAGTGCTATAGCAGTCTGACTGCAGTCCAGGCCCCCAGATGCTATCACGGTGCCTGGCTTGGGGAGCATGGGGCTGCATTTAATTTGCTTTAAACCACAGAGGAGCTGGCATAGCCTCACTGGCTTCAGAGCAGTTATTATTTCTGAAACATGTTATCAATATCACTTCAATCAGAAGAAAGCACTCTGTACGCTACACATCACCTTTTATATGCCCAGTGCTGTAAATTTCTGTGAAAACACAGAGAAATTCTGTTTTTCCTTTTTTTTTTTTTTTTTTTTTTTTTTTTTTTTTCCTCTAGAGCTACATCATGAGAGACAGTGCTACAGTTACTAGCAAACATTTACCTAGAACATTTACCATCCAGGGGAAGATGACAAATGGCTCATAGGTACATGGACTGACATTGTAAGCAACGGAGAATGTAAGTCACCATAAATATAGGACAATATAATTGGTCAGGAAGAATGACATCTATCCCAGTCTCTAAGCAGGTGTTATGACAACATCATCTGCTCCTGGTGAATAAAGCAGTGCCAGATAAAAATATTAAGAAACTACTAAAACAGTAAAAGCAGCTGAAAAAAGAGCAAAGACAAATTCCTATTTTAAGTAAGGTTTTTTTGGGTAGATATGAGGAATAGAAACGCACACCATTTCAAATAAAAGCTAAAATTGGTTCTATTATCTGGGGTCTTAATGAAATGTACTGAATGGATTCAGAGGATTCAGAAGAGCACTGCCTCTGCTTTGAAGGAATTCACTCCCATCCTCCAAAGGTACATCCAAGTGCAGATGCAGCTGTTTAGCTCAGCCACTGTTTAGCCCATATACAAGACACTATTTCAAACAGGAACAATAAACACTTCTTCCTTGATATAATTAACATAAATGATTGTGTCTTGTCCAGTAGTTAAATAGTAGGAGTAGTTAAAAGTTTTAATTAAAACAACATGATACAGTTATGATTGTTTAGATATAATTATAGTGGACATTGTAACATATACTTTATTCTGTCTCAAAAAAATTACAATCCAACCAAGAATTTCTTCCAAAGCTTTAAATATTTCGGTGTGTTTGATAGTAGATTCTTGGAGAGCATAGAATCCTGAATTCTGAAATGAAATGGAGTTAGGAAGGTACCTAAACATATCTGAAAATCTTTCTGCAAGTCCTAGATTTCAAGCAGAAATATATTAGGTGTATCTTACATGCGCAATCTTTTAAAGTGATGACTGTTTTTATTCTGGTTTAATCAGGAAATGACATTTATGTGATTATTCCATGTATGTGTGTCTATGGCTACTCTGCTTTTAAATATCTTTAGAATATCCTGTCTGATTTTGATCAAATCTGACAAAGGAGATGATATTAAGTCATTAAGTTCCTACAAGAGGCTGAATAGAGGAAAGAGATGTTATTTGTCTGCAGTCAGCATCCCTACTGAGGAAAAGGCATGACTATGAGCTCACCCTTCAGCAGGAATCAGAAAATCACAGTAGAGAGACTGAGATAAAAACCCATCAGGCATCATTAGTTTTACTGCTCACAGACTAACTTGGGCTTTTTTTCTTATAACCCATGACAAATGACTTTAGGCTGTTTTCTACTTTGTTTAAATGATATGCATTTGCAAGACAGATGACACATTAGTCTCTGTGTTAGGATCTGTGTCAGCCACTGTAATAATGAGATCAAGACTGTTGCTAGCCTTGCACATATGTACAAATGGAGAAAGGTTGTGTGTACCATTCTTCCAGTATGTCCCTTGCTATGAAGTGCTAGCCAAACAGCTCTTATACTTCTTGATCAAGAAAAGCTGCTTGCTGTTAGTAAACCAGTGGCTGAATAAATAGGTAAGAGGCTGTGTCTTAGCTTCCCTTCCATATTGGCCTGCATTCAGCACTGCACCCTTTTGAGCTGATCTAAAATGGAATACTTTTGTCTTTTTTTTTTTCCTATACGATACCATCAAGACATTTGTATTTAGAGGTAGAGAGTCCCATGTTAAATCAAAATACATGTTCTAAGGGTTATGATGATATTTGGTACAGAAATGCTCATGACCTTTTTTTTTTTTCAGGAAAAATTCGGTTACTGTCATATTAATGTGTTCTACAGAGATACAGAGTCTAGGGATGGGTAAAAAGAAGAGTGTTCTGTACTGACTGAGTAGCAATCAAGTCAAAGCACTCAAATTGTCACAGAAACCTGAAAACAAAACAAAAAAAAAAAGACTAAGACCAGGGTAATACTGTCACCTAAAGCTGAATGCTAAATTTGATTACACTAATAACCACTACCTCACTAACAAGCTTCCTAAGTACTTAAGCTACATTAGGATGCTAGGAGATAATATGAAGATGGTGTGCTTAGTGATTTGGACTGACAGCCATTAACTCATCTGGAGTTCCAGACATGCATATCCAGGAAACCACTTTGTTTACCTCCAGGTATTCCTAGGCTCTGGTAGATACCAGCTCTTTAGTAAGCACAGAGATTTTCAGGATGTATTACAATCATCAGACTCTGCACAATCATGCTATCCAAAAATGACAAATTTTCAACTTATTTTGGGCTGCTTCTCTGCTTTGCCAGCAAACAGTTTAGTACTTACTCTTTATCCTGGAGGAGATTCAGACTCCATGGAGCAAGTTTCCATCCAGCCTCACGTAGCCTGATTACTGAGATGCAATTTGCAGTAAGCTCAAAACTGTGCTTTCTGCAGACACATGAAACAGTCTTGAAAAGAAAATAAACCGTGTGCCCATTTCGCATAAGACTGTTATCAGCTTTTACAACATACCTTTTATGAAGGGACTTTCAAACTTGACTTTCAATTGTTTAATTTTAAGCACTGTCTTTGTGTTTGGTTCTGTACAAGCGATGTTTCATATTGCAAAGATGCCACAGTTTAAAAAAGGCAACTCTGATCACTCTTGCCTCACCATGGTTTTTAGTTTCACTTTAGCAATCCTCCTTCTGCTGCAGCATTTTCTTGGCTCTGAAAAGCATCATTAAGTACCAGTGTATTTTCCGCATGAGAAAATGCCACCCCACTTGCCAGTTTTGCTCCAGCTGGACTCATTTCTCCATGCCTGTTGCAGTCTACTGCTGTACAAGAACTGCCAGATTTGAAGAGGAGGGAGAGGAGGGAGGAGCATTTGGCATTAGCTCAAACCTCAGCTACCCCATTCTCTGATGTCTGTGAGACTGCCCTTTTGCTCCCCTTGGATGTGCAGCACATAAGGGACCATGGGACTCAGAAGACTAAGGGGCAGAGAAAAAAATAATATCTTAGCAATGCAACTTCATTAAGCATACACTTAAAATGAAGCCTGTGAGAGCTGGCCAATTTAGACACCTTGTTAGCGCTTTTGTGAGTTAGAGCTTTGGTCTGGCATGTTCCTTCTTGCTCCTTTACAGTGTATCCTTAATTTAGTATCACTTCTTAATTTAGTGTCCTTCCTGAAGTCTATTAATGAGTAGTTTCCTAGAACTTAAATAGCTGCTCTGGACTTGAACTCTGAGTTGTACAAGAAGAAAAATCCCTTCACTCTCTATTTTGCATTTGGCACAATGGTTTATAGCCCTTCAGCTGATTTTTGACCTGTATGATTCTGTTCTTATCTAAACCAAATAAAATAATTCTGAGAATAGGATTTCATGACACACTAATTAAAGGCTTCTCTTCAGCATGAAAAGCCACAGTCTTCACTTTTCTTATTAATTTCATAACTGACAAAGAAAGCAATCAAGATTTCCAGGCAAGATTGATGCTTTATAGCTTGGCGTAATGTTTCCAGCAGTTCTGTTATGGTAACATACTGAGATGTTCTGAAGTAAGGTGTATTTCATGGTTAGCATGTAGCTATGCAAAACACAGTGAAGCATGATAGGAAAGGAACCAGTCTTTAGAGACACACATATACTTCACTGGCCTAGAATCCTACCTCTAGAGTGGAAATATTAATCTTCACCAGTAGCAAATGGTCATCTTCACTGTGTCCCATTTGCACTATTTTGATGAGTGTGATGGCTATTAAAGAAGTTGAAGTAAAATGCCCTTTCACACTTCCTCATTTGCTCTCCTTCTGAGAGAGAAACTAGCAGTATCCATGTCTTCTGATGTTAGAAACCTATTTGGAGAGTGCTGTAACATCACTATTGGCAAAATATGTGAGGCACCACCAGTTTAGTAGGTACAGGGGAAAAGAGAATGTACTCTCTCTTCATGAACTAGAGAGGGATCTAAAAGCATTACAAAATACACGCAAATATTGCTGTGCTCTGGAAATCTCTTTTGCTCCTCTCCTGGCCAGGAAGACCATGCCAGGACCAAAAACCTTTTGGGATGTGGATGGCACTGCCACAAATAAAAGGTTTCAGGAGAACTGCTATCAATTATTTTGTAGCAATTTATAAAGAGAGTGAAAAAAAAAGACATACCGTAGTACGTGTAAACTCCATTGGTAGAAGTTGGTGGGAAATAGGTTTTCATCCTCTCGAGAGTCTGCAGAGTTTGGAAAATATGTTCTGTCTATGTACAGCAAAAATTAATAGTCTGACATACTGCCTCAAATACCAGTAAAAATCCAATAAATGTTTGCTATCAGTTCTTGGAAATGTTTTTATTTTAGGAGCATTTTTTTTACTATAAGCTTTCCTTCTTCATTTTTATTAGAACCATTTTACATTTCAGAAGAAAACACTACTTCGAATTGGAAATAAAAGTGTCTCAGTCATTTCTCATTTTCTTCATAAACATCTCATTTTCTTCTTCAAACACCTCATTGCACCTTATTTCAGTGCTTATGATATAGGTTATGACCAGTGGCTGAAGATAGAGTGGTATATGGGATGTGGGTGCCCCCTCAATGTCAGAGGGCAGTGGGGCTGCGAGTGTGAGGCAAGGCCAGGGCTCTTTCTGTTTCAGCCCATTTCCACTGCTCCAAAGCAGGGCTGTGCCCAGCATCCACCCTGGGGCACCTAGGGACAGACTTGGGAGGGGAGCACGCAGCACATGGCAAGGAGGAATAAGGGACATGGGGTTTGGAACAGCTCTGCAGCACTCAGAGAGTAGAAGGGTTGCTGGCTCTTGGGCAAAGATGTCCCTACAGGCTGTGGACAGACCATTGTGAAGCAGGTTGTCTCTCTGCAGCACGTGGACAAACACATCACAATGGGTGAATGTGCCCTGGAATAGGACTGTTCAGAGGAAAGGTACCTACAGAGATGACCAGCCTGACCACTTCATTACTAGCCAAAAGTTAAAGTGTGTTATTGAGGGAATTGAACACTCACAGCCACTGGGCATCAATCACTTCTCTAGGAAGCCTGTTACAGTGTCTGACCACCTCCATGGTAGTCTAAGCCTATCCTAGCACAGTTTTGTGCCATTCCCACATGTTCTGTCATTAGTTGCAGGCAGAAAAGCCCAGCACCACCCTCTGCTCTCTTTCCTCAGGAAATTGCAAAGAACACTGACTTCACCTCTTGGCTTCCTCTTCTCCAGCCTGGACAACCCAAGTGTCCTTAGCCTCTCCTCACAGAGTGTGCCTTCAGCCCTGTTATTGGCTGTATTGCCCTTCTCTGGACACTTTCAAGGACCTTAATGTGCTTTTCACAAGGCCTGCTCCAAAAGTAATGCCTCCTATTTTATTATGTTGTTCCATGATGTCAGAGGTGGATTTTGGTGGTATGCCAGTAGCATTTGCCCTCCTGCCATTACATTTTGTTGTGTGCAGCAGAAAGCAGCGGAGGAGCAGTCTGACAAAATAGTGTCTGACATGGAGGCGTGTATGGCACAAAGTTTTGTGGAGTTGAATTTCTTCCAAGTAGAAAAAATGGCACCCACTGACAACGTTCATTGACACTTGCTGAAGGTTTCTGGAGACTAAACAGTGGATGTGAGAACAGTGAAGTGCTGGGTAGTGTGTTTCAGCAGTGGGTCACTTTTGCTGATGCAGATTTCTGCAAGCACAGCATGAAGGTTCTTGGTCATCGTTAAAAATGCAAAGCTAATGGTGGTGATTATGTCTAAAATAATGTTTTGTAGCTGAGAATTTACTCTATCGAATAGTGTTATGGTACTGTTTGTTTCTGTTGTAGTTTCCATTGAAATAAGACACATTACTTTCAGAGGGACCTTACATATATTGTGAAGCCCAGAACTGTACTCAGTATTCAAGGTGAGGTTGCATCAACACTAAATATAGCAGGAGAATCAAGTCTTTCTTTATCTGGCAGTTCTGTGTTTACTGCTCTCTAAAATAAGTTTGCCATCTTGGCTGCCAGTGCACATTGCTGCTGTCGTCAGTACCCCAGATTCCTTTCTCTGAGCGAAATCCTGAATGAAGTTGCAGCTCATGGAGAGCTGATGTTACATGAAGGCAAAAATATGAGGAAGAAGAAGCAGCAGAGAACTGTGAAGGACTGACCACAACCCCTATTCCCATGCTCTGATCAGGGTCCAGGGAGTGGAAGAGGAGTCAGGGATGAAGGGGTGATATCAAGCCTGTGAAGATGTTATTTCAATGTCTTTGTCACTCTCCAACAAAATCAATTTTAATTGGCAATGAACTTAGTTAATTTCCCCAAGTCAAGTCTGTTTTGGTTATGACAGTACTTGGAAAATGTTCTCCTGAAGTTTATCTGCCATAAAATACAGAATAGTGTAAATAAGTTGGTGCATTCACTGGTCTTCCAGTCTAAATCTGACTCCACAGAATCTGGAAGAAAAGGCCAATTACAATTGATGACAGCTAGATTTATACATATCAACAATTTAAAGTAAGAAAACAAGTACTTCAAGAGCAGTTGTCAAATACTTTGGAAACTAAAAGAGAAGAGTGTTGAACATGTAGATTTTCTAAGGAAAGTCACATGCAGTTCTTAACTTATTTTGCGCCTTCATATTGTAGCAGGTCTAAGCTAGGTAGCACATTAATGTATGTGCAAAATATTTAATGAAGGGCTTATGTGAGTGGTGTCTGCAAAGTTGTTATCTTTAGTTATTGGAAGATATGCAGACAATTAAGAAGTGCTAGGTATACCCACATGGTACATGGTAGGATTTAGTGCTGTGTGATGGAACCTGAATTAACTCTGAATAAGTTATCTCAAGTGGAGAAAGGAGCTCAACTCTTTTTGTGGAATAAATTGCTTTGCTGAGAATACCACACTGCAGCAAAGTCCATAGTACTTTTATATGGCATCAAGTATTTTATGCTTATTGCCAGAAAACAATTTTTATGAAGTGCTTCTTGGACAGTAGTGTCCAAGACTTCAGTCTACACTTGAAGTCCAGGACGACAACTGAAAATCAACAGTAGATTAGGTCATGAAAGAAGAAATGTTGATCTCTTCAGACATTCAGTATTACTTTAACACAGATGTTTTATATGTTGGAATATGAAACAACAGTGGACTGTGTAGGTCCTATGCTGTTATATTCGGTCTGAAATTACTCATGCTCCTCTCTGCTGAGAAGCTCATTTGGCGAATATGTTTCTGAATCATAAAGCAATTGTTTTTAAGTCTTCCAAATTTTGTATCTGCATTAAGAAATTTCACTCAGCTTCGATCTATGTAAAAAACCCGAGATTTTCCTTAATTTTTAATATCTACAGTTAAAAGGTATGAAAACTGAAATCCTAGCTCTGAAAATACTTAGCTTTGTTTTATTTCCAATAAAGATTCAAATTTTGCAGCAGGACACAAAGTAATCTGCTAATGACCCTCTCTGTTTTGTCTATTTAACTTTTTATCTAACTCAGAAAGAAAGTTTAATCAGTGTGTGTGCATACACAGAGATAGAGAGATAGATAAATAAATAGATAGATGGCATCTAGACAGCAGAAGCCATTGTAATTCCATGAAATATGAATGTAAATTATTTAAAATGAATGTGATTTTTAATGTATTTTTCTGCCCTCAGCAATTACTAGATGGCCATTGTTCAATTTTTAGTAGTAAAACTGGCTTTATAAAGGAAATTAGGTTTTTTGCTACAAATGACCCTTTCTCACATCAGTGCTATATCAGACAGCCTGAGTACAATTATTCATAGATTTTGGCAGCAGAAAAATTTCTGGATACAGGAGTGAGGGGAATTTATGCTTTTAATAAGCCCAACATTTTAAACTGCTAGAAGGTGTCTGATACCAGAAAGCACTGACAAGTAATATCAGGCAAATGCTAGACAGTGAATATCAAATTAGTTCACTGACACAGCACAGATCCTGTGATGAACCAGAGTCACATCATGGAACAGCACAACACGGACTTCTCAGCAGCAAAAGTAAACACTAATGGGCCAATCCATCACCTCTTCCAGTTTAAATGTGCCTGGACTGTCATTCTGCTGCTGGACTGTTTTGTTCCTGCACATTGCAACAACTCTCTCATACACTGCTGGGAAAGACTGGCTCTGTTGAAGTTCACTGTACTTCCTCATGAAAATCAGAAAGGCCAGGATATCCTAATGAGCTAAATTGCCCATGATGCACAGCATTATTAGCTATTTCTGGCAAATATGCTTTCTAATTGTTATTACAAAACTCCTTCAGTATGGAAACAATACCTATATATAAAATGGACAAACTTGCAATACAAATTTATGCTAAAGGATAGCAGCATTGTCATTTCAGCTTTGTTCTTGAAGTCTGCAACTTAACTCTGGTCTGCTGATAAAACTGGATTTTTGTTGTGCTTTGTCTGTCACTATCTCAAATTTCATGTGCATGCACAAAGAAAATTTGAATCTTAGTCTAATCCCCTCATGAAAATATTTGGAAAAAGTCTCCATTACAAGCAAAACGGTACATATTTAAGTAGTAAATTAACGTGCTTGACAAATGGAAAGGGACATCTATGATAAGTACAAGATAAGTTTCAGACAGAAGATGACTGAGTGGGAGGAAATCTTTCCACAACATCTGTTTGGCTTGTTTGGGTAATTCTCTCCAGTTATTCTTTATTGTTTCTCCAGGGAGGATGAATAGGTGAAGTGTGTTCCAAAATCAAATCTCAAAAAAATGATTGATCTCATGCATACAAGTTTGAAAGGTCAGCTTGGTGAAAGACAGTCTTAGGAGAATATGACTAACAGCTAGATTATATTTATACTAAGTATGGGGGGAAGGATACACACTGGAGCTTTCATCTTACTTTGGCCACAGTAGGTGACACAGTCACAGTAAAGTGAGGGGATGTTCCCTTTTATTCTCCTTGCTATTTCCAAGGAGAATGCCTTGAATGGTCACACTGCAGCCAAACAGGTATCATAGGAGCTGGGTGCCCGCTTGGGCGTTTTTAATAGGTGACTTTCGGTACATCTTCACACTGTCCTGGAGTATTTAGCATTAACATTTTTAGCATGCTCGCATTTTAAGAGTCTGGGCTGATACATCTCAGCTATGTGGAGAAGACTTGACAAATGCAAAGGAAAGTCCCTGCTCTAGTATTTATTATGGAGTGTTCTTCCTCTAGTAAACTCAACTAATCCTATTCATACACCATGATGTGCTCTGTGAAGCTCAAACAATACCCGCTTTCCTGAACCTGTAATCTAAATTAACTGATTAACAATAATAATGTTGTTTGTATAGTCTCTTAAGGAATCCAAAAGAATTTAAAATAATCTGGCTTCCATAATACAAACATATTTTTACATAACGTCTTAGTCCAAAACCTCGTGATTTAATCAGATTTAATCAGATACATATGTGGCCTCTTCCACCTGTGAGCTTTTCTCAAGAGATTTCTTTGGCACTCAGTGAGATGCCTTATGGATCTCCAAAGCAGCAGTCCTCCTTCACTTGAAATGGAAGATTGCTTGGTAACATCAGCTCCAAGATATTTAGAAACATGCACGCAGTATCAAGGTAAATAACCCGTTTACGAACTCTGCCTATGATGAATAAGCCATGGAAAGTCCCTCACCACTTAGGCTGAATGCATACTATTGATGTGAATGTAAATGTGAATCATTGGTATCTGAAATGCCAGATCTGCATGTACAAGAACTTGGACCCAAACTGTTAAATGTAATCTGGGATAACACTGCAACAATGAATGAGCCCACACTTATTTCAGTTGCCAACTTCTTGGCTCTGAATTTTCAACAAAATGCTTACTGCCTAATTTTGCATCTGTAAATCTAACAATATTTGAAAGAAGAACTTGTTCATTTTGTATTTACAGATACAGTCTCTTGATTTATGAAACACAGGAATGAGAGAAATGTGATTTCATAATTTTTTTTTTTCATTTGTCTTCTGAGTTATAGAGATTTTCTTTTTCCTATGAAAAAGTCAGCTGGTATAGTAGACCAGAACCTTTATGGGCATAACAAAATCTTAAGTACTGGCAATTTCATATATTAAGCAAAACATAAAAATGTGTTCAATTGTTTATTGTCATAGATCTCAGAGACTGGGAAATAGTAGTAACAGATCATTAATCTTCTGTGCTGCATTTTAAAACAGCGTATGAAATTTAATTTTGGTTGGGTTTCTTTCTGATACTTTTTTTTTTCCCTTTCTTTTAAAATATAAAGGGGTGTGTTGCCTAAAAGTAAACTATGAAATAGTGCGGTATTTGAACTGGTAGGGTTATTGATATAGCACTTTTACAGGACTTGCAACCAACAAAATGTTTTATCTTTCTGTTTCAGTGAGTAAATCAAAGTCAGGTGTTCTTGAAAACATTATTTTGTAGGGGAGGAAAGCACCTCTCTGTTTTCTGCTTTGTATTTCCAATCCTGATCTTCTGCCAGGTGAGGTTTGCTCTCCAAGGAGCCCATCAGCACTAACTCAGGTGTTCAGCTGGCTGCAGAGCTATGTGAACTGATCCTTCATTCCTGCCATTTCCAGTCTTTACTGGCTGAAAACATGACACAAAGATGACCATACCAAGTGATCTGCAGCTCATGCATGTATAACTATGTCTGACTACCAACAAATCTTGTATAAAATAAGTCAAGCTAGGAAATGAGCTCTGTTATGTATTGCTGTTAAAGCTATGAAAAGAGATCTGCTTGAAGAAAAAGGACTTGTTGGGAGTTAAATGGCACAATGGACAAAATGAACATTACTCACCTAATTGTATCTCCTGCACATTTGGAGATAAATCCCATAGATTACAGCTGAAAACTGCCTTTCAGAATTTTGCATTTTCATGTGGGGAATCAGATTAAATCAGTAAGTAATGGCATTAGAGTTTCTCTTAATTTACAGTTTTGCTATAACTGTATTTCAGGATGGATAAAATCCAAGTCAGTTTGTTCCATGACAAAGCAAAGAAATCACTCAGAAGCGAATGCACACTAAAGAATAATATCTCAGCCAAGTAAACATGTGAAATGTGCTACTGGTGTTCTTCCTATCTCCACTGCATGGCTTCTTAATCAATAGCCCCATATTTTACTGATTTTATATCAGAGATAATCAGTTATGTAATAAAGAATAACAGTATTAGCTCTTGCTGTCAAGCATTGCCAGCAAACAGCTGAGTAGCAGTTCAGTTGGAACTGGCAGTAATAAAACAGCCAAAACTGCCTGAGAAAGGTCAGAAGATCAGCAAATGACATCCCATCACACAGAAGGTGACAGTATGGACAGCACAGGCTTGTGACCTGGGGATGAGAGCCTGCTCTAGGTAGGTGGGAAACCTATAGTCTCAAACAAACACAGTAAGGAGAAAATGCATGTGAGTTGTTCATTCTGTAAAGCATAAAGAGGATTTGATGCTGAGAAGTATGTCCACATATGTGTTTGTGAATACAAGTTTCATAGGTTTAGGTAAGTGAATAAAGGACAATATGGGCTATGGATAAAGGAAAGACCAAGTTTTAGAGTTGCTGAGAGCGTAGAACATATATTTCCATTTGTTGCAGATGTAATCATTCATGATTCTTTTTGCCTAGAGAAAGCACTCCTACCAGAAATGCTGATTCATGATGTTGAGAGAAGGTAGAAATGACACAAGTGAAGGGAAGAGGGAGTCCGGCTACATGTGATGCTCCCCAGCCTCTATCTCTGTTCAGCCTGTTCTCTGCTGCATTCAGTATCGGTAGGGATACCACAGTGACCAGATGCTGGCCAATGAGGCTGACTATAGCAAAGATGAATAGATTGTACAGGAACCTACCTATATTTATGACAGCTGTGTTACATATAGATCTTTTGGAGACTTAATTATTACTATAGCTCTAGGGATCAGGCACTCAGAAAAGGAACACTGCTGTTGCAGAATGCTGTAGCTTTTGTAAAACACTACCATTTGTCCCTTTATACTGAAACCCATTTTTAGTCCACTTTAGAGTAGGAAAGCAGCTGTGGCATTTGTGTGTTTTTTATTGGCAGGCAGTTACTTCTTAATGCTGATGAGGTTAGAGGTTAAAAGCCAAATATCTATTCAATTCTAGCCATCTACTACAAAGCGGAATTTATATACTGTGAAATTTGGGTTGGCAGAAATCATTTAAAAAAAAAAAAAAAAAAAAAAAAAAGGAATTGAGCTGTAAAGGTGTGCCAACTCTCTTACAAGAACAGACTTATCATTTGTCTTTTTCCTAATTATCATTAGGAAAATACACCTACCAGAAGGCATAGAAAAAATGGTGGAAAAGTTACTTAAGCTGCCAGTTATAAAATAGCTACCGTCTATCCAGAACTACCTGTGCCAAAAAAGGCTTACCAGGAAAGAAATCCCTGAAAAAGAGCACTTCTGTAGAAAGTACCAAAAAAAAAAAAAAAAAAAACCACAGAAAAGCTCTATTATTTATTTACTTATTTATTTATTTTGCTTTCCATTTTGCTTCTCATATACCTCAGTTACGAAAAAAATCTCCAGCAGCAACAACAACAACAATAACAACAAAAAACACAACACAATTTTTAATTAAGTACAGATGAAGAGCAGGGAAATGTGTACCTTTAAGCAGAAGAGTGAGAAGCACCTTATGTTCACAAAGTACCGCTGAGGCACATGGAGATGAAACCAGCAGATGGCATAGTCCAGAGTCTGTTACATGGCTCTCTTCTCCAGAAGTCAATGTTCACGTGAAAAAGTCTTGAAAGAACAAAAAGCCTTTTGGGAGTTAGGAATAAGTTTACAATTTCCACTCATGGCTTCCTATCTGCAAACACCATTATCGCTCATCTTCTTTTCCATAGGATCGGTGCATCAACCTTTTTATCTATGCTCTCCTGAATGCTAGTCAGACAGGAACACTGAAAACAGAATGATAAATTTCATCTTAATTTCTGAATATCATATATGCATTTTAAAAATCTTCGGAACATTAGTGTGTTTCTTTGCCATTGATAAATTTCAGTTTTACTCATAAAGAGATAAGGGACTCCTTTTTTCAGATCAGATAACTGAGACTGAGAAGGAAATTGATTATCTGTTAATCTTAGTATCAGTACGAGACTTTTTGAAGAATTTAGCGTTATTAAGTCTGTTGTGTATATATATATATTACCTCACCTGGTAGGGTTTCTCTAAAAGATTATCGATCCAGGGTCAGGAAAGTGGCTATGCTGCTTTCAACATGGCACTATACATTAAAGTAATATATTGCACTGATTTCCTTGTAAATCAATATTTAAAGTATGTATACCACTAACTTCAGTTGCAACACTGAGTCCTCAACACTTCTGCAAATCTAGCATCCAAATTACAAGTCAACCAACTAGAAAACAAGAATGACACAACTGGTGAATGCTTGTAAATCTGATGGTTTGAGTGACATACCTAACATCACACAGAAGCACTTATGATTGATATAACTCTTACTCTTCCTGAAGTTATTACATACCTTTCAGCAGATGGAATGAGAAAGTCCAGAAGTTTGTAAAGCTTATAATATATTGCTCCTTTATTCAGAACAGATCCATCCTGCACAACTTAAGGGGAAAACACTCCATGGAAAAAGTTCTGACTAATTTGAGGCTATGATAAAACATGCAGAATATAAGAGTGAGTGAATGGAGTTTGCATGAGTGAACTTAATTCTAGCATCCTCTCCCTTGCATCCCTGATTCTCCAGCTGTTTTCAAACCTTGGCAGAGATCATTACTTTCTTCTTTCTTAAACTCCCGTGCCCCTTGGTCCTCCTGAAATGTTTAACAAGGAAACGCTGATATCCAGCCCTAACCTTTTACAAGCTTACATAGTAGCAGCAACAGCCTCTAATCATGCCCTTACCACTTAGTGCCACACCAGTGAAACACTGTTGCCAGTGTGTACACTGCTAGGTTGCTGGATTATGGGTGAGTGCCATCTTGATTGTCATAGTAGTTGTTGCTATCTGCTCTTACTGCCCATTTATTTTGCATGTCAACTAGTTGGGAAAAACTAGATGCCCAGAGCTCACTTTATTTATATCCCGTGTGGGATACTTAATGATGTTGGAAGTCATGCCCTTCTGAGGATAGGAAACACTGTGATAGCAGTAATCTTTCGTGCTGCAGTAGATTTTCTTGTGAGATTGTTTCACCAGCATTCAAACAAGGTATATCACAACCTAGTTCACATTGAATATTAATTTCAAAAGAAAATAGTGAGGAAAGAGCCTGGGATACACCAAAAAAAGAACTGAGAAAACCTTCATAAAACGTGAAGAATAACAGAATAAGATGCACATAATGCATTTGGGAGATTTCAGTCTCAGACTGCGTAACATCAAAAGAAATGTACCTCTGTTAAATTAAATGCAACATATTAGAAGGAGAGAGATGAATACTAGAATTTAAGCACAGCTAAGAGACATTTATTACAGATAGTTATCTAATCTGGAAAAAAAATTAAGCAATATTTGTAGACAAATTTAATTGAATCCAGGAGGTAATAACACTTGAAGTTCTTTGACTTGAAAATCAAGTTGGGCATTAGCTACTGTTTGAAATCACAAAGGAATATGTTTTAACTGGAGTGCACTGGTGACGTGTAAGCACCTGGTATAGACACTGCTTCACATTTTTCAGATGATTGGATTCTGTTACTTCAGCAAGTCTGAGGGAGGTGTGTTCAAGAAAACTGATGCAGGCTTTATTACTGAAAGCAAGCGTTGATCAACTCATACAGCAGACAGACAACATTTCACTTGCGGAATTGCCATACAACAGAGATACTACATCTTTCTGAATATTTTTAGCATTTCTTTTCTGAAACAGATGACTGGCAGGTGATTTCTGCCTACTCTATTTACATCAAACAGAGAAGTGTGGACACTGTTGAGAATCCACTGATCTAGACACTGCAGAGCTCATGCAGCTATAAACATTTGATACATTACCTGATGTTGTCAGTGTAATGACTCCCACATCACATTTGCTCACCACTGGATTGATCACTACATTTAGCCTCAGGGAAATTTATTTTGAGGTTCCTTTTCTCAAGTCTGCCAATGGCCGTGACTGTAATTGCTACTGGTATCTAGAGAGGTGCAAGAAAATGCCACCTGTAAAGATCTATGGTGGTCATTTAATTTAATCCTAAAAGCCATCTAAGGAGTAGTGGACAGCAGCTATACCATCCAGAGAGTGGTACTGAAATCTGGTTTGTATATTAAGCTAGAAGATTCTTCATGGAAAAGGATTGTGTAAGGAGAAAGGGGACTGAAATATAGCCATGAAGCAAAGTCTGAACAAATCTAATGCATCCTTGGTGAGCAGGATAATTATTATCCTAAACAGATATTCTGTCAGGTACATTTTCACCTGAGTAGTCCTTAGTAACCTTAGGAATTGGAACTGATACAAAAATCGGTGCTTTCTGATAAACCAGTACTTCCAGCGGCAACCTGAGCAGTCGTAGCTGAGCTTGTGCCCTGCTGCACACATGGGACCTGGCAGCACACTGTGGTAAGTTTGCAGGCTAGCAACAACTTGAGATATTTCTACCGTATTTTTTAGAAAAGCTCACAGTATAAACTTGGATAAAAAAATCCAGTTAAGAAGAAATGATGAATTATACACAAAAGATAAGGAAAAATAAGCCGTTATTGCTCTGACTTTTAAAAGTGTGGAAGGTAGAGATGTGCCTGCTTTAGGAATCAGATTACTGAGTCGCTAAGATGAGGAATTAAGAACAGGACAGATAACAACTGAAGAGGTTATTAAAAGATTACAGAGCCTAGAAACAACTGGTATAATAGAACAATGTCTACTCAACTTGTATATCAGATTTCCAAAGCAGCCTAGGTGGACATGCAAGAAGTCTTTCTTGAATGCTCACAATATTGTGTTATTTGACAAAAATATAATTCTGAAAAATGATGAATTTGACTGAATTAAACTTTGCCTCTGGAAATTAAAACTTCTAAATACAGTTTTAAGTTTATGAATGAGAGAATCAGATATTCAAGAATACTTGAACCAGTATGCTTGTTCAAGAAAACAAGCATACTTACAATGCCCAATGGATGTAGGTGAGAGTTAGTCATTCATGTATGTATGTACACATGCACATACACACATATAAATGTATACAATTTTTGTAGCCTTCAAAAACATATAAAAATTTTTTTTGAAAGCTTAATTTAAAAAGCCATTATTTCAGTTTTATTATGAGCCTTGCCATACATAACAAGTACCAAAATCAAAATATTATCTAAAACATTAACTGAACTATATACATACATACATATATATATATTTATATATTAACCCTCACAATAAGATGAAAGCAAGAAACAAATGCAGGGTAAAGGCTCAGAATATCAAATGGATCCTCCTTAAATAAAATATCACATCAATTCAGTTTTAATATGATTATTTTTGCAGGGCTTACCCTACTTTATTATTATCATTATTAACTTTTAGGATTAGTTATAGCACAATTTATTCACCCAAGGCCATTTTGATGACAGGAAATGCAAATGAGATTAAAGTGCTTTTTTTGTGTGCCTGTCTGTGACCCACTGAGGACTTGACAGTTCAGTGACTGTTTTATTCCTACTCCTGTAGCTGAGTTACAGGTACTTGCTTCTCCTAATGGAGAGGGAATGAAAGAAGATGGAGGTGAAAGTGTCAGCATGTCCAACTACAGTATCTACTGTTACCCTTTAGATAGACAATCCTTTTCAAAATTTAATACATTCCCTCTAGGTACTAGTTGAAATATTGTCATTAAAGTAAATTATTTGTATTTTACCCTTTCAGGATATGGGCAGTTAATTGAGGCTAGTACACAGTAGTAAAGAATCTCATTGAAATTAAACATTTTTCTAATTAATTTGTGTTCTGCATGTATTCATAATAGCTGTGATCACTTAGGATCCTAATTTCAATAATTACAGGAAAATTGAATAGTTGTTGTAGTTGTAGATCTTTGCAATTTTGTTAGCTACTTCTACAAAAATACAGACACACACTGTTAAATCTAATATTGCTATGCAGGTATATAAGCTGTGTCAGAGTTGCAGCATCGCAACACAGCACATTCTTATGAACTGGTATGTTCAGGAACAGTGTTTCACTCGTAGCTTGAATGCCACCTTGTCATGCAGCTGATGATTTAGAAGTCAGAGGAAAATAGTCAGCAAAACTGGGAGCTTTTCATTAACGTTGTCTAAAATCGATGTGTTAGACTTGTAGACTTGTTAAAAAATGTGCTTTTTAACAAGTTAAATCCTGATGCATCTTCACTAAATAAAGTGGGAAAAAAAGGGGAGCCTATAAAAATTTGGAGATTGACTTTACCCAATCTGATAGTGGATAAGGTGGAAGAGTTTCAAACTAAAAGAAGAGAGATTTAGGTTAGATGTTAGGAGGAAATCCTTTCCTCAGAGGGCGGTGAGGCGCTGGCACAGCTGCCCAGAGAAACTGTGATGCCCTATCCCTGGAGACGCTCAAGGCCAGGTTGGATTGGGCCCTGGGCAGCTGAGCTGGAGTGGGGCTGTCCTGCCCATGGCAGGGGTTGAAATTGGATAAGCTTTAAGGTCCCTTCTAACCCAAGCTATTTGGTCATTCTGTGATCTGATCACATCTTTTAGTGGCAGGACTATTCTCAAGTAGCACAGCTTCATGAGTTGCTTACTTCTAACTATACCAGCTCTGCAGACTTACTGCTTGTTTGTTTTTGTGGGGGGCTGCACTGTGGTGACATAAATTATAAAAATACTGTATTTCCATAAAGCTGTACTCATAGACTAAAGCAGCTGATTGCTAAGTCCTTTTCATTGTCTCTGTATTCCTCCTGAGATAGTTTGATAGTACCACTTGCTGTGCATTTTTGCCAGTTGATTAAGAATCATTCAAACGAAAATTTTCTAGCACATACTGACAATGGGATGTACTGAATACAGTGGCTCTGCCTATAAATACTGCTACAGAATGAATTAGGGCAAAAATCAATTATTTGTTTGTGAAAAAAATGATTTAAATGCAATGAAAAAATATTAGTTTTGTGTTGAATATTTTTTTCTATTTCTGAAATAAAAAGCTTAGGAAATTTCAGCATGAAAAAGGATTTTGAATGTAGTAACCCTGAATACTCCATTAGAAAACAGTGAAATGAATACTTTAAATTTTCCCCTCCACCAACCACAAACTGTTTGATAAATTGACTTAAAATTCAGGAAAAATAATTGTGGAGGACATGTTCATGAATTATGTTACATATAGCTCATGAGCTGTGATGCAGCATCTCTTATGGAAATGGAACAGAATTCACATTTTTCTGTGCAAAGCAAAAAAAATCGATGAGGATTGGAAAAATTCCAAACAGTAATAGCAACAACAATAATAAAGCAGAAGAAAAAAAATTATAAAATGCAGAAGAAAGCCAGGGGCAACTGAAGACTTTAAGAAAGAAATGAGGGAAATTCTAGAATCAATTGCAATGCAAATAAATTCTGCAAATATGAAATCCGTTTAACTCCATGGAGGTGAGAATTGGGCTCATTTGATTTGTTGTACTATTAAGGTGAAATGCACGATACTTAGAGAGAGTCCTGTTACTTTCCTTGCTAGTGCACTGGGGAAGGGGGCAAGGAGTGGGTGTAAGATCTCTTAAAGAGAGTATCTTAATGGACTGAGGTGTAATCACTAAGCCTCTGGGCTTAAGCATCATTTTTGAAGCTGACACCTCCATATGCTGAATAAGCAAAATTTTCTAGCAAGCCTGCAGACTGTGTTGCAACACATAGTCTAGAAAAAGGATATTTAAAATCTCTGCTATTTTTCTATGAGGCATTCTTCTGAGAATATATAGGTCATGGATCAATCCTTCTCCTCACAGTCTCTCCTAATTACAGTCTGTACCAGCAATAGATATTCTAGATGCTGGAAATTGTCAGATTCCCTATTTTTGTAGTCAATTGCTACTTAAGTTATTAAATATGCTCACTTTCTGCCACAGGGACTTCATTCTTAACCTATCCTTAACTTAGGAAATCGTTTTAGGCTTGTTACTCAACATTTTAAGTTGTCTACTGTCAAGAGATCTGGCCTCAAAACATGCTTGAAGTTAGCATTGTTTGAAGCCCTGGCTGAAACTTATTGAAGAGGAAGGATATGTCCTGGTTTGTTAGTGTAGATGTAGAGCTATGGGGTCACAGCTCTGTTATTTCCCAGTAAGCCATCAATACAAAATTATGCGGCTCAGCTCACAACTACTCATGGATTTCTGCATGCTACAGGGCAAGGTATTCGAACTGCATTCAACAAGCTCACTTGGGTTTGGAAAAATCAGTTGTCCTATTTACAGCAAGCTCTCCCAACATGGCTGAGGTTGTTTTCTACTCCCGCTCCTGCCTTGTTGCCTCATCAGGAGGCTATACTCACATATGTACATATATGTACGTACCCAGTTTTTAAGATATGAGCTTGGAAGTCTCTGGTTCCAAAGGAAGGAAGGCTTGGTAGACATCTGCATTTCTACATCTGCTACCCTAAAATAAATAACTTTTTTTGGCCAAACAAGTGCTGCAGGGGGGAGGATTGGTCACCATGCATAGATTAGATAGTTAAAGGAGAGGAGAATGAACAAAAAGAAAGATGGAAATGAAGCATTTCTCTCTGATAGTGCACCAAGGACCTGAAATAAGCCCTGGGTAGCAGCAGTGGAGGAAAAGGGATAAGAGATTTTGTAGAGGCTGAATCCCTTTCTGAGAGAAGCTGAGTTGCTTAGAAGCCATACAGTCTGAGCTAGTGAGCTCAAGGTTCAGACTCTGTCTTCACAATTCCATGTACTTAGTGTTTTTTCCTTGCTAACCCACAAATAAGCGTCATAGAAACATGACACAGGACAAGTGCTTTGTCCAATAATCTTTTTAAAGGGAAAAGCAATTTCATCTCCACAAGACTGTTAACATTTTAACATGATAAATACACTCCAAAGCAGACTTAGACAAGACAGTTCTAGTCTAGCAATTTCTTCTCTCAGGACAAATTACAATGCTTATTTTAAATCACTGATTGATTTTATTAGATGTTACAGCCCCATAAAAATGGAAATCATAAAGAATGAAGCCAGATGTTACTGTTCCTCCTGTGAATCTTATTGTAATTAATTTCTTCACTAATAATTAATTTTGTATCACTTCTTAGGCATTATGAAACTAGTACTATACTTGTAATAAAACAACATGCAAATATTAACATTGTTAAGGCATTCTGGACCATCTAAATAATAAAAACATTATCTAAACACTATGCTAACCATGCTATAATGACAATCATGAATTATAAAAAAGGAAAGTGATTTATTTTCTCCATATTTACATTAAAATCTCACCATAAATTATAAACAGGAAAATAAAGTTCCTGTAAATGATTTATTTGCAGGTGATTTCTTTTGAGATACACTGCCATACAACACTACTAAATCCTTATTCCTGAAAAGAGAATTGCTGAGGGTAAAGAAGGGATCTGGAACAGTTCCTTTGAAACTCTGACTGGGGAAGAATGAGAAATATGGTTTGAAAGCCACTGACAGAGGTATTAAAAGTAATAATTTCTTATTACTTTAGAAAAACCAAAAAATTCTTCAGTGTTGCATCAACCACCAAGTATGTTTTGAAAGCATTACAGGATTATCCAGGATTATCTTTTTGTGCTTTCTTTTCTCTTGCTACTTCAAATAAATCAAAAATAAAGTAAATACTCTTCCAGGAAGAAAGCAAGTCTTCTGCCAGCACTGGCACTTACCTATCTTCAATTTTGAAAAATCCAGAGACCCAAATTTCACAAAGTTATATGACATCATTCCTTTGAAGACCTATTATGGTGATACAACTCAACAATAATTATACATTTTAGGAAAATGGTAAAGAGGGAGGTCATGATGTTTCTCCTGTTCATAGCCAACATCTTACATACATTACAAAGTGCCGTCTTCTAAACATGAAAAATGTGTCTCAAAATAATTTCTAGAACATCAGATACTCTAAAAATAAATGTCTGACAGTGACTGAACTGGGTTTGGGTTCAGAAGACTAGGGATTGAGACTTTCAAATA
Source organism: Centrocercus urophasianus (assembly GCF_019232065.1). Lineage (NCBI taxonomy): Eukaryota > Metazoa > Chordata > Aves > Galliformes > Phasianidae > Centrocercus > Centrocercus urophasianus. Next base: position 23,358,158 of record NW_024884364.1, read on the forward strand.
AAAAAGACTTTCAGCTGTAGGAAATAATTGTGATGCCATGGGCTAAAAATTACTGCAGATTCATTGATGTGATAGCTCACTGGGCATCTGAGTTTTAAGGTTCTATTCCTTACTCATACTCATGTGCTTGATGAGCTCAGAGATATCTTTATCCTTGAAGATGTTTCACACTGCTGTGATGTAGTCTTATTTTTGACATTTTTTTAATGGAGTAGCTATGGCTACTGTCATTGTAAAGCATTCTGATATCTAAAGAAACAGAAGTAGATGCATTCTCTAGTCTCACTAGTTTTAATGTTTTCGACCTTCAAGATGCTGCTGAGTGAATATTCAAGTGTTATTGTTATTCTCAAGAATAACAAAACATGTTTCTGGCCATTTCGGGTAAGAAGGGAAGAACATAGCCCAAAGCAGTCATTAGCTATAACTGAATTAAAGAGTAAAGCACAGTGTCTTTGTCTTGTTTCTATTACTATCAATATGGCAGCATGTGGAAAGAATGCTTGTATTTCTATCAACAGATAAAGCATTGACCATTTGCTCCAGCTTTTCATTGGAAGCAGTATACATCAGGGGCTTCTTATTCAGAGCTGTTTTTTCTTAAGAAGCATTAAGGGGAAGGTAATGAGAAGCAGAGAGGTTTCTGGGTCGCTAGGGAATGGAGTTACTGAGTGAAAATGTCAAGGTAGAAATTCTTGGCACAGTAATCAAGACAGGCTCTCAGGAGTTTTTAAAATATGTCTTTAAATCTACTTACAGTCTGGCCGAAACTAGATTTACAGTCTATTTTTGCAGCTGCCAGTCTCCACTTAGAAAAGCTTTAGTGTTGGATATGGATTGTGTACTTCAAAAAGTAGACAGAAACCTTTGAAGAACACATAGGCTGATATGGAGGGTGACTTGAAAATACAGATTTCCTCTGACAACAAAGGTATTTAGAAATGTGAGGATCCCAGAGGTTTCAGTCTGCCTACAGTAGATGAAACCTTATATTTTATCACCAAATGTTTTTATGTAGTCAGAAAGCATCGGAGACTATTTTCAATAGTTGCTTTACTTATGTATGTCCACAGGAGAGGGACAGAAGTCGCATATTTATATTATGACATTTTTTCCAGTTAGGAATGAGTTAAAAATATTTTTGAACCTGTGGGGATTTACTCAGAAAATATCTATAAAGAGCCAACTCTTGAATCAGCATAAAAGAATATTACTAGTGCCTAATAAAACACATATTTTAACTTTCAAATGTAAAAAATGTGCAAAATCTGTCATTCTATAACCTTCTTTTGAGTAACTTTAAAATGTCTACAGTATTTATCAAAGTCTGCATATTGAACAAATGTATGTACTTAGAATGATGTACTTAGAATTTTCAGTGTATTAGATTATTTTGAAAGATATTTATGTAAAATAATCTATTTGAAAAGGAGGGAAACATCCCATCTAAACTATTTATATATATATATATATATATGTATAAATGAATTCAAAACTCTATCACAAAAATGTATTTAGATATAAACACATCCCTTTGCCTATGACCAGTACAAGCAAGATTTTATTCCAGAGTGGTTTACCAAGAGATGTAAGGATAGCTAAGAGGTAGATGAATGAATACATTAGAGCACTGCTGATACCATATAACAGTTCAGTACAGCAGACTACTCTTTTTCTACTAAAAATAAGCATAGCTAGAACAGCAGAAGAAGCATTTTGAAAACTACATTCTCTTTTGAATTTTTGCTACAACAAAAAATAAACAAACAAACAAATAAACAAACAAAAACCAATAACAGTAACAAGAGAAAGTCTAAAACCTAAGAGAATTTTCCTGAGGATGGGTGACAGTTATTCTATCAGCGTGCACAAAAACACAACTCAAGAATGAATTATCCCATGGTTTGGATTACCACTGGTGGGTAGCCTGGCTGTGGAACCAGTAAGTTTAGCATTATTAATGAGGTTTGGAGATATTATGCGTACATTGCATAAATATCTCACATCTTGGAGTAATGTCTTAATGTTGGCCTGTAGCATTTCATTGTCTTTCATTCCATTTATGCTAGAACAGGAAAGTTTATTACAAAGATATAAATTTTTTAAAATACTTTCAAAAATTTTTATTCCCTTTAACTACAATAGTGTATTTTATCACTATTGAGAACCTACTTGCCCAAATAAATTGCTTACTTGTATTTTGTTTTGGTCTGTTTATTTTTAAGTATCATGCTGATGTATATCCACTTTGTAACACATTTTAGTTGGAAAATGCCTCTTTTACTACTAAGTCACAGTTCATAGTAGAAATAATGGAATATGCATATCTATACTATTAGAAATTGAGCTTTTTAGTGTTCCTCCAGAGTACAGCATTCAAAGCAGAAACATTTTGACCTCTAAAGTAATCTCATATATGTAAGAAAGTGCTGCTAGAAGTGCCCTTATATGTGATTTATTCTCCTCCATAAAAAGGAGAGAAATGCAGGTAAATTTATAAGCAGAAGGTTTGCTTGTGGATTCTACATTATTTGCTACATCTAGGAAAAATGAAGCTGTGATAGCACTGGTTTGTATTACATTTGTGCTACATTTTCAGACCATGCTGGCCCTCAGAGAACCAGAAAGCCTACCATATTCTGGACTGTACCATTCTGATGTACTAGCTTTGGGCAACTGGAGGGATTTCCAAACCAGGCTGCACTGTGCTTTGGTGAGTAACGTAGAGCTGTGTACTTGTAATGGTTGTCATCACTGAGTGCATGCTGCTTACAAGGCCACCTCTGTCATCTCTACAGATTATCTGTAGAGTTAAGATCAGTAGAGATCTTGCTTCAGGTGACGATCTAAGAGAAACACCCTTAAGATATTCTGCAGTTTTTTTCACTTCTTATCTTGTATGTTGACCATCTACATTTCCTCAACCAGAAATTTTAGAGCACAAAGACATGGTTTTTCATCATTTTGGGGCGGTCACATCTGACCCAAAACTAGAGCATTCTGTCCCACTTCAAGAGACCTCAAGTGGTTGCTTCAGGAGCCTGTACACCTCCTGTTCCTGCCATTAGCTGAGAGGATGGTGGCCAGGGACAACTCACTCCTGGCTGGACTCCAGCAGTGGGAGCTGCCAGCCCTGCGAGACTGCTGGCAATTGGTGGAAAACGGAGCAGCCTTGCACTGTGAGTTGGTGAGTTGGTGAGTTGGTGAGTTGGAATGCACCAATGCTGGAAAACTTGCAGAATCAGGGAAACACAGAGCTGGTTTACTGTACTTTCTTGGCCAGGAATATGGATGAGAATTTTCAGATGGCTACTGTCTGTCTGAATAACTGTTTCATTCTCCTTCAGTGTTTAAGAAACTTCATACACATTTACTTAGTCTTGTATTAATGAAGTTGGACAGGTCAAAATCTTGTAAGAGAAATTATGTTAAAGCTTCAGATACTTTGATTCCAGTAAAACTATTCCAAATAAAAATTTAACATAAGTAGATACTTAAAAAGAGATACTTATATGGCAAGTTAATACATGTCTGGAGAAAGTTTTGTAGGGGTAGGCAAATGAGAAGAAGCCGTGGATACAAATGTCTCTTTGTCCAAGTGCTGGTCAGATATCAGCCCACAAACACAGGACCTTGTCTCCTAGAGACAGTTCTGATTTACTTGCGCTCACCTGGGAAGTGTCTCAGAGATTCAGTACAGAAGCGTGAGCTGGTCACAACAGAATGGACAGAAACTTCAGACCTGTCATTTATTTGAGGAACAGTACAGAACAGCCTGGTTCACTTTTTCTTTTGTTCTTCTTAATTTCCTTGCCATCCTTAAAAGATAGGGAAAGTGAAAACTAGTATTTTGTGTTAGTCTACCAGCTACATCTATTTCTTTTTTTCACAGACCTCCTCTGCTCACTCAGCTCTGTGTCTTTTTTTTTTTCTGTTGGTTCCCTGCCCTGCCTATGTAAATCAAAGCCAGAAAATGCTGCTTAATAATTTCAAAAATTTATTGCTTCTGGCTTCCCTGTTGCATGGTATAGCAGAATAAAGATCAAAAAGCAGACAGAGAATGACTTGGCCCCAGAATACATATTAAAGAGTATAATGTGATACTTGTCCAAGAAAATTCAGATTCTTTAAAAAGTGTTTTGACACCAGGAATGTGTATGAACGTTAAAATCCCTAAAAGCAACAAGATACTTTCTGAGGAACAGTTTTCCGTATCACTTTTCATATGGTTAGATTCTGATGCTTTGCCTCATCCTTGAACTGAAAGTACAAATTCACTGTGAATTGATATGATGATCAGCAAATGGAGAGTAGCATGTATTTCATCGCATCCCTTCAGTTTGCATCACTTCTTCCTATCCTTTTATCTTCCTGTGTGTTGTTTTCTTGGTCCTGTTTGCTATGAGAGTTATCATTAGCATCTCCAATGATTTGTCACTGAAGTACACAGTTCTTCCATACGTAATGCTATTTTCAGAGGATTGATGCGTATGACAAAGTATTGTAATTTAAAACAGTGATGTCTTTCTAAATGCTGAACTTGAAAGTGAACTGCAGGAACTGCTGCCTTTGTGAAGCGAGGCATAGATTCCTACTGAAAGGAAAAAGATAATGTCCGAATGAAAATAAGATACCATGCACAGAAGTAGTAGCATATGCCACTGGATGGTGAATTCTTATCATGATAATTAAGAAAAAGCTATCCTCTTGAGTTTATCTCGACAGTTCAAATGCCTGGAGATACTCACATCTGCTGAGTTCCTCAGTACTCACCATAGCTGGCTACCATGGTATCTACAATGGTTTTTTCACAGGCTGTACTTCCTCAGATGTTTCCTGGACATAAAAAAAGAGCTTGATTCAATTCTCTGAAGGCTCCTATTACACATTTGATAGCTTAGTGAGCTTCCATAATGTTTCCCTGGTTTCTTCGTCATCCACAAACATTTAAATTCTCAAGCCTTTTATGTTGTTCACCTTCCATCCGCCAATACTGCCTATGCATGTCCAGTGCCATCCTTTCTTGACTGAGCCACAAGGCTCACATTCTGACCATTTGCTGTTTGTTTGTAAAGTATCCTCCTTGCAAGCTGTGATGATGGCCTAGCCAGTTGTGTAATTCTTTATATTGTATGCAGCTGTTACAATTTACATCATTACAACAAAGCCAAAAATCACTGTCACAGAATTCAGCTTTTTTTTTCCCCCTTGGAGACTATTTCTTCTGTTAACATGCTTACTGGAACTAAAACATTCAGAGTCAAAACTGAGCCTTGGTCATTCTAAAGAAGTGAGGAATTGCTCCCCATTTCAGCATTTAGATTCAGGCCAAAGAAAAGTGCAGAAATTGGACTGGAATCTTTATCAGTTTCTTTTATGATACAGAGGCTTTAATACCTTTCTGCTGCTAAGTAGCACATCTCCTTATTTACAGATGCATCACATTGAGAATTTTCCAACAGTTAAATTAGAGAAAAGAGAGAGAGAGAACCATCAACTTCAACTTACTTATATCTCCTACAGAAAATTCAATAGAAGCATTACATTTGGACTGGTTGTGTTGTCTGCTGATTGATTGCTGAATTCACTGCTGGCATCTCTACCTAAATAAACTCAGGGAAGACTCTGGACCTCTATTTTGAAGGCTTATCCAAATGTGAATAGATAAAATTGCAGCTAAAGCAACAATAGCCTTTGCTGGATCTTTCAGTTTTTTTGCAGACCCCAACTGCCTCTTGGAGCGTTTTGCTGCTGATGATTTATTTTTAGCAATCTGTCTCATTTTGTTTTCTAGAGCTTTCTTCCCCATTTCTCATTGTATTTCCAACAGAGAAAGTAGTTAGCTGGACTGCTCATATTCTGGGTAGTAAACATATTGATCATATTGCTTTTCTGCTTCTTGTATTTAAGAAAAAAAGTAACTGCAACATTTTTTATGCTTTTTCTCTCTGGGATGGAACTCCCTTAGTCCACTCTCTAGGGAAGGATCTCAACACATGCACAACACTCACAGGAAATTATTCACTTAAACTGATTCCATTTCAAACACTGGATTGACCTCAACTATGAAGCTCTAGGACTAATTTGGTAATAGAACAGTAGACAAAATAATGCAAAGAACAACATATTTTCTGCAGGTATCTTAGCCATCAGTGGATCATTGAACACCATGAGTGGCAGGAATAAAACAAGATGGAGTAGAATAATATTCTGTGAAGTCTGAAGCACAGCTAAAGAAAACTGAAACAGCATTTCATGCTGCATCTTCAAATCAGAGGTGGCACTGAAATCATAGAATCATAGCATCTTTTGAGTTGGAAGGGACTCTTAAAGAACATCTAGAGCAACTCCCCTGCACTGAACAGGGAGAGCTACAGCTAGATCAGGTTGCTCAGAGCATCCACTGCCACTCTGGGCAATCTGTGCCAGTACCTCACCATCCTTATTGTAAAAAACTATCCAGTTTAAATCTCTCCTCTTTTTTTGAAACTATTTCCCCTTGTCCTATCAGAGCAGACCCTGATAAAGACTTTATTCCCTTCTTTATTATAGGCATCCTTTAGATACCAAAAAGCCTCTCCCCAGAGCCTTAGCAGCTTCCAGGTGGATCTGTTCAGTTATGGAAATAGAAATGATTTTTGAAATGGAAAATAGATAGAAAATAACTCTTTGAATAATTCATTGAAGTTTGATTCTGAGACTCTTACGTTTGTTTTCATCTTTAACAGAAAGGGAAGAAGTCTACAATACAAAACGTGTAGACTCTCCATTCCATAAAAAAAAAAAAAAAAAAAAAAAAATTGAAATACACAAGATTTGAGAGAAAACACAGAAGGACTCATCACAGGTATAAGACCAAACAGTTAATCTTGCTGAGTTCTTCACAGAAATCAAGGTAGATTTAATGGCTAGTATTAATCTTCATCTGGCTTCAGATACCTAGGATGTTACTGTCTCCTTGAGCCATGAACTCCTCTGTAGTCACTGGAGAGAAGTGAGATCTTCTAGAACATGATTCATTTATTACAGAAAACCATTTTAGGTTAAGTTGAAGTACTCCCTAGAAGTGTCTATTTTCTAAATGTCAAACACTGTTGTAGATACCTTTACTGCAGATTTCTCCTTTGACCAGATAAGTCACCCACAAGGAAACTATTGGAAGATTCAGAAATAATCAATTAGAAAGCCATTATAACTTGGTAGGAAAAGGAATATAGACTGCTGCAAATGGGAGTGATTAGTGCTCTAATTTAGCAGGCATTGGGATTATCATGTCTGCATTATCTACCTATGAGACAAAGTCCCATAACCAAGTCACCACCCCTTGCAGTAGCTCTGGTTTCTGAATACTGACCTTGCTTCATTGCTGTGCAAATTCTGAACTCACTTAGCAAAACCTCATGAGGCTTTGGCAGACCAAAATAAACAGTATCTACTATAATTACAAATACTACAGTGGGCTTGTAGCGGCAGGGATGATTAAAAAAACCCCAAGAAACAAAACAAAAACCCACAAAAAATAACAAAAATAACCAAAAAAAGAGAAAAGAACACGGAGATATATTAGAAATCCTTTTACATGCCATATGCCAAGCCTCTATGAATGATATGAAAAAAGGTGCTGCAACAAATTCTACGTTATATCACTTAGCAAATGTTTACAAACACAGCGTGGGATGCACATACAACAGTGCCATCAGAATTCTTCACGGGAGTAACGTAGAGCATTTCTGCAGGATGTGACTGGAATATTAGATTAAAAGCAAGAAAAACATTCACTAATTTATGCTAAGCATAAATATCGAGTCTGTCCATGGTGCCAAAAATGGCAGTATAGCTAGAAGATAAAACTTGTAGGTAGTTTTATGATATTGCAGAGTGAGAAGATAAAACAAACATTGAATTGTAGTTTCTCTGCAATGTAGGCAATGAACCAAAAGGCCTAGGAAGATCTTAAACTTGTATCAATATCATGGAAATTGAACATTGCCTGATTCAAGCATATCTGCCCATTCTTTCTGTTAAGCAGCTTCATTTCCAGAATGGCAGTTTATGTTTTTCAAGAGATAAATGAGTTTTCAAAAGAGTAAATGCCAAGGGAACTAGACTCCTACTTCAGATTCATAATTTCTGCCCTTAAGAATCTTCCTCTTTTCATTTGCTTATAAGAAAGACTATGAAAAAAAGAACTTCCCAACCTCCAAAATGGAGTAATCTTACAGCCTGTTTTATCCTATATTTATACAGTAGTTAACAGGGAAAACAATACTGAGGAGTTAGCTGCTAACTGCCTAAATTATTACTGGGTCTTCCTGGCTACTTCATAAAATCATAGCATTAGGTTAAGTACGTTTTTTATACCTTCTGAAAAACACCTTTTCTAATTACAGCTGCTTGGGTTCATTATCCAAGGTATTTCATTGAAAAATTCAACAACTGAGATTGGTTGAGCACGATGAATACAGAAATAATATTTTTCCCTTTGGGAAAAGTAGTCAAGGCATAGCAACTGGTAGTTTTGAAAATATGAAAGATGCTGAGCTGCCAGTTCTAAGCCTGTCAGGTCCAGAACTAAAGTAACAACTTTAAATTCTGTGTACTGGAAAATGGAACAAGAGAGAAATGAAAACAGCAAGTCATTTGTCTATAATGTAGCTAACCACGGTATATTAAAAACACTGATGTGTTAAACTGTGCAGTGTTCCCAGATTGCAGGTGTTAACAGAAACTGTGATGTTTTAACACTGCTGAGATATTATAACAGAAAAAGTATAATTAAACAGGCTGTAAATGGTTCAAAAGGGAGTTTGGAGCCTTAAAAATACGGTTGGCACTGCAGGTTGGTGTCTTGCATATCAAGGGGTGCAGGCAAAACCAAAATGCCATTCACCCAAAGGAGGTGGCTTTGGCTTTCATCCATTTATATACAAAAAAAAATGGAGTTTTATCTGTAAGAGGCCAGCCTTAGATGAAACTTCCCATAAACTGATTAGTGCTGTGGCCAAAAGGCACCTGGCAGACTTCTTATACGCTGAAAGAAAGCACAGGGATAATTTTTTTCTTCAGCTACAAATGGATGCAAATTGAATGTTAAACTAGAGCAGTCACTGGGGACATGCAGATTGTGGAAACTAGAAAACTAAAATAGAGAAACTAAAATAAAAGTGCCTGAGATGATTTTTCATTCCTGAATTCCAGTAGTACATCAAGATGTTCAGCAAAGGTTGCAAAGAAACAGGTAGCTGCATGATGGCAAGACTCTCTTAGATGGACACTCCACAGATGAGCTGGCAAGATCTCCCCCAGTCAAGATATAAGAACCATAAGCAGCTTTGAATTGATATGTGGCCACCAGAGTTGGGAAAGCCAGAGGTAATAGACCAGTCATAGTCTCTAAGGAATTTCTCCAGAGGCCCAATCAACATGTATCAGATACAGCCTGAACATCACCACTGGGGAGCTTATTGACAGAGTTGTCATTTCATGAAGAGGTATTTCATTGAAGCATGACTACATTTAGTCTTGGGGAATCTTCAGTCTACGAGGACTAAACTTCTTCCACAGACAATTTGTATGGCTATGTACAGGCACATCTAGCACTGTAAAGATGCAGCTCCTTTGCTGATTGCTGGGCTTGGAGCACAGAGCTGAGCTCAGGCAGCTTGGAATAACTTAAACCCAGCTGCCTTCTCTTACAACTTCAGCCACTAGATAGCTGTTGGCACCTGTTCATCTATGTTCCTAGGTCTTTACGTGGAGGGTGGCTTTTCCCAACGTGATTAACATATGATTAAAGTTACGTCACTACAATACATTTAGGAAATGGTAAAGGGCAGAGGCAAAATAGTCTCTTATAAGAGAAAGTAACCAAGTATTCATTTTCATGGGTATATTATATTCTTTATAGTTAATTGTGGCCATGAGGAAATAATTACTGATATACATATGTGTATTTTATTAAAGTGTTATTAGTTTAAATTTGCCAGCTTTTTGTCAAATTTATAGCCACACAGATATAGCTCCCATTTTATTTACAGAAACGTATTGATTTTGCTGGTTCCTAAAAGGCACTTGGAAAATATGGTAATGGAATGGGTGGCTGCTTTTTCTTGCAGATCAATTAGTGTAAATTTAATGGACTGTATAAAATGGACACATTTACAAAGCTCAGCATATTCTTATGGCTTCTCATGCAGCAGCAGCAGCCACTACCCCACTTAGTACTAGCTACACACTTGCTGGAATTGCTAGCAAAGAAGTGAACCATCAAGCATGGTTTTGGCAGCCTCTTACACAGCCTAACTGAATTAATTCTGATTATACCACCTGCAGTATTTACTTGATGAAATACACTCGACTAAAACTGCTGCATGCATTAGTCTTCTGAATGCACAGCTCATCAGAACAGGATGCCCAGGTTCAGTGACTGGCATAGGTGAGCCAACATGGCAGGTTTAGGGATTAATTTCTTTAATCATTCTCATTCATTTTCTCTAGCCTTGCATACATAGAATCATAGAATCATAGAATTGATCAGGTTGGAAAAGATCTTCAATATCATCGAGTCCAACTACAACCTAACTATACTACCCTAACTCTAATAACCCTCCACTAAATCGTGTCCCCAAGCACTACATCCAAATGATTTTTTAACATTCTGTGCCTGAACAGTCTGAATTGTTCTTGTGAAATAGTAGTTCAGAAGTTTATCTCTATTTTTTTTGCCAGATTGTTTGACCAGATTGGATCACACAAATTATCTTTGGTTTGTTCTATGAATGTTAATTTCAGTTATCTTTCCGATGACTTTGTGTTACCATCTTGTGATTGATCATTAAATATACATGGTAACATTTTGAAGGTTTGGCTAGATGACAGGCTTTGAAAAGTTTTTGACCAAGTTTATTAAAAAGTGAAGTTATATAGTTCAACAATTCAACTTGTTAACATTCTAATCATCAATTACATCAAAACTGGCTGTGCTGCCTGTCTTTTCTACACTTCAGGCTCTCTCTTCCTTCATGCATTATGAACAGGACTGTGGCATCAGCTGAGAAAATGGGAAGAGAGCAATACTGTATAGGAAATAAGATATAGTTAGGGAATACGGAGCAAAAAGGCAAATGACAGACAAAAAAAAAAAAGAAAATGATTAAAGCAGATTTTTTTTTTTTTTCAAATAAATTTAGGTGTTAGATGTTAACACCTACTAAAAAGTCAAAATTTAAAAATGTTTTTATTTTCTATCTTGACTTGAACTTGTTGAACAGGTTGGTTTACTTTTTATAATGTTTACTGATTGTACCTCAGGTCTGAAAACAAAATAGGAAATGTGTGTATACTTGGATGTGTATACATTTTTTAAAACATAGGATGGGAGACCAGCTGGATCATGTTTTGCTGTCATATCTGTGTGTTCTCTGCATTCATATTGCCAGGGGCGTATTGTTTGGACATTTAAAGTCACATCTGTAACCTTCTCAGGACAAAACAGGCTTTCATATCCCACCTGTACTCTGCTTCTGTTGGTGCTGAATCGATTTACCAGAAAGTATGAAGCCATTACGTTACACAACCTTGTAAGGCTAATATCATATTTAAAGAATAAATAATCTATCAAAATTGTATATTTCTTAGTTATTTAACAGGTTTATTTTATCTGAGAGAAAAAAAGCCAGTAATTTCATAGCCCATATTCTGTTGCTTTTATGTCTATAAAACATAGTCACAGCCACGTTGCTTATGTCAAAGTAGTGTTGAATTTATCAGATTGAGAGCATGAGTACTTCTGAAAAGAAAGTGGCCTGAACTTGCCCTTATCTGTCCCAGTTTCATCTGTGTGGTTTTTCAAATTGTACATAATAGATATGCAAAATTGTTGCTATCTAACTTCACACCAATTTCATAGGGTTAACAAATAATGCATTATCATTCTGAGGTGCTAACAAGCACTTACGTAATACTTTCTAGGAAATATCTACCACAAGATATATCTGCAACAAAGCTGCTTAGGTTATCTATGATTTTTGAGTTTGTAGGTTTGTCCTTAGATTTGTCTGTAGATTTGATTTATTTTAAATCTAAATTTTACTTCACTTCATATAGCCAAAGATTTCTTCCTTCTTCTTCTTTCTTACAAATGTATTATTTTCATGGTCCAATTTTTTTCTCAGAAACAATTTCTCACTACGCATGAGTTATAGAATTGTAGAAAGGCTGGATTGAAAAGGACTTCAAAGATCATTTAGTTTCAACCCCCCTGCCATGGGCAGGGTCACCAACCACCAGATCAGGTTGCACAGAGCCACATCCAGCCTGGCTTTGAATGCCTCCAGGGATGGGGCATCCATAACTTCCTTGAGCAACCTGTTCCAGTGCATCACCACCCTCTGTGAAAAACTTCTTCCCAATGTTTAACCAAATCTCCCCTGTCTTAGTTTAAAACCACTCCCTCTTGTCCTATCACTGTCAACCCATGTAAACAGTCACTGAACTCTCCATTCAAATGACTGTGTGATGGAGAATATTAATTTGTTAGATTAAGGACATTGAGTTAATTACGTTTCATTTAAATTTACCATGGCTTAACACTCTAAGACCCAACAGTGCATATTCTTACTTTCTATGATACCCATTATATTAGTCTTTCCCATTGTTCTGTCTAAGCAATACAGTACCTGTGCTAATTACCTGTGCTAATTTTGGTGGCGAATTATCTTGAAAGTGAACATTTCTTTTCTGAAATTCTGTAGCTCTGACTAGCCTTTAGGGCCAACCTACTTTTAAAGTGAAGATGCACTCAGAATATTTTTTTTTGAGATAAGCTAGCTTTTTGCTTTTCACTACTTGACTGGTGGGCAAATGCTTGAGTATTAACTGTTTTCCTGGAGACACCTTTGTGTCTGGGTTCTTTTTAAAAGTGTCTGTGAACTGATGAGTATCTATTTTAATTCCACTGATTTATGAGTAAATGTTTTAAAGGGATTGTTGATTTGTTTAGTTTTTTAAACCAGCTTTGATACTTTAAAAGGCACCAGATGTGTCTGAATAAAGACATTCATATGAAGGGAGGCGTTAAAAACTCAGTAACGTTATTTTCCTTTATGGTCTTATATTTCTTCTGAGTGAGCAATATTATGGGCCTTCACAGTCATTTTTTTTCAGATACAAAAAGTTGAAAAAAACTTATTTTTAAGTTTGTTTTTTTTTGCCTTATGAACTTAGTGCCAAGATAGCAGGTGTGCAAAAAAGCCAAAATGTTGGAAGTCCAACCAGATAGCTTATTGTGTGTAATAGTAAGTGTATAGCAATATAAATATATTGGAGGAAAATCAGTGAGTTTCATATATTAATTTTATTATTGTCCAAAAGTAACAGCTTCTTTGATAATTAAATAGAACAAGCTCACTACAGTTGAAAAATAAGCTATTCCAGGATTGCTGTTTGCTTGCTTTTTCCTGTTCCTTTCTCTTTCTTGACTTGAGTCTCAGTCTCAGTGGCATGGAATTATCAGAAAAATTCTTAGGAAAACATTAATCCATTTTCTAGACACTTAAGGTTTCATCATATTATATTTTAAATGAAATTATTTCACATTCGAGGGTTTAATTTTATTTCAAATTTACATTTTAATGAAAATTCTTAATGTAAAAAAAAATCGAGGAATTGCCTAGTTTTAAAATACTGAAAAATGGTTCTTATAATGGCAGTAGAGGGTGGAGATGGAGGGAAAAGTAATATTTATGAAGTGTTACCAGAGACTTGAATACTGTTCTTTATACTGGTTGTATGCTTTCTTCATGTCTCTCTCAAGTGGTTCCTCTATGGAAGAATGTTCAAAGTATAATAAATTAAAAATAGAGTCAATAGGCATAAGAACTGGAAAATTGCACCTGCTTCACCTGTTTTTATTTTCGTTGATATTCTTTCCAAATTTTTGCACATGAGGGTGAAGTAATTAGTGTTTTTTTTTCTTTTTCTTTTTCTTTTTCTTTTTTTTTTTTTTTAAGGAATTCGTTTTGTGAGAAAAGCAAATAAAAAAAACTATTTGTCCTTGAAATATTGAACAGGAATGGATCATACAAGTTGTTCACCTCAACTACCACATCTCTTTTTAAAATGGTTGTACACCTACCTAATTTTACAGATATCATTGATGTGATAATCTTAGATTACGCCTGCTCTTAATCTCTTCTACCATTTTGCACCACAATATTGTTTGGAAGAACTATAAGATTAATTTTATTTTGATGTGTTATCATAGGATATCTCCCTCAGAACAATGTATGGATCCCATTATTCAATTTCGGGTTGCAGAATACAGCTGTCAATCTTCGATCAAGAGTTTAATCTGCTGGTTTAAGGTCAATTTCTTTTCAATCTGCAGAAGAAAAATATCCGCAAGATGCTTTCTCTTACCTCATTCCACTGATGGCACTTTGTTCAGTTTCATTTTCAGAGCAGTCTCAGCTTGTTCTGCTTGTCATAGTCCAGGCTAAATCCTGTTTTACAGCAATAGAGTAATCACTCTCCTAAAAATTGAGATATTTCTGCTTGTGAAATTATTTCTTTTGGCTTTTTTTTTTTTTCATCCCTTTGTATGAACTGATTTCTTTACAGGGAGAGTGGTTAGGCCCTGGAACGGGCTGCCCAGGGAGGTTGTGGATGCCCCGTCCTTGGATGTGTTTAAGGCCAGGTTGGACGGGGTCCTGGGCAACCTGATCTGAATGTGTGTGTTTGGTGGCCCTGCTAGGCAGGGGGGTTGGAACTACATGATCCTTGAGGTCCCTTCCTACCCGGGTGATTCTGTGATTCTGTGATTCTGTGATTTTTCCCCTCAGTGCTATCATTTGAATACAGAGTAGTAGGACATGAACAGATAGGTCTTTATTTGCTCCTGACAAATCCTACACTGCAGCTAACATTTGTATCCCTGTCTAGCTGAAAGCCAGAAAAGTCAAGTATGTTTCTTGATGACCCAGGAAACAAGGCAGAAAAAGCACACTTTTCACTCTTGCTCAGCTTGATGAATTGCTATATAACAGAAAAGAGTGTACATAAGTATGCCTTTGGTTTTGTGGCCTTGCTTTTGATCTTCTGTGTGCTCTGACTCATGAACTTGAAGTGGATGCTGGTTGGAAAGTATAACTCCTCCATTTCTTTGCATGCATCTATGATTCTATCCAAAATAAAAAAATTGACAAATTCAAGATGTCCTCATTCTGTTTTCCACCTAAACAACCTGTGGCCTCAAACTGAACTTCAAAGTATTCCAGAGATACAAAGCAGCATATGAAGGATTTTATTTTTATCTAGGGAAATAAAAGCTATGTCCCTAAATAGCACAGGAAACAAAAGAGTAGGAAGGTGTAAATAGATGAGAACCTCTGTCCTCCAAATGGTGCTGGCAGTCTGAACCCTCCAAGGCACTGGAGCAAAATGCACCTGGATTTTTACTGCTGGATCTTGAAATCAAAGACCTGGGCAGAGATTTTTTAAATTAACCAATGATTCTGAAAGTGCTAGAAAGGGCATGGATTTCTACAAAGTGCTGAGTGCCATTCCTCAGAAAATCAATTGCCTCTATAGTGTTTCAAGCCAGGCATATAAAGCATAAGAACTCCAAATCACTAGTTGGTCTTAAAAAGTCTTGGCTCTGAAACCTGCCAAGTCAGCACCTTCTTTGCCTACTTGTAAAAGCAGCCAAAGAAAGGAAATAGATGAGCCATCAGCTCTGAGCATAATTTCTACTGATTCAGTTCTTCGTTCATGTGCTAGCTGGAAGGAAAAAGGGAAGCATATGAAAAGAATGTTTTAGTTCTTGTATGATGATTTCCAAAGACCCTTAAAACAATAAGCAAAACATATGTTGGAGGAGTTGCTACTCCTACTGTATACCCATAAGGAATTAATTAAATTTTAATTACTAAATACATAAAACCAGTTTATTAATTGTTTTCCAGTTGCAGTAAATGATACATCAGCAATTTTTTGATATCTTATTTTGCTGATGACACTCAGTAATGGGCTTTCGGGTTCAGTGCAGGCTCTAAACACTGAGACCAGCAAAAGTCGGGAAAAGCAGCCAAGAAATCTTTTAACATTAAAAAGCACAGCTCTGTCACTAATTACATTAAAAGTCAAGTTTACAGTTTCAAGTAGTTGGTCTAGACAGCAAAGCAATTGATACAAAAGGTGTGATCTAACACTGAGAAATGAGAATGTTAAAAATCAGGAACACAGTTCCTTCCTGGACTGAAGCAGATTCTCCAAATCACAGGCATAGTGTCTAATCTAAGAGGGATTTGCTATTCGAGCTCACAGTGATCAAGGAAGAGACGTTGGACGGATGTGAAAAATAAAGGACCACCCTTGATGTTAGAGCAAACCCACCTCATTTCATAGTCCTAGCTTCCCAAGTAGCTCTCTACTTGCTCTGTCCTGCCAGAAGTGGATTTCTCCTGTTAGAACTGTAGCTTACAGAACAGACATTTTTCCCTCCCTAACATGTGCTTCAAACACTTTTATATACATTCACATACATACCTAATAAGCTTTAATTCTGCATGAAATTTTGCCTTCATTTTTTTTCTCATTTATTTTTTTTTTAATGCAGCCCAGGCTAAGCCTCAAAATATGTTCCTCATTAAACTCACTGGCTGAAATTGAACACTCAAATCAAATATAAGCCTTGTCCAACTGCTCAATATAAGTATTTGGAATTACACTGGGAAACTATCAGCAAGCTCTTGATCATGCAGAAATATATTCGCTTAATTGCCACGTTTCAGTGCAGGGAAAAACCAGGGCACTGCAGATCTCCTTCAACTTCTGCTTGCTCTCAACACACATTTCTAAATCAGTTTTAACCCCTATTGCTCTAGAAAGATAGTTTAGGCTTTCAACTCTTCATTTTGTGTTCAACGTGTCAGTTACAGTTACCTGGGACTCCAGTGAAGAGCTGTTTCATGTTTTGTTTGAGAGCTGACAATATTACATGAATTTCTTTATTCTCTCTCCTTGCCATTTCACCAGATTTTAGGACTACTGGGAAATTCCAGCCTGACAGTGTCTAACTTTTCCTTACTTCCCTTAAAGTACAGTCCAGTTGTCTTATGCTACTAAATTCAATCCAAAGATAATGCTTGGAATGAGAAGTATTTGAATTCCAGTTCCATTTGAGGGACAAATGTTTTGGGGCTCCTGAATAATACAACTACAAGCACTGACAGCACTCATTGTGTCTACTTACTACACAACATCTTAGTCATTGGCATATTTATTTCTTTGCCACAGTTAATTCAGACCTACATATTTCAGTAGACTAGTGTGGATAGTACTAAAAGAGAAGTTATGTGAGGTCACTGTCAATTGTTGCTCTTTGTTAATAGGCCATCTATTTTTTTTTCAGTTGGCTTTTTGTCATTGCACAGACGAAATTGTTGGAAACAGAAAAACAGTAAAAGGAATCATATCTAGTTTCATGCTTAAAAGAGCTCTTGCATGATCCACAACTGGGTTCCAATCATTGCTTCTCCAACTGAGTACATTTGTGCTGAAATTATTATATTTTGTGAGCACTTCTCAGGGAATCTAAATTTTATAGCTCACCTTGCATCTCCAAGGACAGTGCAACAACTAACATAACAATGGTCCCAGTAAGTTCTTTCTCCTGAGTGATTACTTTTTTAAAATAGTTCAGACTGTGGAAGTCTAGACTCATCGACACAATGGTTTTCTCACTGTCTGTCTGTTTTCTATAACTTGACATGTGCCAGAACCCCCTCAATTAAATATAATAGCAGAGCTACATAACCATGTTGAAATGCCAAAGTCCATTTTACGTGAATAGAAAGGTCAATTTGTTCCAGTGCTCAACAGAAAATTTATTTTTAAATCACAGTCCTGATTTTATAAACATTTTTTTGTAAAGAAAGGGCAACACTTTCTGAGCTTTCTTTATAACCCAAAATTTCTATTACTTGTTTCTTCTCTAAAATAAGAACAAATGATTCAATACTGGTAGCTGAGGTTGAACTACTAGTTGTCATGGTTTTATGATTTTTGGTTGTCAGTATTCCACACCATAACATCATGTAATGCACTGGGGGGGTTGACTTCTGATGCTCGAGTTCCGAATGTTTGTCTGATGGAGAAGAACTACATTTCCCCATGAGGCTTTGCGATCAGCAAGGAGATATAACTCTGTGCAAGGTCAACTGATTCCTTCTTCTTCTTTGCCTGCTCTTCGCAGTCTGCTTTTCTTCATTCACTCAACTGGACTGCACTTCTCACCTCAGCATTGTGGTGAGGCCTATCTACCATTCAGAAAAACTCTCTCTCTCTCATTGTACTACTTTGCTAATACTATATTTAGTAAATAATTTGTTCCACCTCAGATTATTGCCGTTGTTTTCAAGTATTTTGTGGTCCCCTGTTTCCCTTTTCCGGAGGCGCGGATCCGCAGATCCCTCTGCCCCCTGGTCATGGAACCGGGCTGAACCAGCCCGTAAACCGTTGACACTAGTCTAACGTAATTCTCAGGGAAAGTTCTGGCAACAATTTTCCTGAAGTCTTTGGGAGGCATTTACAAAACAAAACTACTGTCACACATAGTCAACATATGTCCATGGATGGAAATTCCTGCCCTAGTGATTTGATCTTCTTCTATAAGGTCACCTGCTTGGTGTACGAAGGGAAGACATAATTTTCTGGATTTAAGTGAGGACTTTGATACTATTCATTACAGCATACTTCTTGACAAATTTTTAGCTGTCAGATAAAAAAGTTTGCGTTGTGCCAGGTTATGAACTGGTTCAGCAGTAGAACTCACATGGTTACAATGATGGAGGTTACATATGTGGCTGCTTAACTGTCATTAGCAGTGTTCACAGGGGCTTGGTTCTAAGGTCACTTTGGTCAATATTTTCATTTATGATCTAAATGAAGGAGTGGAGTGCATCCTCAGCAGATTGGAAGATGACACTAAACTGGGAGATGCTGTTGACTCCCTGGAGAGATGAGAGGCCTTGCAGGGGAATCTAGCTTTTTGGAGTTCAAGAAGTGCAATGCTCTCAGAAATATGGTTTGGTTGTGTGGAGCCAGGAGCTGGATTCATTGATCCTTGTGGATTCCTTCCAATTAAAGATATTGTATGATTATATACTTAAGAAAGCCAAAAGGAGATGAAAGACACACTTAAATACAGCGGAGCACTGCGTGATCACCAGTGTAATGAAGTTCAACGAAAGAAAATGCTGGGTGCCATGGAACAGTGCCAGACAAAGGTACAGAAAGGAGACAAGTGGCTGGCTGGCAGTTCAGCAGGAAGGGACCTGGGGGTGCTGATGGCAGAACACTCAAAACGAATCATCAGTGTGTACTAGCAGCCAAGAGGGCAAACTACATTTTGGGGTGCAGTAAACACAACACAGGCAGTTGGAAAAAAGACTTGATTCTCCTGTTATACTTAGTATTGGTGCAGCCTTACCTTAAATACGGTGTGCATTTCTGGGGTTCACAATATAAAAAGCATGTTAAGATCCTTGATAGCATCCAGAGGAGGGCAATACAACTGGTAATAGGGCTTAAAGGAGTGTACTTTGAGAAGAGGCTGAGGACACTGGGGCTGTCCAGTTTGAAGAAAAAGAGACCAGGAGGCAACCTTGCCTTTCCATGCAGGATCCATGAGGAAGGGAAGCCCAGGTAAGTAGTGATAGAACACGAGACAGCAGCTCAGAAGATGTTGAGACTCAGCATAGGAAACATTTCTTTACAGTGAAGATTATCAGACACTGGAACAGGCTTCTGAGAGAGAGGTTGTTGATGTTCCGTGTCTGTCAGTGTTCAAGAGGCATTTGAACAGTGCCCTCAATAACACTCTTTAACTTCTGGCTAGCACTGAAATAAGTGGTTCAGCAGTTGATGTAGATGATTTTTGTAGATCTATTCTAAGTGACCAGCTCTGTTCTATTCCATTTGCAACATGTGAGGAACACATGTCTTCTCAGAGCAAAGAGACCAAATACTTGTGCATTGGCTGTAGTGTCTCCATCATACCAGAAAGTCAAGCCTGACCACACATTCACAGGCTGTACGGCAGCCAGAGCCACCAACGCAGCCACTGTGGAGCTCTCACCCTACTCTCAGCATGGCTTACTGAAGTGCTATGGTAGCCTGTTCAGTGTATTTCATCATACACTGTTTTACCTAGCTTTCATGCTATGTTTTAAATATTTACTCAGTAAAAAATTGGTCAGGATATGCTATTATACTGACTTCTTGCTGTCCTCTGCTTTTCAGGAAGATGAGAAATACATATGAGGTTTCTAAAGGGGACAACAAACAACCACACCATTAAATACTGGATATGAATTAAACCTTTATGCACAAAATATTTATTATTGCACTTATGGTAATATACCTGCAAATGTTGTAAAGGGCTCATGCTCATGGTAGAAATCCATGTATACTAGCTGGGGCAGTTATTACATATGGTGCCATGTGAATGACTCATAGGGCTCTGTTTTTGCACATTTTTTTCTGTGTAGATTGTTTCAAAAGTAGTGCCTTATATTTATCTCTGTGGAGACTACAACATATACAAAGAGCACAATAGTACTCTTTGATAGAGCAAATTCTCAGCTACCGAACACTATTTTTCAACTCAGTAACTGCCATTAACTATGCACTTCCAACAGTGTTGAACAAGAGCCTGCATGCTGAAGTCCTAAACATCTGCACTGATGGAAGTGATCCACTGTCTCTGTCACCCCTTCTGATAAGCACCACCCACCGCCTCACTGTGCTCATATCCACAGTTTGGTCCAACATTCAGCAAGCATCAATGAAAGTCAATGGCTGATATTTTTTCCTCATGGAGGAATTCAGTTTCACCCCTTCCACACTTCCGTTTCAGATGCCATTCTTTCAGACTGTCCCTCTGCTGCCATATGTCACACAGCAACAAAATGAAATGGAATATTGGTGGGAAAGTTCAACTTATATTGCCATACCACCAACATCCACCTCTGTCATTATGGGCCAACATAATAAAATAGGAGACATTACTTTCAGTACAGCCCTTGTGTTATATGAGGAGGGAAAAATCTTTAGCACAAGAAAGGTCTTATGCTAAAACCACAGCTCAGGATAACTGAGACTACAGTAAGCATGAGAGCTCTCCTCTCCATGGAGGGAACTGTCTCTGAAAGGAAATCTGGAATAAGCCAAAGATGTATTAAGGAAATGTATCACGTGACAAGAAAGTGGGTGTCTTCCCAACATATTCATTCCCCTATTCTGTCTTGTTCAGAAAGGTGAAGAGACCTATTCATCTCTTATCAATACCACACCTCTCACTGGCTTGGATAGATTGGATTATTTCGAGAATTTCTGTATGGAGCCCACAGTATCTTTATTCAGACTGCACCAAACACCCTCCCCTGTATCAACAAGCAACAGTTCAAACTGAAAGCACAGGGGATGTAATAAACTTGTTCATCTAGTGTGCTTGGAAAGGCTCCAAGTGAATCATGCACTAGATATGACAGAGCTTTTTTTTCTCATGAGTATTTTTTTTTTTTCTCAAAGCTTCTCAGAGGAGGAAGAATATTATCTGCTTAGCAAGTGATTGTTATCTCTGATGAGACTGCTGCTAGAATTTTCAGGTCACATTTTCAAGAGCTTTTCCTTTCAAACAAAGCACAAGGTATTAAAATATACATCAAAGACTTGACTTGTTTCCATCCCTCACTTTAAATAACGTGAATCTCTCACACATTTCCTAAAATTCTTGTGGTTCTAACCTCTTCCATACCTTGCTTGATTTATTGACTTTTTTTATCTTGTTACTGGGACTATGGAGAAATCAAATTGAATTGACCATAAACTGCCTCAGAGAGGTTGTTAGTGGTATGAAGTAAAATGCTTTTCCATATAAGAGAGCTTCTTAAAAAGAGTATATAAAGAATATGACCACCATGCTGAGTAAAATGAGCTCAAATCAGGAACAGTCATCTTAATGCTGTTAAAAGACATCAGAAGCTTTTAGCTCACAGTTGTTTCAAAGGTATGCCAAAGAATTCAAAGAATAGATATGTGAGTTCTCTGTCAGGATATTGGTTGAGACTGTTTAACTGGGCTGAATTTATAGGGAAGAAGGGAAAGTGCATCTTGTAGAGAAGCCCATCTCCAGGTGCTGCCCTTCTCCATTCTTCAGGCCTCCAAGAAGAACAGCAACTCCCATTTTTCCACTGGTGAGTTCAAGGGAACTGTCAATGAAAACAGAGTGCTTTAGGATTTGCTTTCAGTATATTAAACTGTTTCCTTACTTGGGAAATCCAAGTCACTGGCACAGGTGAATATCATTCAGGAGGCAGGTGACCCTCAAGTGTAACAACTCCTCCTGCAAGTTGTATTTTAAAACTATTTTTTATCCTCTTCAGGTTTGGTAATCATCAGCAGAATATACAGCTTTGACCAGTTCTACAGCTTCTGAGAAGTCATTCACTAAGTATTCCCCTCAGTTTTCTCACATAGAGTTTACAACGAAAACATGTCCTATACTTTCATATGCATACTCCTTCATATGCATTATAGTTCAGTTGCAGCTTACCTTGAAGACAATTACATTGAGCATTTTTGTTGTGTGCCACAACAACTTTATTTCTAGCTTCTGCAAGAAAATAGGACTTTGAGGAATATCAGAGAAGTAGATCACAAGAATTACAAGAATCACAAGGTCTATCAAAAAAAGCTGTTGACAGCTTACAGAAGCTTTCATATGAGATTATTCCAAATTAGCAAAAAAATAAAATTATAACAATTCAGATAATAATATTTAATTGCTGTTGCCATGACTATGATCTATGTCACTGTTGAAGGTCATGCTGAAGGTTCCATCAAGCTTCACTGTAATCAAAATGGTTGTCTTCATTGCATGGAAATTTAAAATACACTGCTACTTTTTATAAATTTCTATGAACCACAACTCAACCACACTGAGTGCTGTATGTTCTCCTCTTTACTCAGAGAATGAAACCAAAGCACTTTTTATCATGGCCTGGACTTAATATTAACCTCATCTTTGCAATTGAATTGCCTGGGTTGCATCAATTCCATCATTTCCCACGTTTGTTATTCAGAATAAGATCCAATCTTTGATTTCAATTAAAATGGAACCTGGAATCTGAAATATGAAGCTCCCTAATCTAGCAATTATTTACAACATCTGTGCACATGTAACATAGTGAATGACAGAATCATTATTTTTCTCTTTGCTTTAAAACAGCTGAGCCTTGTATATAGCTGAAAGTCACAGATCTCTATCTCCATCAGAAGCATCTCTGAACCCATATACAATTTTAAAAAGCATAATCCCCTGTGAAACGCCAGTCACTGTACAAAGATTCTCCTTTAATTTTGAACCACATTCCTTTTAGCTTCAGAATACATCTTAAACTAGGAATGGATCATAACAATTCTCCTATACCTGATGAATTTTTTTTTCTAAATATGGTGTGGTCAATTTATTTAAAAATGAATGAATAAATAATTATTCTATGTTATAAAATATACCAATGTCATAGGTGTATTTTAATTTTTTTTGAAGTATTATCCCCCCTGATAGTGTCAATTCCTGTATTTCTTAAAGCACTAAAGTGTATTGAAACTCCTTAAAAGGGAGGCCTTTGATCATCTTAGAGTTCCAAACACTAAATGCAATTAATGTCATTGCAGCCACAAGAGTGATACTTCAGTCACCTACATGACTCATCCTGCTTTTTCTAAAGATATGAATGATATGAACATATTGTTGGTTGAGCTTTAAACTGATCAGCTTGTGAAGTATGTATGCATACCAGAGAGAAATTGCAATAATTACAATAATATGACTGAAAGAGAAGGAGTGAATGTGTACAATTTACATAAGATGAATACCTGATTTATGCACACTATTTGGATCAAAACCTGCTTGATTTCCAGCCCAGACAGGAAATTGACTTGCATCAGTTCAGTGTAAGTTGGAATTTGACTGTATTTGTTTTCTTCTGGAAAATTTCAATGTTCATTCACCATGCTGCTGCACTAAGTACACTTATTAATGGTGTTACAGAATGTTTCTTACGTGCAACAAATCCAAAAGCTAATATTTTATTTTTATTTTGCTCTTATGTAAGAGATTCCATAGTACAGTGTGCATTCCTGCAGCCCTTTCACAAAACATAATTTCAGGAAGATTTTGATTATTCCTTTACTAAAATGGGAATTTGAGTGAATACAATTCGTTTATGTTTCAAATGTTTCAAATCCTAATTTGGTTACTGTTATTAGTATGAATATTTTAAAACAAGCTGTTAAATGTTATTAAACATCTTTTACTTTCTCTTTACTTTTCTAATATGATACAATTTTTTGGTAGCTGAAACTGCAACCATCAGTGTTCCCAGCTTTGAATCCTGCAATCTGAGTTTGCAGCCCAGTATTGATCAATAATCCCTATGTTATCTTGTTATGGGCAATGCTGAATTTTTGAACTTACAGGTATACTCACAGTGTAGAATAAGGCAATATTTTCTTACAATTTCTAGATTCAGACACAAAATTATTATATTTACAGGTCCTCTTCTTGGATACTTCATTATGACTGCTATAGGGCTACAACTCTCTGGCACTGACGAGGCTGCACTTCAAGTACTGTGTTCAGTTTTGGGCCCCTCACTACAAGACATTGAGGCCCTAGAGTGTGTCCAAGGGAGAACAACAAAGCTGGTGAAGGGTCTGGAGCACAAATCTTACACCGAATGACTAAGGGAACTGGGATTGTTCAGTATGGAGAAGGCTCAGAGGAGACCTTGTTGCTATCTGCAACAACCAGAAAGGAGGTTGTGGTGAGGTGGGGATCAGCCTGTGCTCCCAGGTAACAGTGATAGGACGAGAGGTAATGGCCTTAAGTTACGCCACGGAAGGTTCGAGTTTGTTATTCAAAAAAATTTATTCTCCAAAATGATGGTCAAGTATTAGAAGAGGCTGCTCAGGGTGATTGGTGGAGTCACCATCCCTGGAGGTGTTCAAGGAATATGTGGTTGTGGCACTGAGTGAGGCACGTGATTTAGTGATATGGTGGTGATGGGTTGATGGTTGGACTAGATAGTCTTAGTCTTTCTGACTTTAATGATTCCTTGATTTTATGACTTCTAGATATAAACTAAAAGGAAACTCTAACAAATTAGTCCTTTCTAGTTTTCCACTAGATTACAACTGTTGTCTTCTATTTAATTAATCTCTACAAAGTAACTGGAAGTGATCACTGGAAACTAACAGGTACAGTACAGCCAGCAGCAATTAATAAGAGAGTTACCACTGATGTTATCTTAAATTTAAGAAAAAAATGTATTTTTTTCTGCATTTGTGATGATTATTTAGCATGAAAGTCATATTTTCAAGCTCACTCTTGAAAATTGTGCTGACCAGAAACTTAATAAAAGGAAAAAAAGTATTGAGTCAGATGAGTCACATTCTTTAAGCTCTTGATCTTACAGTAGACTATCAGTGTCATAAAACTAAAGAAAAAAACAATTATATTAACCACATTTCCAATATTAAGCATTACAACTCAGCAGACAAGCAATCAAAGCATCATTCTCCACATAAGAAGTCTGTGCCTTGCTCCATCTCTTACCTCTAGTGCAATCTACAGGAGTATTTTCTGGGAAATCTAGCATACATCTATATTCCTTATTTTTTTTATATTACTTTAAAAAGCAGGTTTTTGACTTTAGATAGAAGTGTCAGTTCCTTGGATGCGATCAGTTCCTCTTTGTAAAGACCTCTTTTCATGTTTATTTTAATCTGGTATTAGCTGGTGCTTTGGTTACAGATCATTCTGTATCAATTCATAGGAAACCTTTGTGAATCTGTCTCAGAACTGGCATACATGAAACCTGAGGTGAGAAAGTTGTTCAAAGTTCTATTTTTCCTAAAATTTAGTAATGGGACTCCAAGTCAGAGTTTGAGCCATTTCCTTAAAATTGTCACTGTAGAAATGGCAAAAATGTGCATTCATATTCTTTGGAATTACACATTCTTATTGCACATTCCCCCCTTCTCTGTATTTCCCATTTAACTTCTTGTCTCCTATTCTGTACTACCTATACTTACCTAAACTGTAGGAGTTTCTCCCCCTAAAGACTGCTTGCTTCTTCTAGGGAAGGGGTGATTGTCAGCTTTCACAAAAAGGTTCATCTCAGCCAGTGTACAACAAGGAAGGGATGAGGTGAAGAAAGCAGAATTCTCCTTCTTCCCACTCACATCCTCCTCATACAATGCACAGAAAGCAAAGCAACAAAACTGACTCTATCCAACACAGATGTATTGAAAGCAAGTAATGACAACAAGGGAGAGGCAGACGACAAGATGTACAGCTCTGCAATTCCAAATGATATACCTTGCTTTCTCTCTCTGCTGAGACCTCTGCACAAGGAGTTGTTCTTTCAAATACAGACTCATCTATATTTATCAGGTAGGGTACTGCCAAAGCAAACTTTGAAAAAAAAAATTAGCTAGATGCTTCAATTACCTTATCTTAGCAGTGAACTGAAATGTACAGGTGTTCAAAATCTAAAAGGCATTTTCAGTGAGGCTATGATTTTGGCAGCATGTGTTAAGGGACATGGAAAGCAAGATTCGTGTGCATTACATATACATAACACATAAAAGTATTAGGGAATAATGATAGTTTCAGCACATAGCCAAAAAAGCTGGGCACCAGGGGCTACAATATGTACTTTGACTGGGAGAGCGGATTTCATGGAAAGAGGGGAAAACATAAACAAATCAGGTATTATTCAATGATTTTCTTGAAGAAACATGTATCAAGATCTGATAAAATTTTCTTTCTTCATTATCAACCATCAAGATTTTATTTCAGACTCCTGCAACATTGTATTTGTGGTAATTAAGGGAATTTAAACACTAGCATATATAGCTGGCAGAAGCAGATTATTTGTTTGGAAGATGCATTCACAAAATCAATATGAATCCATTTGGGAAAGTGCAGTAATTTAGAGAAATGTTCACTTCACCCATTTGGTTCTGTCTACTGAAAGCGTAGTGTGGAAAAAAACTGAAAAGGCAATGTACAGAAAAACATATACAATTAAGAGCATGTCAGACAAAAGGTTGTGTAGTTATTGTCAAGTAAATGTCTGCCTGGGTTCAACACTTCCTTTTTAGCAGTAAATACTGCCAAGCAATCTAAGCAAGAGCACCTTGGGTGGAATAATGTCATTAACTCTGTCATGAGCTAAAGATTATTCTTTAAATTTCTATTCTTCTAAATTTTCTTTGTGGGATACCTGAAATCAAGGCTGATACCTAGTTCATTCCAGTTTTCAGAATACTGACACACATGAAAAAAATCTTTGCAAGTACCACATCTACAAATTAGAACTGAGAAAAGCTTCAGTGCACATAAGGGCACATATTTACAATCATAAACAACAGATCTGTGATTTGAGAAGCCTGTCACTAGGACAAACTCGAAAACATGAGGCATGAGCACCCAGCTGAACTGTGAAATGAGCCTTATCCCACAATTTACAGAGTTGTCCTGCTCTGGCTGCAGGAGAACTGGCACTTAGTCTACTATAACAAAGCCTGTTAACTTATCAGTTAACTTATTAGATTTTTTTATTTTTTCGTTTTTCTATTTTTTTGTTGAAGAGAATTAAATCAGCAGAATTACCTCAAATTAAACCAAGTGCTTTTCTGCATATGATCACTGTGTTTTGATGCTAGCTGGAAGTCCTCAGACGTACATGTAAAATAATGCCTTTATATAATGACCTGTCTTTGATAGCTCTGCCCCTTGCCTATTAGCTGTCTTCCTTCCCTGATTGTCCTCCTTTGTAACTACATAGAGCAGCCGTCTTAAAATTGCAGGTAGTGAGCTGATCTAATTTCTGAGCTAAAGCTAACCCATCCTGCTCAACTATTTTCAGTGACATCTCTGAGCCAGTTGACTTTGTTTACCTTAATAGCTGTAGTGAGGTAACTTGGACCACAGAAGGACAGTTGGGGCAAACAAAGAACACATTTCTGACTTTGCCCAGATAAATCATTTAATCTTTTGACAGTCGCTCCCTATTTTTCTAGCACAATACAGTAATTAAGATCCACAATGATACTGCAGATTTCTGAAACTGTAGAAGGCTACTTTTCTTCATAGTTTTGGAAGTCGGCCATCTAACTGCACTTCTGTCAAATTTTTGCCATTGCAACCTGTTACTTGTTTGACTTTGTGGAGGGATCGCACTACTGAGGTTCAGTCAGGAGAACAGGAATCTACTCAGGATAATGTAAAGGCCTAAGAACTCTCCAGTGCACAAGAAGACATCTTACCTTCTTCCGTTTAGTGGTATATTCCTCTCAATCTGCTTTTTTAGTACATCCCTCATGTAGTATTGACTTAACCAAGTAGATGCTAAAGATACAGCTTCATTTTAGGTGTTTCCCACCACCCTTGTGTCAGAGGGTATCACCTAGTACAGAATTGTCTGGAGGGTTCGTGATAGGGATCTTCAGCTGCTTTCTCAGCAGTTTAAACTAAACAATTGGAGCATGTTGTGAAAGAGCATAGGATTTAATGTTCACTTAGTTGTTTTGTATGAGGCCACGTAAATATCTACAGCAAGCATGGAAACAGCAGTTTTTTTTCTTTCAGGCTCAAAAATTGTTATTCAAAAGTTTTAGTCTACTTTGATGTGCACTGCTTCTGCTCTGGAAAGCATGGAGGCTCAGAGATAAGGATATATGAGGAAGATCCCCTTGGATCTCTCTTCCAACTACATAATGTTCTTTCAATTTTCATTGCTATAGTAAAGGAGATTATCATCTGCATTGAGTTTTCAAATAGAAACGTGGAAATAAATGTATCTGAACAGTAAAGAAATTGTCTTGGAGGGATTCAAATATATAGTCTGATTAACTAATGAATTAAATATCAAAATACATACTTAGTTTGTAAGAAAAAATAATGTATCAAAATAGCTAAGCCCTGATAATTAAAAATAAAAAATTGATTGGAAAGAGTTGATTCTAGTATCTATATGGATCTGCCATGTTTAATACAGCATTGACGATGTGTATCCTGAATCACTGTAATAAGCATAGTTTTGATCTAAAAAATAAGGCTTGGCAATGGTTAATTATTTCACCTTGTAACTCTATAATTGATGCTTGTGGCTTACCTATGCATACAGAAAAATGCACACTGAGACTGCAAATTTAGTCCTTAGTTTCCAAACTCAGGTATCTATCACCAAACACAGAGCTAAGTGATCTTGAGAGTACTACTAGGTTTCTAAAGATGGATTGATATATGTAATTACAAATGAACTTTTCCAAGCTGAATACCAGAAATTTTTAATGGAGAAAAGAAAGACAATGGACTTTATGATTCCAAAAGTAATAGAGGTTTCTTACTGAGCAAGGAAGAATTCACAGAACCCATTAAGTGCTATCAAATGGGAATGAGTGATTTATATTGCATAAGCTGATGCTATTCAGAGCTAATGTTTCCTTAAGCATACTGCTGCATTGCTATAGTCTTGAACTAACTTAGCAACTGTGGCTCAGAGGTATACAGACCCAAGTACACTCTTTCTGGCTCTGCTGCAGGATGGAAATGATCGCACACCTCCTGACATTTTAATTTCTTGCAAATTGCTAGCCCCTTATTTAATCTTTGAAATTGTTATCCTCTTCTTTGTCAAAAGATAATGAAAGTAGGGCTTGTGGGAATTAGTAGTATCATTTATAAAAAGCAGGATGCAGACGTTATTGTAGCTGAAACATGAGAAGATTCCCTGAAAACACAAGTAAATAATATAAAGGTATCGACCTATCTGTATTTGCCATACTTATGATGTATATAATTTATTCACCTGGGGATTCGGGATTATTATTTTTAAAATTCTGCTTTAAACATTAGTATTGCATTGAACATGCTATTCTAATCAGCTTTAGTAAAATGCAAATAAAATATGCAGTTTCCTATATTCTTTCTCATGTTCCACCAATGCCAATTTGCTAATTCACTGTAGTGGAATACCAGGTGTCCCATTGTGAAAAAATGCTTTTAGTCACAAGGTGAAAGAAAAGTTCAATTTCCCATTACTATTTTTCCCCATCTTTTTTTATAGTATCATATTTTCCTTTATGCTGTTCTTTCCCATAAATCGCTTATGCAACAGCCCATCTGCAATGCATAAGTACTGACATGGAAGGTGTTTCATTAGATTGTGTCTTAGTTATTATATCCTTATTTTTTAAAATAGAAAAGCCCTATATTCTCACTTGCCTTACTGATATGGATTGCTTCCTGACTAATTGCAAATTATGAGAAATAATATCATAGCATGGTTTGTTTTGGAACAAACCTCAAAAATCATTCAGTTCCAGTCTCCTGCTAAGGGCAGGGCTGCCCCCACCAGCTCAGGCTGCCCAGGGTCCCATCCAACCTGGTCTTGAGCGCCTCCAGGGATGGGCATTCACACCTTCTTTGGGCAACCTTTGCCAGAACCTCACCACTCCCTCCATGAAAAACTTCCCCCTGGCATGTAATCTAAATCCTCCTTTAGTTTAAAACTATTCTGCCTTGTTCTATCACGATCTATACATGTAAAAAATTGATTTCTCTCCTGTTTGTAATCTCACTTTAAATACTGGAAGCCATAATAGGTCTCACACGAGCCTTCTCTTCTTCAGGCTGAACAAGTCTAGCTCCTTCATTCTGTCTCCATAGGAGAGGTGCTCCAGCCCTTTGATCCCCCTTGTGGCCCTTCTGTGAACCATCTCCAAAAGCTCCACATCTTTTCTTTCTCCCATTTCCTTTCTCCAGTGAATCACAGCACTAAAAGTTTACTAGATACAGTACAGTGAAAGTGATTATACTCCATTCCAAACTATCAAATAGAATTTATTTTTTTTTTCACAGTCTCACATAGTCTGTGGTTCTGAGTCTTGAAGCACCTCTGTATGAATCTTCTGTTCTTCTCCCATCTCCCCTCAAAACAGTTCCACATTTGTAGATAGCACTGTTACCAGCTGAAGAGATTTTTGTTCCTGCAGAGATTGGATGAAGAACATCAACAATTTTGTTTGACCTAGAGATGCCCAGGAGTTTAGTTAATATTTTTATTCATAGTTTTCCAGCCTGAATATTATGTAATGGAACCTCAAGTTGAACTCGACACATCTGCAGAAAGCAAACAAAGGATGTTAACCGTACAAAATTCACAAGAGTACCATTTAGCATTCTCTTTCCTATACTCTCTTCCCCTTCTACTGATATCCCAGGTATAGAAAATAGTCCAAAATCTCATTACAGTCTCAAATCTAATATAAAAATTATGATTACCTAAGATATCTGCCACAGTCAATGGTTATATGCATAAAAAAACATAAAATTATTCAGTATCCCTAGGAATTGAATCCTGATCTTTACCTGTCATATGGGACAACAAAGCCTCAGATAACTTTTTTCCATTCTAACATTTGTGAAAACATCTCTTACAGCGAGTTCATGAATGAAGAACAGTGGAGAAAGAGTTGCTGAAGAAACTGACTGTGTCTATAGGACTGGCAAAATATTTGCATAGCTACAAGGAAATTCTATGGGGAGGAATCTGAGAAGACAGATTTCCACTAGAAGTGAATGCTATGTGTCTAAGCAAGCTAACTGCAAACACAGGTTTCCTGAGATGCATGATTAGGGAAATAGGATGTCTGGCTGTTTTACATACCTGTCCTAACATAAAAAATGAGTCAACAATGTTCTGAATGTCTTCCAATGTACAATTTGGCCCTTCTTTTTCTCATCCCTCATAGGAGGAAAAAGTAAAAAAACTAGAAGAACTGTACTATCACTACTCTGTATCCAATGCTTTTTGTTTTTAGGCACTATTTGAAGATGTTCTTTCCATTTCTTTACAATTTCTTAGAATCTGTGATTATTTTTAAAGAAGCGTTACTGATCTCTGGTCAGGCACTTCTAAGAATCTAGAAGTCAGCAGGGAAGAGTACAGTGTACTGGAAAATGGCATCACAGCAGTCATTTTGATCTTTCTTTCACTGTTGACCACTTATCTACTAAAAGAGAAGCTAGAGAGATAAGAGTTTGCAATCCCAACCTTGTACATCAATTCCACATCCTTCCTCCTCTGTTGTTTAACATGAAGCATTTTACAAAGCCTCACGAGAGAGGTTTTGTCAAGAGATCATAGCCACACATCATCATCTTGCTTTGTGAATCTAACTTACTTTTGCTTCTGTAGGAACAAATTGATGACTTTTCCAGCTGGATGGTACATTTTTCCCATGGAAAGAAGACAAGGTACATTAGTAGGCTAAGGACATTAATAGCAATCTGCAAGCTGAGGAGTGATAATAAAGATGGCTTGGGTTAACAGTCACTTTTGTCTGTATCCTTCCCATAAACTATCATCAGACGACAAATGATATAAATGCATAAAAAATCCTTCAGATTTCTACTATTCAAGCTGTGGAATATTTTTTACACAGGAATAGGGGAAAGCTGTAGTCTTACAATGTGAGACATGATTATTAGCTCATTGGAACAATTCTTTAATAATAGAGTAACCTTTTCAAGTTTGCAGATTATTATTATTGTTCTTCTTATTATTACTATCTTGTAATATTCTCTACCAAGCTTGGATTTCTCATCTCTAACAATTACCACAAAATGACTTCACTTCTGTTTCATAGAAATCAAATGCCAAAAAGCCATGACAATCAATTTCTGAAGTGCCTCAGTAGCAAAATTGCATTGCAAACCTATATTCTTAAATGGTGATGATCTGTAGGGCTTTGTAAATCAGTAGCTCCAGTAAGGGGAATTAAGGGTGGGGGTGAATGGGAAAAGAAACTAGCATTTCATCAGTCTTTCCATCAGCTCAAGATAAGGAAATTAGATTTCACTTACAGCATACTCAATTTACAGATTCTTCCTATAACTATATAAAATTTTGTAAACAATGTGATATGTACATTCAGGTACAAGAGAATGCATGTTTTCTTATCTAATAACTTCATGGTGTCAGAGGCTGTCTTTCAGTTGAGAGGTCAAAGAAGTAAGATAATTATCTCAAGAAAATTTACTTAGTGAAAAGGGTTTGTAAATAACTGAGGTCATAGCTCATCTCACAACAACACTTTGCAGACATCACCAGTTGAAAGAAACTGGCCAAATAATTAAAAGCACTTAGAGTCCTTTGGGGTCAGTTAGAGTTCTTATATTTTATTTTAAATGTTACTTACGCTGTCATATTCAGCTATGCAAAATACTCCAGTAGCTTTAGAGTATGCTTTAACAATCTTAGTTCTAGTCTGACTACAAGGAAAATGATAGTATCAAGAATGATAATGCTCTTGACAGTCACACTGCTCTCTGTGGTTTACTTTAGTGCTGCAGCATATGAAAAGAACAAAAAACTTGTAAATGATCCTATCAGAGGCATATGTGCAGATGGAGACCTTACTAAGACACTGCATGTTCTGCAATCGTCATTATCCCTTAGGATTAATATATTATTGTGAACGTCATGATACATGCCTTTTTTATGTCAATATGATGACGTGCTTTCTAGATAGACTTCATTCATGATTTTAGAAGCCTGAGGCTGAAAAGACTTGTTGGATTGAGGCTAAGTTAATATCAATTGTGAAAAAAAGTGGATTTTTAAGATGCTATCTTCTTACATTAGGTCAAATTTTGCTCATCACTAAATATTTTTCCTGTATAAAAGAGAAAATACTCACTTGGATGAGCAAGCAATTCACTGTAGACAGCCAGCTAAGATGTCAAAAGGGAGAAGTAGATGCTTGGGGCCATAATGTGTCAGTGAATTTCAGATAGTGTGAAACAAATGAGAAATTGCATACAACAAAGCAGAATGGAGGAATGGAGAGAAAAAGGCATCCTTTTACCTCAGGAAACAGGTTGCTGCTTAGAAAGAATTAGAAAATACGTAACAGATTTTCAAGAAGGAAGAAATATAGTGAACAATTGTAACTGCAACAACAAAAAAAATACAGAATTGGATTATACCTAAAGCAAAAGGTGTGAAGGACTCTGAACTGGGAGATAAGAAATTCAGTTTTTAAATAAAGCCAGTAACAGTTCTGTAAAATAAATAGCTATTAACAGGAAAGATTTAGTGAAAGAGAAATTAGTCAATGAGTTTAGATGGAGCACATGGAACAAGTTCAGTGATTTCCACCATTACTTCTTGTTGAAGATTTCATAGGCTGAAAAACTCCAAGGATAGTGATTTCAACCACCTCCTTGGACAGCCCATTCCAGTGTGTGGCCACTAGAGGGAAGGAGAAATTTTGGAGAAGGAATTTTTCCCAATATCCAACCTGACCCTCCCCTGGTGCAAACTGAAACCACTTCCTCTCCTTTTTTAGCTAATTATGCAGGAGAAGAGGCTGACCCCTACTTCTCCAAAGCCTCCTTTCAGGTGGTTGTAGAGAATGATAAGGCCTCTCCTAAGCCTTCTCTTCTCAATGTTTCATTTTACATGAACAAATATACAAAAATCCTCCTGGTCAGATCTCAAACAAGGACATTTTAATACAATGCCTATATCAATACATGTTGATAATTGAAAATAATTGAAAATAATATTTAACACCTATTAGTTTGTCTGAGAAATTAATGTCATCACCACTTACAAAGGATCTATAACATTTATCACGGGGCAAGATAGAATTAAAAAGCCCCTCCTTTTTCCGTAAATTGGTGTTAACTCAGCATTACATGTTGATTCATTAAACTAAAGCTTAGGTAAAAAAGAGAATCCCTTCATTTTAATTTCAGTGGAAACAGAATTGAGGAAAAAAACTCATAAATGGAAAAAATAATATTTGTCAAGGAAAAAATTACTATCACAGTGCTTTGGAATTATTATTGTAAACAAAGTATGTATAAAGAACAGAAGCCAAGTTATCCAGCTCTTGGAAGCTATGTTGATTTACAGCACCTGAGAATCTGGCACCAACCATAAGAGGACAATCAGGCTCTTTCTTCTAAGCACTGAATTGTTCTTACTACAGTACTGTTACATTATAATATGACTAGGAAATGCTGCAAATGGATCTAATTATTATTATAATCTTAACATTATAATCTTGAAGTCCTTGTCAAATGTTATTTCCAAGACATAGAGAGATGTCCTACAGGCAGGAGAATTAAAATAAATAGATTAAATAATTTCCTACTGGCGAGATATCCTAAAAAGCTAATAGGTTTACATTCCAGATTGGATTCTGTAGCAAAGATATTTGATTTACTTGTCAAAATTTAAAGATCTTACAGTGTTTCATCAATCATTTTCTATCAGAGAGGTTAATATGAAAAATCAAACTCAACAATTGCAATACGGAAAATATTTTGCATCCCTACTTCATACTAGGGATGAAGTAGGATTATGCTTTTAGTATAGCATTTTCACTGTCTTGGATATATGTCTAGTTAGTCTAGTCCATGTGCTTTACTGTCTAAGATACTTAATAATATCTCTGTTGAAAAAAAATGGTGACCTGCCAATTCTCTAAAATTTAGATGTCTAAATCTTATTTGTCATTACTTAATAAGGATTGAAAGCAAGACAAATAAGTGAATCAATATTTGCACCCAAAGGATTCTTCCAACCCCTTCAGCTTGCTCTCACTCAGTCCTTAGAAACTGACCTGATAATTCTTGAAATATTAACTTCTTCTGTAAACAAAATTTCAAAATTTCTTCAACTCTGAAGAGACCTTATGGTTTGAAATCTATCATACTGGAAATAAGACCAGTCATTTAGTTGGACTTTTGTGACATTTGAATAGTTTCCAGATAACTTCCAGATGACAACAGGCTCTCTTTCAAAGTAACTCTTGTCTGATTAAGGGAATTAAGTTCATTAAAAAAAAAAAAAAAAAAAGCCTCCAGATCCATAAATATTATCATTCAGCTCAGTGGTGTTCCAGTATGAGCATTTGTCCCTTATCTTACATTGGTTTGATAGTACTGCCATCTGTTACACTTAATAGCTTTCAAACTGAAAAAGAAGGAATATTCTATTAGCAAATGCATTCTACTAGTAAACCTGCACTTGTGTGCACTTGGTAGAAAGTCACCTTTGATAATCTTCATCATGTGATTCCTAGAGAATCTGCTTCCTTCACTGTAAGGGTGCCTTTCACTCTGAGGGGAAAAAAAAAACCCAAACACTTGATTCTCTCTGTGCAGTCAGCAAAGAAATCTGGTGAAAGGATGGATGAAGAGTGATAGTGTCAGCTATGAAGTCATGCACAACTACCAGAGACCTTGTCAACATGAGGATATTATGTATTCTTATCAACAGTTACTTAATGCTTCTGTTGATCCTAGATATTTTTTCACCTCCATAGTGCTACAAAAAAACTATCAAAGTTCAGTGCACAAAACATCCCTGTTTATGATAGGCAGATGGTTATTTGGACATGAACCATCTCATATGTGGGATTCTGAAGACAGATGCATTGTAGTTGTATTTGTAATTGACTATACAGACTGTGAACTTCTCTTGAGCAATCAGCAATTCAAAAGGAACATCTTTTCAAGATTCACTCCTCCTCAAAAGTCCTGGCTGGTATTCTGATCATTAATACTGTTACTAATGCATACCCTTATCAGTAAGCTTCTCTGTTAAGGACAGTACTGACCTGATCTTGAGCCTTACAGTATCAAGCTTTCATTTCCCCACACTCTTGCACAAACTACTGAGCTACTGAAATTCCATGAACTCTTAAATCACATTCAAGCATTCCTACTAAACAACATGTGCATGCAAACACTAGAATTAACAGAAAGGAGAATTTGACAATCAGCTTCCATTTTACCAAAAAAAGTAATGTAATAATATTTTATATTAATAATATTTATGTAATAACATAATAATTTCACAGATTCTATGTTAGTAAGTAGTTTTCCTGTCTCTCAGACATATTCCAAGGGTATATGCTCTAGAGTCAGTGAGAAAGTCAAATATTTGCAATACAAAAAATTTGTCTTGCTGCATTTCAAAGAATACATGGGAACATGCAGCAAGATATGTCTGAAGAGTCCTTACTCCATATCTTATCTGGTGGACAAGGCTGCTTTAACTGTTTAGTTGCACAAAGAGAGAATTATCACCATATATGCACTTTCTAAAATTGACGTTTAAATTTCCTAACAAATTAATGATTAGTTATACAAATTAGTGTAATGTAAATTAAATGTAGGGCCTGTAGTAAATACTCTTACATTCAAAATATCGTTATGGGCAAAGGAAAGTGTCATTCATTGCTTGCCTGATTAGCATTTTAGCTGTCAAATATCTCCAGCTATCCAATGCAGAAGGGCCTTGTTAATAATTCAGAGTTAATAATTCAGCTACACGTACTGAAATATCTTCCTGGTATTTACCCCTTCTGTCTACTGTTGTCAATCTTGTAGACCACTGAATGCCATTACATACTATTCCATCCCCTTCTGCTGCCCTCTCTCTGCTTCCAGGCCAGGGTGATAGCTGCCCTGAACCCCTCTGCCCCTGAGACTTTGTCCCCCTTAAGGATGGTCTGGGGCTGTCAGCCTTTCCCCCTGTGGCACTCTCAGAGCTGAAGCTCAGCCAGGTTCTGCAGTGGACACTTGGCCATGGGGTGTCTGCAAAACCCAGCTCAACCCAGCTGCCCCTAGTACAGTCTACACCCTGCCCTCCAATGGCAAATATAGCCTCAGTGACTGGGTCACAATGTGACATCATTAATTAAAACAAAAGGAAGGGAGAATGAATAAGTCTACTCTGTATCTAATTCACACAGAAATACTGACAGAACTGATGGGAAATAATTTTCTTTAATAAGATAAATTCTATTTCAATAATTGACTTCCTTCTAATTCTTTCTTTGAGAAAATGAATGTTACGCATAGTCTCATAAGTATTTTGTAAATTATGAGTGATTCATGAAAGAGTTGCCTGTGATGAAGAATTAAAAACATGCAACCAAAGATTTGGATCTTAATTGAGTATTTTGTGTTTCCTAGTAATTTGATAATAAATCTTTCACTTTTTATGGTATATACAAACATTATCAGAAAAATAATTTCATTTTCAATAAAGAGGTCGGCTGTGCTTTTGATTTATTTCACCACTTTCTGTGTGATACAAAGAAGGTATGAAATACTTCTCACTTCTCTGCTGATCTCTAGCAACATAATCTAATACTAGGGCTCAGACTTGAGAAAGGACCTTACTTATGCCTGAAAGGAGTCCATCAAATAAACAACCCCTTTAGTATTAAAGATTTACATAAGTATATAATTATCTGGTCTGAAAGATATGATTTTCCTTATTTTACTTTAGGTCTAGGTCTTTTTTTTTACCAGAGCAAGCCATGACCATTCACTTGGCAGCGAAGCACCTCTGAAAGTCAGATTAGCCCAAGGCAAATCCGAGTCCGGTGGCTTTCTGGTAGCAAAAGGAAAATCCTAGTTATTGGGCTACCAACTGCATGAATCTCTGTTAAAATAATAAATAATAAAGATAATCACTGTTGACCTTAGGTGTGCAACCCAAGGTTTTGCCTTCACTCAGGCAAAGGAACATCATGCCACTGAAAACCAGCAGGTTGCAAGTTTCTACTGGGAGAGGCTGATAGGCCTGTTGCTGCAGTGATGCATGGCAGAGGGAATGTTGCAGGTACTCTCACAACCACAGAGTAAATTATGTTCTCCTTGTCAGACAATTTTCATGGCTTCTGTTAGAAGAAATAACTATGCTGTCTTAGTATGTGCTCGGTGCTGAGTTTCCCAGTTTTTATTTCTAAAAGACCACAAATACAAAGTCCACTCACTTCTGGTGAAATAGCAGAAAGGCTTTTCTCTCTGAATTAAAATCATTGCTGTTAGTTTGTTTGTCCTTTTTTGTTGTTAAATCTTTCAGGTGCTTTGCTTAGTCTATGACAACTCAATAAACATTTGCATGTCATTGATTTACTCCTAAAGCTAAATATGTTAGACCATTGGTTCAAGACCAATTTTGCCAAACCTAGATGGATGAAAATCACACCATAAATTTTAATGGATAGCTGTATTCCTGCTCCTAGATATTCTTCAGTTGTTGGATTGTTAAAATCAAATGCTGAATAAACCCTTATGTCTCATATCATTACATTTATTGTTTAAAATTACTGGTCGATATTTGCTTGCACATTAACTAATAACACTGGCTATTTCACTGACCATACAATATCACAGTTAATAGCAATCATGATGCCTTACACCACAATAAAAATTGCCCTAAAAGAAATCAATAGATCCCTTCTTTTGTATCAGGGACGACTGAAGAATAATAAATCATGTAATTTGAAATGATTGTTCGGTCTGACAGCATGCAACTCAGAATTGCTTTGAAAGATAGGTAGAGTCAAATTCTAATATGAAATGCATCTCCAAATTTATAGCTTCTGTGTAGGAACAGGTTACTGCTACAGGGTCTTGATTAATTTTCTGAGCTTAAGTGCATAATGCAAGTTTGGAGTTCACACAACCAGTTTTGTCTGTTTGTGGGTTGTGCAAGTTACAGCAACAGAAGTTGTCTCCTGGTGCATCATGAATTTGATGACATCATATTGAGATTTGTGAGAAATATACATACAGAAGAACAGAAAACTGATTCACCTAGGTGAAAATCCTTAGGTTTCATATATAAGAATCATAAGATTCTTTGAGAAAGAGGCATTCACCACCAAAAAGACAAACACTAATACAAATCAATGATCAGATACAGCATGCAGGCTATGACATTAATGATACACAAACACATCAAAATGGATTGGCTTTCTGGCAGCTGTTTATACAAAAACATTACTTCTTTTAAGAGAAGAGTTGTCTCAATTTTATCATAAGGATTCAAATACAGCTCTATGAAAGTTTAAACTAGAGGAGATATATTGAAGATATGCTATTAATGATATTTTAGCATGACAAAATTTATATTAATTCATACTCATGGTAGAAGAATCTCTTATCTTTTTTCATCAGGACAAATAATGGTTTGCTATGAGACTACAATGTTGTTATACTGTGCAATGATTTATTACCTCAGATATTCAGCATGGCTAATTGCTGAATGTTTTTGACAGGTAATCCTCTCAGCATCTTCTAGTCAAAGACAGTGTCTTTCCTGCCTGCGTATATTTTGGAGCGGCCAGTAGGGCGAGGCAGTAATTGCTCCCGTTACTGTCTTTGTGAGGCTTCATCTGGAATACTATGACCAGGCCTGGGGCCCACAGTATGAGAAAGACTTTGAGTTGTTGGAATGGGTCCAGAGGAGGGCCACAAAGATGATCAAAGGGCTGAAACATCTCTCCTACGAAGGCAGGCTGAGAGAACTGGGCTTGTTTAGCTTGGAGAAGACTCTATGGTGGTCTTCAAGTACATAAAAGGAGTATATAAGCAGGAAGGAGACTGAATTTGTATACAGTCCAGTAGAGGTAGAGCAAGGGGGAATGGCTTTAAACTAATACAGAGGAGATTTAGATTAGCTGTCAGGAGGAAATTCTTTACTCAAGAGGGTAGTAAGGCACTGGCACAGGCTGTCCAGAGAAGCTGTGAGTGCTCCATCCCGTGAAGCATTCAAGGCCAGGTTGGATGGGGCACTGGGCAGCCTGATCTAGTTGGTGGCTGTCCACAATGTGAGGGTTGGAACTTGGAACTTTATTTCAAATTCACTCCTTTTTATTCCACCATATGTTCTCCATAACACGACTAAAACTATTCTGGAATTTCTGGAGCACAAAATACCTGGAGAATAAGTCTATGCATGAAGTATTCCTGTTTGTGCTTTGCTGCATGATGCTATGTTAGCTTTTCTACATGCCATTTTATTTACCTTCATAGCCCTTAAATGTGTGAGCTTTTTTATATATCACATTTGTAAAACTAAAACAAAGCACAGAAACAAACAGACAACAAAAAACCAAACTACAATGAAACAAAGCAAAAAAACCTAATAGCTATTATATTATAGCTATTATAGTTACATTATACAGCCTTTTACATTATTTTTCCTGACAGATAAAATAACATAAGCATTCTGACATCTCAATGTATTTTAAAAGACATTATCCTACTTACAAAATGGCATTAAAAATCCATGTGCAATAAAAATTTCCAAAAATCAAATAATACAATTAAATTTGACCAGTGTAGATTAAAGGAGTATAATGCTTTTATTTTAGATTCTAAAGTGCTACTACAAGCATGATATTAGAATGCTGATAAGGAGAAGGAATTAAAAAAAAAAAAAAAAAAGGTAATTTTGATGTAAAAATATGAAAATATGAGGATTTGGAGAAAAGAGAAATCAAGGTGACAATTACTGTGCAAGTGTCTTGGACAAGCTGGAGATTTGCAAGCAAAGAAAGGGAGAATAGAGAAATGGACAAATGGAAGTAGAGATTGTGTGAAGGAAGAAATAATATATATATATATATATATATATAGGAGAAAGAATTGTTAGGATACTGAAAAAGGGTGAAGAATCTGACAAATGAAAATGAACAGACTTGACAGGTCCCTTTTCTACCTATTGGATTTCTTGACAGTCAAAACACAGTGTGACTGAAGACTAGTCTCAGCTGTGGGGCAACTATTGATTCTGGTTCAGTATGCACAGTTGATGGAGGCAATGGATTATGGATGTGGTGAAGCAGCTTCTAGAGAAGGCCATTTGCCACATCAGTTTCTAATTCTTTCTGTTTTCTTAATCAATGTCACAAACATTTTGTCTTATCTTTATTTCTCTATTATCATTGTCACAGTCACTAACTAGTTGCTCTGAAAACGCTTTTATTTACTCGTGTCAATTTGTCATACATTTTCATTTTTTAATAGAACTGATGAAAATGAACAGAATTTTTGATCTTCACATTTTGCATTGTATGGCTTTTACACTGGTGTCAGTAACTTCATCAGCTGAAATTACAAAACAATGTAGTTGATGATTTATCATTAATTTTCTTAACAAAAGTTATTGAATTGTCAAATGAAATTGACTGAATTGCAATCGGATAAATATTTTTTTCTGTTTGGATTTTTCATTCTATTAAAAAAATTAAACTGTGAAATTATTCTTCACTGCAGGAAATAAACTGAGGACCTCACATATTATTTTACTAAACAGAATCCTGAAATCAGCCTACTACCCTGAAGATATTCTCCAAAATTTTTACTTTATCCCTGGAGTTCTGAATTTGGAACAACTAGGAAAACAGCTGTGCTATCAAAGCATTCTTGTCTCAAACATAAAAAATGCCAAAACGGAACTGAATGTTCTGAAAAGTATTCTGAGTATGTATACCTCAAGAGAAAGTTAAAAATGCAATTTTGTATAGAAATGGGGGGAAATTCCTATTTTAAAGGACCAGGTAATTTGCTGAGAAGACAGCTTTGAATTGGAAAAGCTAGAGGGTAGTAGAAAGTCCCTAAGAAATGCTTACAGTAGCAACTGAACAAAAATGAAATAAAAATAAAAAAATAAGCAACTGTTCTGATTAATAAGAATGTTAATTCAATTTCCATGAACTTACTTTTTTACAGTAGACTTCTATGAGGACAGAATGTCCTTTATTCTGATACATGGGAAGCAGAATATAAGAAAATATGCTTGTCTTTCTAGCCTCTTGTTATTCCTAATACATTCTGGGGAAGTACTCAATTTGCAATGAATAAAGCTATACCAAGATCAGAGAAATGCTGAATTTCATGGAATTCACCTATTAACAAACCAATCTACCTATGATTTCCTATGATTGAGTTTTCTAAACTCTGTCCTTTGGATCATAAGATAAATCAATTTTAAAGGTACCACTGGAAGTCTGTTATCCAATCTCCAGCCCAAAGCAGGGTCAGATACAAGCTCATGCAGGCTGCTCAGGGTCCAGCTGGGTCTTGAAAACTTTGAACCATGGAGTTTACAGTCTTTCCAAGCAAAACTGCTCCACCAGCTGTCTGTTCTCACAAGGAAAATATTTCTTCTCACATCATCCAGTCTGAAACCCTCATGAACACATGCCCATCGCTTCTTATTCTCCAGGCTCTGTGATGAGCCTGGATCTGCCTCCTGAGTGACCACTGTTTAGATAGAGGCAGACAGTTGTTAAGTACAACACAGCTGTCTTTTCTCATTTTCAGTTTGCACAAGCCTTAGACCATCAGCCTCTCCTCACAGGTGAACATGACAGCTCTTGACTGTGTTGATGGCACTCTGTTGAACTTTCTGGAGTTTCTTGTATCAGACAGCTCCAAACTGGATGCAGTATTCTAGATATGATCAATCTAGTACAAATGTACTAGATTGATTCCTTTATTTTGTCTACCATCAGTACTCCTGTTCACTCAATCCAGGATGCTGCTGGCTGTCTTTGCTGGCGGGGCAGGCTGCTGGCTCATCCTCAGCTCTCTCACAGCCCAGAGATCTAGACCTTTTCCAGCAGAGCTGCTTTCCACCAGACTATCAGTCTCATGCCTATATTTTAGGCAGTTTTTCATTCTAATGGACAAGATTTGTTCGTCTGTGTTGATTTTTATAAGGTTTCTACTGGACCGGCCTTACTGACTGTTTATGTCTCTCTAGATGAAAGCCCTGTCCTCAAGAATATCGAATGCTTATCTCAATCTGGTGCCATCTACAAACTTGAGCATATTTCCTAAGAGCCACTGACTAAAATGTCAAATAGGACAGACCCCAGGATGAAACCCAGTGGTAATCTACTTGTTACTGGCCTCCAATTAGAGTTTGACTCATTAAATATCTCTCTGAGTCTAATCATCCACCTTCTTCCCAGTTGTTCAGACCATAATGTCCTAATTTGGGCAGAAACATATTGCAGGAAACTGTCAAAAGTCCTCACTAATCTTTAGTAAGCTTTACTGAAGATAAATGACATCTGCTACTCTTAATTCACATGCTTAAGCTTTTTATCTTAGAAGGTAATCAGACTAGTTATGAATGATTTTTTCTTGGTAAATCCATAATGACTGTTCTCCATCAGTAGCTTCTTCTTTCTCTAGACAGAAATATGTATCTAAGGGAATTGTTCCATTGGACTGAAGTAAGGGTGACTGGGATGAAATTCTACTTGACCTTTTTTGAAGGCCAAGTAATCATCACCCTTGAATGCTTCCATGAACTTGTATTGTTCCAGTTGTCTCTGGCTTGATCTATA
This sequence comes from Centrocercus urophasianus, assembly GCF_019232065.1. Classification (NCBI taxonomy): domain Eukaryota; kingdom Metazoa; phylum Chordata; class Aves; order Galliformes; family Phasianidae; genus Centrocercus; species Centrocercus urophasianus. Next base: position 23,402,480 of record NW_024884364.1, read on the forward strand.
TCCAGAATAACTCTCCTTCTTGAGCCCTGGCACTAAGTGCAGTGGTCTGAGTTACCTTGTAATGTACTTGTAGAAACATTTTTTGTCCTATGCCCCTCATGGGTCTTTGCTCTAGTTGAACTTGAATTTTCCTGACACCATCCCTTCACATCTGGGCAGCTTTTCTAAGTTCCTCCCTTAAAGCCTGTTTCTGCTTGCATCATCAGTATATAGTCTGTGTGCAATGGAACTCTGCCATGAGTTCTCTGCTTTGTTTGAATTTGTAGGTGTGTGGTGGACCTACAGACCAACATTCTTTCCCTCTTGCACAATAAGATTATTACTGCATAGAAGTCGTCCTTTATTTCAATGGGACACATACAACAGTTCTTTCTCCAACACTTCTGTATTTCTTGTAGCATAATCAGCCATCTAAAGAGGTATCTCCCAAGTTGCTGGGAACAACTGGGTGGATAGTTTACCTTCACGATCTGTGAGAAGAGTGTTAACCTCTTCTACGTAGTAGAATTCTGAAAAAAAAAAAAAATGATAGAACATACTTCACAACTATTTGCTGCTTTAAAACAATGCATCCTTGTACCCCAAAGTACAAGCATTCCTACTAAACAACATGTGCATGCAAACACTAGAATTAACAGAAAAGTAGAGAAATAAAACCTTGCTGGCACCGCCGTTCCCTGACAGGGGGAACAATATGAGCCATTTAACACCAAATTAGCTAGTAGAAGAACCTAATAGTTAATTCCTTAGATAGCAAACAGGAGGGGGGATGTGGCAATTATTCAGTAGATTCATATTTAAATACATCTGAAAAGCATTACTAATGTCTCAACTTTTTTTTTTTTTTTTTTTTTTTTTCATTTCTTGGGTAAAGAAATTTTGTGTAAGAAATTAGATTTCTCAGTTGAGAGTTGTCATAGAGCCTTATGGAAAGAACCGAATAACAAGCTTTTTCTTCCACTAAGCTCAAGAACGCACAGAGTACAGGCTGGCATTCTTCAGAGTCCTGTGGCTGATATCACTTCTTCATACATATTAATCAAGCCAGGAAGATCCTTCTTCATTGTTCTGATGTCACAACAGTCTAAGTTTTGCATCTCTTCTTTGTTCATACTTTGGATGATGCATTCCTATCTAGAATAAAATTAAAAATATTGAAATTATACAATTGAAATGAAAAGAATTTGATTTCATGCCATGTTAAATTTGATACTTCTAGATTCTTCCTGATACTTATCTGCATGATTTATTGTAGTAGGGAAGACAAATTCAAAGAGATGGAAAGAAATATTAACAGTAAGTTCGTGCTAAATCTACTGTTATCATACAAAGAACAGTTTTTCTGCCTACAGCTAGATAGGTTTAGCCTAAATTTTAATATCAGCTTTTACTACTGAAAGGGAAAGCTGAAATAAAACATGAGCATAAATGAAATAAATTATACAAAAATTACTATAATTATGAACATCAGAGTTACTTATCAAAACTCCATCTTCTTTATGCTAATTATTTTCCCAACAGATTATTCTGAATAGGATGAAGCCATTTTACTTATGAAAGAAAACTAGTGTTTTCCTGTTCCCTGATAATTAGTTATTCATATTTAGATAGTCTTCATTCACTGCTGCACAGGTGCCTCAACCTTTGCCATATAATGTTGAGCTGTATTTAAAGAAGTACTCTTTGAATACTTCTAAAGGAATAATAATAATAATAAAAAAACTGTATTAACAACTTAATCACCCTACATCTCTCCAAACAAGAGATCTGTCACGTGAAATTCATCTTTTTTTTTGTCAAAAGCACTCACAAAACAGTTCTGACAGACTAAAATACGACAACGTTGTATCAGCAAGCTTGCTTCAGCAGCCCTGATAATTTAGCATCCTATTCAGGAGATATTCAATTTCCATGGCTGCTGGCCATGAAGTTTCAGTGAACTACAGGTTGGCACCTGCAAGATTTAATTCCAATTCATATAATAAATTTCTGTCTTCCTCATTGCAAGTACATTAAATGCTGACTGCTGACTATGGCTACGATGCTCCAGCAGAAGCATGTGTTATTCACATATCTATATATAGAAGTCAAGGTTATATGTCCATCAAGCTTGCAAACCTATGTCTGGATAGACCACAACTGATTACACGTAAGAGGGAGAAAAGTCAATGAAGAATGATGTAAATTGAGAGGTGCTCAGAGATGTCAACAGGAAAAATGTATCTTGATTGATGCATTCCCATCTGTGTGGACTCTGAATATGTTATACACTTATTCCCATGCAAAGTTCCAGTAACAATCAACACAAATTAAAAATCTTCCTTGTATCTTCTGAGCTACCGCTATGTGAAATCATGAGCAAGGTAATGGATGGTGCAACCTATTCATTTTCCTATGAGCCAAGTTTTTCTAATAATGAGCCACTGCTAGTGTGCTATGCCGAACCAACCATAACGTACCATACCTTCCCAGTGATACAGTTTGGTTTATCAGATCTGATGTAGCCTAGACAGGAAGCTCATATAGGAATCAATAACGCAAGACTACTTTTAAACCTCTAGGGTATCTGCTTTTACCATTTCAGCCACAAAACCTATTCTAATTCTAAACAAAATACTTCATTGTTTCCAATGAAAACTGCCATGAAATTTCTGATCTATAAGATAAAGCTTCAATATTTTGACAATTTCATCTGATTCACAATTAAATGTCAATGAAGTAACCAGTGATATAGTAGTCTGGTATTTCAGTCGGATACTGAGTTTAGTATCTGTTGGTGAAACATTCATCATTGCTTTTAGTAAAACAAACAAAACAAACAAACAAACACACAAACACACACACAAAATTGCAGACAAACAGAAAAAGAACACCAATTATTTCCTCTGTGCATTTGATCTGATCAGCTGAAGAAAAAGATATAGTTTTTAATGTATTTATTTGTATTATTCCTGTAAACATAAGGAGCATTTGTATTTGATTCTAGTAGTTTATTCATTGTTACACATCAAAAGTCTATACTTCCTTCTTGTCCATCTCCTAAATGTCACTTGCCTGGCTACTGAAAGACAAATGACCAGCAAAGTAGAAGTAGAAACACTCACTTCCTTAGAAGCTGTCTGTCTATCTCTTTTAGTCAAGGTATATTTGCTTTCCAACAGATATTTGTCCATTTGAAAACTTTCTTTGACTAGTTTGCATCATGGCAAACTAGAAATGAATAATAGGAAATCCCTGGAACAATAAGAATACAAGAAGGACTTAAGGATGAGAAGGGAGCTAGGAGATACTAAGGAAGCAGAATGACACCATAAAGTCACTCTTAAAGTGCAGAGTGGTGACAGAAAATGGGGAGAAAGATTTGAGGAAAAAAAAATCAGAAAGAAGAAAAGTAAAGGAAGTCAGTATCTCATTCATCTCTAGCTGTTATCTGACATAGGCTTCTTTTCACTAATTTCTGTTGACACAGCTGGACAGCTCTTCAACTTCTTGTTATGCGTGCAAGGAAGATCTGGCTTCTGTCTCTATTAGTAAACTGAAGAAATTTAACTTGAAAAGCCATTTAGGCTGTGCGAAAAATATCACTCAAAGCCACATCTATTGCATTTCTTTCAACCCTCCTACACAGTATGATGAACTCTTATGATGAATTAAGCATCTGTGTTCCTGAGAACTGCACACAAGAATATAGAACTGCAGCAAGCAGTGCAATGTGTTTTCCTTGGATGCAGGAGAAAGCCTCCCTTTTCTACAACATAATAAAATATACTACTGCTTGCACTTCAGTGAAAAATTCCCCAAAATGCTTTCAGTCTTCCATTTTATTTTTAACGATTGGAAAATGAACAGCATGCTGAAGCTCCAGTGACTGCTTTTCTTCTCTAGTTTGGCCTTATTTCACAACTGTAGATTGCTTGTGCCCAGATTTTATATGCTGCTTTTTTTCCCTCTCTCCACTGTGCCAATAAAAAATGTTTTTTCATCTGAAATCTTATATTTATCATTTTGGTGTCAGTTAAATGAATAAATCTATCCTGGAGTAATGTGCAAGTCAATAAAGTAATGTACATACATCAAATAATCTTTTTACCAGCTAAGGTATTATGGTACAGGTAATAGAGTTCTTTGAAATATACTATAAGGCAATATTTTTAACTGTAACTGTTGATTTCTGCAGTAAGCCAATAAAACTGTGCTTTTATGCTCTAATAAAGGTCAGTTTTAAAATATTCTAAGGCCTCCTAGATTCTTTTAATCTCTGAATTAATTTCTTCTTTGAATTAAGTTTAAAAATATATATCTTTTTCCTTCAAAGATGATAGAAAAAAGTATCTATAGTTAGTACAGCTTCCACAGAAAATCAGTAGTGAAGACCTCAACCTCCTAACAGACTCAGGTTTACTGAAACCTTATGATTACATTAAAAAAAATTTTGGAAGGTAGTAGTGGAGGTAAAATGGATACCCACAGATATTTATGCATTGCATCCTCTTGTTTATCTGGACGGCCTACCTTAAGCTAGAATAAGTTGCGTTCAAGCCAGAATCTTACATTATCAGAGTAATCTTTTGACTATCTAATGCAGTTGGCTGGAAGTTTTATTGTAGTTTTTTCAAATGCTTTATTGGGAAATTGAAAAGCTGGGACAGCAAAGATATGGTGGAGTTAGGTCTCAGTGCATGTGCTAGATGATTGGCTAGACAACATTCAGGCTGGCTTCTGTAAAAAATTTTGAAGGAATCTTCAAGTTATCCACTGGAACAAAATACCAAATATAGTGGGCATTCAGCTGTATCAAAAATAGGCAGATGTATAGATATAGATGTGTTTCTGAAGTATTATCATGATAAGACAGATTCTCCTCATTTTTTTTCTATTGCCAAGTGGACGTTTTTATTTCATTTTTCATATAGAACTTCTTAGATTATTTTTTTGTAATAGTACATAAGGAATTGAATGCCTGACTAGGGTACTGCAAACAGCTTGAAGCCATATGTCCATGCCACAGCGCACTGATTTCAGGCATCCGAGTACGCTGTGAAGCAGTAACTTTACAATCAAATTTGCTCGGTTCACATGCAAAATGGTGTTTTGTTTAGGTTTTATTACTACTAGTTCTGTCAGACCATCCTTAAATCTGAAAAGCAAGCTACTTTTTTTTCCAGTTCATGTATTTTTCTAGTTGCTATGAGATCTCTGATGGCCCAATTGCACCTCTTTTAGCACAGAACACATGGTACGGCGTTACCATTTCTGTTTCTTTTGAACCCTTCAGGTCGCTTAGACTGTGTTTACTTGGTCAAATGACATGCTGCACAAACTGGAGTATAAAACTTAAAAAAAGAAGTTTTTTTCATTCAGGTGGTTAACGCTATGGTAAGAATGTCTGAATATAGAATGCTGAGGTTTTCTCAACATTAAAGACCGTAGAAAAACAGAACAGTTTTAACTGCTTTGTCTATCCGCTGAGGAGTTTGCCAAGACTTCCAAGTGCCTGCTGATGTCCCAGTGACAGACATGTCAGAAGGCTAATTATCAGCCACCATCAGACACTTTCATTTTTCAGGAAAAAGGAAGCTGTTTATCTTGCAGATGAAATTTATCAAAGAGAGCATTTTATTCTAATGTTCTGCCTCAACTATGGCAGTGAAGTACAATGCATTAGCAAAGACAAAGGACTCAAGATGCTAAAGATAAAAAGAAGCAAAATCATCTTCATGCAAGCTAAATTACTCATCATATCTTCGCTGGAATGATTTGTGCATAGCTTTATTGTTTGTGTTGCTGAACTGCCCAGAAACTCCATCCATTATTGTTAGTACCTATGCTAGTATTTTCTAGAAGAAAATTCTGCCTGTCATGGAGAGAAGACTGCTGTAAAGAGAAAACACAGATAATCAGTGTAAGACAAGTACAGTTAAATTTATAGGTTAGAACTGAATACAGCTAGGTAAATTCCTCGGTGCTGAAAACCATCAGAAAGAAGTGAAGCATCTCCAAAAACCTGTCCTTGGTGGCAAAATTATTGTTTCTTGTCAGCTTCACACCTTGCTGTTGATAGAACAAGATCAACAGCGGAAGCCTGGCTGGCAGCTGCCCTTCTGAATGCTAACAAAAGTTTTCAGCACCTTGGGGAGCTAGGTATCCAGTTGACTGATTTCAAGTTTCAATGGTCCCATAGGGAATTTTTATGAACTTGCAATACAGAACAGGGGGGTTTGGTTATTACTAAGGTTAGGCTTTTATTATCTATCAAAACAGACAAAAAATGTGTGTCGTACTACCGACTTATCAGGATTGCACACACTACCTAAAAACTTCCATTATATGACACCAATTTAGAGATGAATATTAACCATCTGACTTAGGGAAAAAGGCTTTTTTGGCAGAGGTAAGGATATTTAAACTCAAAAATCATCAACAGATATTTGCCAGAATATCTGACATACATATTTTCCTGGATTAAAACCATAAATTCTAGTAACATTCATAGAATCTTAGAAACATAGAATGGCCTGGATAGAAAAGGATCATAATGATCATCTAGTTTCAACCCCCCTGCTATGTGCAGGGTCACCAACCACCAGACCAGGCTGCCCAGAGCCACATCCAGCCTGGCCTTGAATGCCTCCAAGGATGGGGCATCTGCAACCTCCTTGGCAACCTGTTCCAAAGTGTCACCACCCTCTGTGTGAAAAACTTCCTTCTAATATATAAAAAAACCTCCCCTGTCTCAGTTTAAAACCATTCCCCCTTGTCCTATCACTATCCACCCTCATAAACAGCCATTCCCCCACCTGTTTATATGCTCCCTTCAAGTGCTGGAAGGCCACAATGAAGTCTCCCTGGAGCCTTCTATTCCTCAAGCTAAACAATCCCAGTTCCCTCAACTTTTCCTCATAGGAGAGGTGCTCCAGCCATCTGATCATCTTAGTGGTCCTCCACTGGACTTGTTCCAAGAGCTCTGCATCTTTCTTGTACTGGGGGCTCCAGGTATTCCAAGCATCCAAGCCTTCAGCTTTGTGAACTGTGTAAGTGAACTGCAGAGATAAGCAAATGAGTAAAGGAAGAGGGCAAAGGGCAATAGAGATAAATAGTATCAGAAGGGGATAATCATAATAAAACCTGATTATGGACTGTTTGTCAGTAGTTATGGTGGCTTAAAATGAAATGCACACTCTGGACATCCTAAGCAAATTTAAAACAAGGAAGAGAAGAGAAAGTCAGGACTATCTACTAATTGCAACACCGATGTGCAACAAACCTCTGTGACTTTCATGGTTTTCAGCAGTTCTAGGGTACACTTGGGAAGTAAACACCAATGAAAATTTGACCCAGCAACAGCAATTTTGCCTCGCAAGCTGGGATAGCACACTCCCAATCCTCAATTCCAAATTCTAGACTCTTTTTTCTTAAAATTCCATTTGAAACAAATCTGAAACTTAAAGTTTTATAAAAAGGGCTACATACATTGTATATCAATACCAAAGCAGTTTCAGTTTCCTACAGATTCTTCCTCTCCCTTGCAATTGTTGTTATCTTTGTTATGATATATATATGTATATATATATGTATAAATATGATATCTTTGTTACTATAATTCTGTCCCCTGAATTTGTCCATTGACAAGAGTAGAAGCTCAAAAATGCTAAAAACTGTTAAAAAAATTCCTGAGACTATACTTCAGATTTTCTTAGCAGATGATTCAATTGTTCAATTTGAGGTTAAAGACTTCAGTAGTTTATTGTATTTTTTTTTAATTAGAATTAGTGAAATGGACGAAAGGCATTGTAGTTCAGTACTGAAGTGAAAACAAACCTTGAAGCTTTAAGTTATTATTTTTTTTATTTGAATCTTCTCATTCAGATTTCATTTTTGGACCTTCAGATGGAAAAATTACACTGTTCCTCCAATGAAAAATTATGCTTTCTGATGAAGCCTGTTTCAAACTGTCAAAATTAAATCCCCAGCACACACAGAAGTTTGGGTTCCAGATAAGCACTTTCCCTGACCCATGTACATATTCTGATCATTTAGTTCACCTTTGTTCTCTTCCTTTATTTTGCAAAGATGACGTGAGTAATTATTATTATATTAGCTCTGGTACCATGAGTGCTACAACAGACCTGCAGCATAATTTTCTTCCTCTTTGGGGAATTGGTATTTTTATTCACAGTACAAGAAAACCAAGTTTGTGAACAGAATATTTTCCCCCGTTTCTGTTTCTTTATTTGGTGTTTGATGCAATAAATTGATTAGATAGACTAGACAGTAGTTTCATAATCCTGTTCTGAGCCTACCAGAATTAATTACAGTTCACATAATACTATTCAGGAAGTATGTTTTAAAAAGCAGAATACTCATTATGATATAATTTTCAAGAATGCCATCCACATGGTATAATTCTCAACAGTTATGGGGACTGGTTCCTTCATACTATAAAAGGGCGAGACAGTTAGCAGGTAAGGATTTATCCAGTTGATGTAATGTATGGTCCTGTGTGAGTCTGTCACAACACAGACCTTCCTTCCTCTTTATTTGATTAGATTTCACCTGCCTACAAGTACCAGTGTTATGCTAATGAATGCTGATGAGGTATTATAGCATTTTCACTGGTTTCAAGACACTTGGTGTCTAGTCTTCAGTATAGAACCTTGCATGAGGGATGTGAGAGTTTTGATCGCATTCCCTAGAAAGAAAATCAAAATAAAGGCATGTGAAATACATTTTACAGAAGAATTCTTTAGCAGTTCATTTACTGTTTCATAAACAACTTTCAGCATCTACAACTGAATTGACTTGATAGTTGCATATACAGACTGCAAAATTGTTGCTTCCTGTTCATCTTGGACAGCTTACTTTTGATACTATTCTTTATCTGGTGCGTCCCTCAATGAAATAAACCGAAAACCTTAGATCTTGTTAATGTAAAAACACAGATATCTTTCACAAAGGACTTATTAGCACACTTGAAAATTCTTTCTCATAGCCGAATTTATTTTTAGGTGAACACAGAAGATTTTTCTCTCACTAAACACTCCTTAAGGCAGAAAAGTTAACCATTGTTGACTCCACTTCTATTGAAAAATTTTCACTAAACTTCTCAAGTTTATCAATTGAAAGAGTATTTAAGGCACGAAAGTAGAACAAAAATAATGAGTGTGGTAAAAAAAACAAAAAAGGCATAAAGTTAATTCCTTAGGATTATTCTTCTACAACAAATTAACTTAGTGAGTTCAGCCTTTTTGTAGTTCTTCTAACAAAATCACAACATTTACATACTTGGCTACTTCTTATACAGACAAGTGATCATACTTACCCTTATATGGAACCTACTGTTGTCCTGACATTTTTGTGTTTCTGTTGTTTTTTTTTTTTTTTGCAGTGATACATCTGAAAGCGCATCTATTGAACACTTGAAGAACTACACAGCTATTAAGGACTGAAACTCGTTAAAAGTGCTAGCAGGGATTGAGTACACAAGTCTCTACTGAAGGAGAAGTACATGTCTGAGTAGTGGTGTATAGCTACATGTAACAAAGATTTTCATAAACTATTAGGTTGCTATTGTACCATATTGAACAGAGTAAAGTCATCCACTAATGGTTCATGTCCATTCCATTACAACTTCATAAATGGATACTGAAATTATATTGATTTGCATGGATATGCAAGTAAATATGAAATCTGAAAATTCAATGAAATATAAATTCTGGGGTATGAAGAACATCTGATGATCTCATAATAGGATAAAAAGTCCATTACTTAAAGAAAGTATGCTACACTTCAGAAGTTTATTTTAACACACTACCACAATGGGGATGTTGTCAAATATGGGTTACCAAATGTCCTTGTGCCATTAGGATTCACTGAAGCCTTGACTCTAAGCACAGAAAATCCTAAGGTGGAACATCCAATTTGTCACAAAGTGAAAAGTATCAACATTAAAGTAGTAATGTGAAATGGGAAACTTTGGTCAATAAAAAAGAATGAAGAAATATAAAAGAAAGTATCTGCTGTTTTCAAAGGAGAACTTGACAATCAGCTTCCAGAGTCACTTTACCATTTTACCAAAAAAGTAAAATAATAATTACATAATAATTTCCTTGGAATTTATTTTGTGGTTTTTTTTTTTTTTTTCCAACCACTGTCTCCACAGATCTATGTTTCTAATAATGATTTGCCTCTACAACATCATTTTGCTTTGATATAAAACAAAAGTAAAACCTCTCAAACTTATAACTCAAATAGTTCTTTTTAGTTTTTATTAAAAAGAGATCATTTTTCCAAAGTTACACTGGTCAGATTCTATAGTAACTACCAGAATGTATAAATAAAGGCCCGAAGATGCAAAAAGACTATTTTGGTTATTTGAATATATCTCATAGTCAGATTACAAAACTGAAGGATGGAAAAGCACTCAAACAACAGAGGTGTAAGTGAATGGGTTATTTAGAGGTCAAGAAGATGCAAAATGGAGTTCAAGAGTCTCCTTGTTTACTGAAATCTGCAAGCTGGTTTGAGAAGTCAATAAGGAGCTTTTGCAGCTTTTGAAAAGAGAGTTGCTTAAGCTTGACTTCCTTTCTTGCTTTTATTTATCTTCTCTTTATACCCCCAGAAGATGGCAGTATAAGACTCTTCAGGAAATAGCATGATGTTAACATTTTCATTCAATTTTCATTAAAAAAATGCTTATTTTTTCCTTTTTATTTTACCTTTTATGTGAAATCTACGTAATGAATTTATTTACATTCTCTACAGAGGAACTGATCTGCTTCCAGGAAGCTTCCTTCCATTCACCAGAACAAATCCACGCACATAATGTCTATTCACCTGGGAGCATCAGCAAAGATATTTGTGGAATACTTCTGGTACTTCACCACTCTGAGGTACTTATATTAAAGCAGTCTGCACAATTAAGTGTCAGCTTCCTTCCTTTACTTTTAATTCTGAACAGCTCACGTGGCTCAGGGCAATTCTGGATATGGCTCCTGGGATCAAAGAGATGTAGTGTTTATAGCGTTCATGTTAATTGTAGAAAGAAGATTCCCATGTCTTAGGAAGTCAAGTCAGCATCAAGCCTCTCACTGGCTTCAATGTAAGAGGGATAAGATCTGCAATACACATGAGATCATTATAGGATGTTTGGAGAATTTTCAGTTTCTGTTTATAGCATTTAGATTAAAAACAAATAAAACAAACAACACATCAACACACCTTCTATTTAGGTTGTTCAGATACTCAAATCTTTCTAAGTATAATTCCCTCTGCACAGAACCACTCATTTTTGAACTCTAGCTTTCAAGATGGAGAGTGAATGAGCAACTGATATAGAACAATTAGGTAGAGACAAGAAAAAATAAAGTCTATTTCCAGTCAAATATTGCCATGGCATTGTTTACAAACACTTGCAAGTTCTCACTGATTATAAAGATAGCTTGTTGTTATCATATTCTCCTTAACACGCTTAGCAACTTTTTAAAAACACAGTATGTCACTGTACATGAAATCTAGCTCATATATAGCTTTTATTGAAAATTTTTAACATTCAGACCAAATCCAATCCTTTCCTGAGCTCAATAGGCACCAAAGCATAACTGTTGACAATTCTGCCAACTAAGACCACTTCTTCTAGGACAGTTCCAGCACAGACTCTTGGCTGCATTCCCTTTGTCTATCTCACTAAGAAACACTCTCGTATTTTCCATATCAGGCAGATGGAAGAGCCACAAGCACTAAGATATTTTCCATTTAATGCTTTCATCAACCTTTCTCCCTTCTCAGAAAATAAAAACATAAACTTTGTATATGCTAAATGATTTTCTTGTTTCATTTATGGCAAATATTCTCAAAATTTTCAATGCTTTTGTAAAGGAAGATGATGTAAAGATTTTCTCTTTACAAAGAGGAGAGAAGACCATGGGTAGAAAGCTCCATGCAACAAACATTGGTGGAATAAAAGCTGTTTAAATGGAAGAGGGTTAAAAAAAAAGTATAAAGCAGTATCCAAAGGAAAAAGATTCAACTAGTAAAAGATTTATGATATGTTGAAATAGAAATATTTTCCTTTGTGAAAAATCTAGTCCTAGCCTGAACAATATATAGTTATAAAGATGTATGCAATAATGAAGTATACGATATCTAAATCCCTGGATAAAATTGAATAGTTCTGTTGGGACTGATATTAACTTCAGTGAAAGACGGGGGAACAAACTGGGCTTATGTTAAAGTCCTTGGAGAAGGAAAAGAGGAACCTTCAAATAAAGACGAAGAAAAGAGCCTGATGCACATGTTTCAGGAGAAATCATAACAGGTAGGAATAACAAAGCAGTAGTTATGCACTTAAGATGAATTGGATAGATATCATTATTGAGTTTTCAGCTTCCTTGCCCCACCATAAAACAAACAAACAAACAAACAACAAAAACAAAGAAACAAAAATATACCAAAAGCAAGAAAGAACACATGCCAAATAAGCAAAGAAAAACTCTTAAAATACGCACAACTACCCACAGTTAGCCACTTGGCTAAAGTTAAGATACAACAACCTAACATTCCTTATCATATCAAAAGCATTTCTAACTTTCTTTAGATTTCAGCACAAAGATGGATACATGCCCCAAATGAAACAGACAATTTTTTCATGTTTTATGTCTGCAGCATCTTACACAGAACACAAGAAACAATAGTTATATCCTTTGTTTTAGAATAGATAACTGATGTTTTCGGCACTTCATTTCTTTATAGCTATCATCACTCTACCTGGAGTATTATGCTATGGTATCTAAAATATATATGTGTCCATACATATGTATCCATAGAATATGTGACAATATGTTGCTTTAACTTAGAACAAAATATGTGCCTGTGTATATATATATACAACATATATTCTCTAACTCTTGATGCTGTTTGGGTCTTCCTCAAATGAAGTATAAAAATATTTTTTTTCCAAGATTTTTCTATCAGTGAAGGAACTTGCTGGAATTAAACAAAAACTCTAAAGGAATATTTGGATCACAGTGATGTGATTTTTCAGAGATGATTGGCGAGGGTTTCTTTTGCTGCTTTCAGGTGAACTCCAAATGTACTCCACAGTCTGATTTTATACTTTTAACAATTTTTGTTCTATTTTAATATCATCACTTGTCTAATTATCTTTTACTGAGCTATGAAAAGTGCTTAATTTTTAGTGTCAGTTAAATAGTGTATTTACCTTATCCGCATGTGTGTTTGCAGGATTGTGGGAACTCCAAATGCATTCAGAGATTGATAAAGTGATTTTTTTTTACAAGTTGATTACAATAGGTTAAGAGAAATCCTTAATTATCTTGCCCTGTGGCCTATCCATTTTGGCAGTGACACTATCTCTGCAGTTTCACCATATAAATTCCTTAATATTTGAGTTGTTCTACAGGTTGTCTATAAAATTAAATAGTAAGAGTTTACACTGCATGTGGAAGTACAACCAGATGACTTCAGAGGAGCAGCAAACTTTAAAATAATTTTTCCACAGTGAGTTCTCTTGAGAAGAACATGAAATATTTTTCATTCCATCCACTCATGTATACTTTCTGTCATTTGGCATTCAATTCTATTTACCTGAAGGCATTCCATGTTAGGAAACCTATGATGCCAAACAAGGAGTTTGACAAGAATCATATTAACAAGCAGATGTCCTTAAGGTATTCCATATGCTTTAAGTCAGTTAATGTATCATATAAGCTTCCTACATAGATCTTTCAGTGTAGCAACTGTAACTGGCATTCTTGCTATACCACTATTTGTTTTTGCTTAATCTTAATCTAATTTTTTTTTTTTTTTTCGGGGGGGGTGGGGAGGGATGGTATCCTGAGTGTTATGCCCTCTTGCCATAGAAAGAACCTTTGCCAAATGTTCTCTAGGAACATAATCATATCCTCTTTCCTTTTATAAAGCTATGGAAAGTTCTTTTAATCTATTACTAATCAATTTTCTCATACAGGAATTCTCATTACTTAAGTTTCTGGATTTATTTTTGTGCTGGTGATATTAGCAGATCTCTTGAACAAAACCTTCCGCTCTTAATACAATTGAGACTTTAAATCAATAACATAGCCTAATGGGATTATCCATTCTTTTCCTTAAAGATGAAACAAAACCTACTGATTAGACTTTCTAGAGGATGATTTTGTATTCCATGTATGCTAACTGTTAAATAAGTTGCTGCAGGGTGTATTGTGTGGATTGCTTTTAATTCTCTTCATTTATTTATTTATTTAAATGGCTCACTGCAGGGAAAAGGGGAAGATATGAAAGGAGGAGTAAAACAAATCTATTTAGAGAAAGCTGCATGATCAGATGGCATTACTGGCCAAAGCTCAGTTTTGGACAGGAGCATGAGAGCCAAAACTTCAGAGTTCCTGGCATCCCCAGTATCAATCAGATCTCATTGGGAATACAAGAACTGTAGTTATGTCTGGCATTCCTGCTTCTGCAACGTAGGGAGGATCACAGGATAGCTTAGCTAGGGAAAAGAAATACCAGTGTGTCTTGAAGAAAATGAATTCTGCTTCCTGCTGAATCAGCCACCTTATAGCTGCAGAGTTTAATTAGCAAAACACTTGACAACTGTAACTGAATTAATCCCAGCTCTCCAGGAATTAGAGTAATGAAACAGTGAGAAGTCACTGACACCTTATTACCACCACCTGAATTACGGAAAGTTATGAGGCCATGGTAGTTCTCCAAATTGAAGAGAGATCTATGACCACGCTATCCCTTATTAGAGAAGTAATTTTCCAAGATTTAGGTAGCTTTAACAGACATTTTGTCTGGAAAAGACTACCACCTGTAGTTCAAGAGAATAAATCCAGAGACATCACTATTTTAGTGTCACAGGTTACAATAGTAATGTGACAGTAGGCTTAGCCTCTTTCAGAGCTTTAGAATCACAGCTTATTTGATTCTAGTAAGAGAATTAGTTGACATCAATGAATGAAGAGGTTCTTCTTTGCAAGACTTCCAGCCTGAACAAATTCAGGGCAATGATGGACAATTTTGCTCAGGAAACATGTGAGAGGAGCGGGGGATGAATGAAGGAGAAGACAGGGAACAAGGGTAGCAGCATGTAACTGTTAATCCTCAGTACTGAAGCGTAAGAACCCAGATGATGGGAGACTTCCCAGAGAGAGGAAGTAAAGATCTAAACCATGAGATGCGAAGTCCTTAATTATTATCCTTCAGTTTTCTGGGGATTTTGTCTGCTATTAGACTGCAGAGTAGATTAAGAGTCAGCTACTTAGAGATTTTGGTCTGTCTCTATTCAAGGATGGATCAGAGAAACCATACTACAGAGTATCATCAAAATTATTCCTTCCTGGTCATAAGCAGAGCTCTTTATTAGTGGATGCACGGACTCAAATGACGGAAGATCAAATCAGTTGACTGCACACAAGGATGTCGTGAATTTAGAGGCAATGTAACATTTCAGGCTACCAGCCTTTGAAAGACCAACAAGAAATTGTACATTAGAAATTAAGCAAGTTCTTACTTCAGTTTCTGTCTTAAGCAGATAGGCCTTGCCAACCTATGTTCAAGCAAGATTGAGAAATACTAACAATACAATTTCATTGTAATAACCTTCCTGTGTGAGTCTTCTTCAAAGGAACTTTAAAGTGACCATTAAAGAAGGAATGCATTTTTGTCTCCAGAACAAGATTTTTATTTTGAAGTTTTTCCAAGTAATATTGTTACTGCTAGTGAGGGTGTTTGGATCAGAAATGAAGAAAGAAAAGCTTGAAATGTCATTTGCTGACAACCAAATGCAATATCATCTGGAGCAACTGAAGATGATTTATGTTCATCTGTGTTTCTGATGTCTCTTTTCTTTTGCTCATGCATTCCTGCTTTATTTGGTCATGACACTCCATTAATGTACAGTTCACACAGTTCAATCAGCAGAGATGTAAGAAATCATCTCTGCATGCACAGCCATGTCTTGCACAGTGAGTGTATTCAGCCTGACTTTGACCATATTTTGGTCTGTTTTAATGGAGTGTGCAAAGTCTCATCTTTCACTTTCTCTGTATCAGAGACAAACACATTAGGTATGCTGACTAAGAGATGTGACTGACTTGTCTAAGCTGGGAGGAACACACCAAAACACATACTGTTACAAGATAGATTTGGAATTACAAATTGTCATTTATTCTTCTGCTTGGAAGAGAGAGAAGGTGGTGCATAACGAACTTCATAATACAGCGCTACAATTTTTTTGAGAGTTCTCAGTAACAAATTGCACAACTTGCTCAGAATAAATTAAGACACAGAGCAAGGTTGTGAAACAAAGATTTTTTTTCCTTCTACTCAAGTGCATTAGTTACTTGGATCATTAAAAAGCTGAGACATGAACAAAAGCAGACACTGAGAGATGGGCAAGACTCCTTGTTCTGCTATAGAAAAACTACGTCCCTCCCAGAGAAGGGGACAGAGATGACATCCCTGCTATTCATCGCTGTCTGAGTGCTCCTATTTCTTCTGTAACACATCAGACTTCAGGACTCAACATTAGAAGCCAGCAGCTCCTGAAAAGGAAAGCAGTCTTGTTGGTGAATTGGTGTGAACAAGAAAGGTGTGGCAGGGAACAGTGTTCTGCGCATGATCATATCATTGTTATTAGGAGATCAGCACTAAGAATTCCTTTCACAGCATTACAGGGTATATGGAGCTTAATTCAGATTTATCAGAAAGAGTGCAAACTGCAGTCCTTGGTATCAGTAGAATGAAAGAAAAGATACTCAAAGAACAGGTAGTGTTAGAGTGAGACTGAAACAGGCTTACAATAACACTCTCAGAATTACTGCATTAGAATAACAGAATATGAAGCAGAGAAACAGAATAAGCATTGATAAAGGTGAAAAAACCTGAAAAATGGATTTCAAGAAAGTGCTTAAAAGGCAACATCTCTATATAATCAAAACTAATTTGAAGTACTCATTTTTCCTCTTACAACCTAAACAAAGCTTTTCATCTATGAGGTACAAATACCTCCATCAGTAAGAACATGCAGCAAAGCTCAATCCAGCTCAGGTTCCACCAGTAAAATAAGGATCTGGAGACTGTCAGGCAATCTCTATTGCAGAGCAGCCATAATAGTCATCAACCTTTATTGGTGAGCAGATCTTCTTTGAACCACTTTTTCTTTTCAAATGCTTGAAAGAAGATGAGAAAGAAAGCATGAGTGTGTTGGCCTAGTAGTCATGTTTTAAGAAACAGGTGAAATTTTTAGGGGAAAAAACACTGTGGTTAAAGAAGTCCAAGATAAAATCTGTCTTCCCTCTCATGTAATCACTGATTCACCGGTTGTTTGATGGACACTCCTAGCAAGCCTGTCTTGCTCAGTCATCAAAATAGGATTTCGGAGTAAGCAGTAAAACCAAGGTCTGGAAATTTGAAGAGTGAGTCCTATGACAGTCCCGAACTTACTACCCAGGAAGTCTAGAAAATTCCAAGCTGCAGAGATTTAGATAAAATATGAGCAAAATAATGATTGGATAGCCACAAAGGTCACAACAAAAAGGAAATGTGCAGTACAACTTTCATTCTGGGAATGCCTTATGTAAGTAGTGCTGATATCCGTAATACATACAAACCATAACATCCAAATGAGGTCCTGTCTTTGTCTTCAATAACACAGGAAAAACAGGTTAATATAGAGAAAGAACAGTATTAATCTCAGTACTTCTACTGCCTCAATTTGCTACACTATACTTGATGAACACCAGTAATTAGGAATTAGGTTCTCATTCAGATAAATCAAATAAAGAAATAGAGAAGCTTGTGTTCAACCAAGGATACATAACAATCTCCTTATAGTTGAGGACACTGGGACTCTGAAGCTGGGTACTTGCTGTGCAATTGCTGTTTCCTTGTTGAAGAGGACAGGGAAATCAGTGGCTAAAAATTTGCCTCACCGGCGAATTCTGAGGAGTTACTATTTTTACCCACAAAGACAAATTTTCTAACAATGCTTTTCAAATGCTTCCTTGCCTTGAACACATTTCCAAAATAATAATTTTGGTATTGAAAACAGGACATACTCTGATCTCAGTTTGGGACATAAATCATAGAATGGAATCATAGAATGGCCTGGGTTGAAAAGAACCTCGAAGATCATCTAGTTTCAACCCCCCTGCCATGGGCAGGGTCGCTAACAACTAGACCAGGCTGCCCAGAGCCACATCCAGCCTGGCGTTGAATGCCTCCAGGGATGGGGCACCCATAACCTCCTTGGGCAACTACTCTGCTGCTCAGAGTTACTATTTTGTATCTGATTTGAAAATCAGGCTTAATTAATTTTTATTCTACTGATTATTCTGATCTAAACCCAAGAAATATTAATAAGTTATGACAATAGCCGTGAAGATTTTGCTGAATAATTAGCTTTAATGAAATTTTAAGGAGAAAAAAAATGCTTTACTTTAATAGATACAAGATATCACAGTTTAAGAATGCTTAAAAATTCTGTGAGCTAGCAAGTTTTGTGCTAGCACATAAAAAATATCCTATGGCCTTTAAGAGAGCCTGTTTATCTAAAAGGTTTTTTTCTTTTTTTTTTTTTTTTTTTTTTCTGCTATATGTTATATCTAAATGGATTATAATTGAAGGAAATTAAATTACTTTGATCCTTGTTGGCAGAGCTTGGTGTAACTGTCAGTTGTGCTGCATTGCATGTACAACCACGCTGGTATTTTACACAGTGCAATGCAGCACTATGCAGAAATACCTGAGTTAGCACCAAATTATCTGGCTTCAGAGCTGGGTAGATTAATTTGGGAACAGTGCCCCTCAAATTGGGCAAAGGGTACCATAGCTCAAGCTCTTCTCTGTCCCTGGCTGTGCAAAATGCTGTTTTTCAGGTATTCAGGAATTTCCAAGTGGCACTGCATTGTGAAAGATAGACTCTTTTTTTTTTTTTTAGACTCTTGAGTAGAAAATGAAGTACACATTCTTATTTCTCCTCTTTTCTGCTCCTGTTTTTCTTTTGACTCGCATCAACTTCAATGCAGGCTGGTACCTTACATGATACTGAAGGGGGGTGAATGAAACTTCCTCCTCTGGAACATCTAACAACTTCTCAAATGTTTTTAGGACCTGTACTAAATACTTCTCCATAACATAAAGAATAATAATACTAAAAAAATAGCCATAAAAATATAATGCTGTTATAGTACTAAGAGAATTGGCAGGAGAAGCTAAGTAGCTTAAACTGTTTTTGGAAGCCAGTGGGATATGAAATTGAAAGAGCTCTAGAAATGTTATTTAATAAATTATCTGTATGCAGACTGTTGTATAAAACTTTTTTCTCCTCCTACTTCCAATGGTACGCTGGGCATCTATAGAAACTGCATCATCTAGGATTATGGGCAAATGACAGAAAAAACTTAGATATGAGTGGGAAAATTAGAAAGAAAATAATCACTGATGAGAAATGAACAGAGTATATAGCTGTAACTCATATTTTAACAGTACCTCAAGAAAATGAAATAGAGAACACTGCCTCTTTGGTTAATGGTGAAATAGAGAAAATCACAAGCCACCTCAAAGGATAACTTTTTCAATATGTCTTCCTTTTTTTCCCCTTCTAGGTTTGTTTTAAAATTGATCAGTGCTACTACATAGTACACCTTTTAAAAGAATGGGTAAATCTATTCTTTAAAGTTTAAATTGAGTAAGCAGTAAAAGCACCATCACACAAAGATCATATTTATTCACAAATTCATAGAATGAGTACCATCGCTAGCCAGTGATGTAACTGGTTTTTGGAATAAAAGCACACAAGCTTACCCATCTTCTTCTGTGATAAGACATTTATTTATCTTCAGTCTAGTTTGTCTCAGACTCTTTATCTGTACTTTTAGTCTAAATTATCTTAGAGTAAAATTTACTTCAGAAAGATGCCTACCTCTGATTCAAAGATAGTAATATTTTGAAAGCTTTATCTTCAGCTAAGCTATCCTCTTTCTTATTTAGTTTTCCCTAGATTAGGAAATAAAACCTTGCAATGCAGCAAAATAGTGACTCTGGACAAACAACAGTCTACCTGTTGTTTCCTGGATGAAAAGATGCTAGGATGTTGCAATAATATTTATAAATTTTATCCTAACATTTAATAAACTGGAATTACGTATGTCCTGGATACCAGGCTCTTGAAATACACATTGGTTTTGTTTGTTTTGTTTTGTTTTGTTTTGTTTTTGGTGTGTGTGTGTGTGTGTGTGTGTGTGTGTGTGTGTGTGTGTGTGTTGCAATACAGTTATCACAATTTGTTAAAATTCTAGGCTGGTCAAGTTATGCACAGTTCTGAGATGGGACATATACTAAGGATGAAACCAGAGTATCAAGAGATTGAGTGTTTAATAAAGACCATAAACTTGGTCCCAGCAGAGAGCAACCAATTAGTTCCTCTTTTCCTCATTTAAAAGGCCCAGGTTAACAACTCCAAATTATACAGTTGCCAGGTCTGGGAATCAATTATTTTTAAGTGAAATTTGACTCATCCTGAAAAAAAGAAATATACTTCAATTACAAAAGAGGTAGGAAGACAGACCAGTAGGTACCTCCTCAGCTGGTGTTAATGGGCACTGGTAAGGAAAATGCCTCTATGTCTTATATCAGTGCTCAGTGCTCTCTTTCTGCAGGAGAAAAAGGAGCAAGTGGCTGCAAGTAAGATGAAGAGACTGGAAAATTTCCACAGATAAAAACTACAAAAATGCAATTTCACAACTGTCCATATTCTTATTTTACTTTTATTTTTCTTTTCTTTTTTTTTTCCCAGGCGATCCATATGATGAAAAGTCCAGCAAAGATCAGAAGAGTGCCAGGAACTGTCACTGCATCTTGGCTAGTAAACCCACATAAAGCAAGACGAGAAAAATGCTGCGTAATTTGCTAAAGGGAGAATTTGTTTTATGCATGCTCTTAATTTCAATGGAAAAGAGATGGTGGTGTGTGTGCCTGGAGAGTTTCTTTAGATGTGCAAATATATTTCATTTCAGCCTTGCTTTAAGAACTGATCATTAAACAAATTTTTGAAAAGGCCTAAGGAAAAGGATGAAGATATTTCTGCTGCATATGGCAGGTATTCAATAGAAGATTCCCACCAATATAGGTGAGGAATTCATTTCTTACTACCTGAATGCCATTCCTGAGACAGTACAGGGTCCTGCCACTTTGGAAAACTTTTAACATTTTTCTTATTTTCCCACTTCTTTTGGCTGGATGTTACTTGGGATTCAAACACATCAAAACTTGAACTCCCTCCTAAGTAAGACTGGAGTAGGTTGCAAACATGTAAGACTAAAATGCTGTGACACACTTTCCCTCCCCAGCCTCACCCCCAATACTCACTGTATTTATTACAGTTTTTTGGCCATGCTCTTCTCTTTCTGCATACCATCAACCTTATGTGAAGAAATGCTTGAATCTCAGATACCAGGGAGACCATAAAATCATTAAGGTTAGAAAAGACCTCCAAGACTATCTAGTCCAACCACCAAAGCATCCCCACTGTGCCCACTAACCATGTCCCTCAGTGCCACATCTATATGCTTTTTGAAAATCTCAGGGACGGTGACTCCATCACTTCCCTTCCCTGAGTGCCTCACCACTCTTTCTGAGAAGAAACGTTAACAAGAAATTTGTTAATTTCTGAACCTCCTCTGGTGCAAATTGAGGCCATTACCTGTTGTCCCGTGGCCGTTGCTGGGAGAAGAAGCCCACTCCCACCTCACCACAACCTTCTTTCAAGTTATTGTAGAGTGCTACAAGGTCCCCCCTGAACCCCATATTCTCCGGACTAAACAGTCCCAGCTCCCTCAGCCACTCCTCATAAGATTTGTACTCCATACCTCTCACAGTTTTGTTGCCCTTCTCTGGACACGCTCCAGGGCCTTGTTGTCTTTCTCATGATGAAGAGCCCACAACTGAAAACTACTGGAGGTATGGCCTCACCAGAGATGAGGACAGGGTTCTAATCACCTCCCTGCTTCTGCTGGCTCCACTGTTTCTCATCTGCTCTTAAGTAACTTTATTCCAAAACATTTTGTTCAGTATGACCATTTTGAGACTATTTCTCAATGTACTTATAGATTTAGAAAATAATAGTTATTGGCTTGGAACCCTAAAATCCACATGGAAGACCAAGTCTCATCACTCAAACAAATAAATAACTGTTATTAAGAAATAGAAAAAGTTTGTGGCAAAATACAACAGAACTGGAAATAATTTTCCATTACAGTTTATGTGGGTTTTTCAGTAGGAAACTGATCTCAGGTAGTTTTAAAACAACTAGGAAATCCATCAAGTATTTTAAAATCCATAGTAATCTGAGATGTATTGACTTCACAACCTGGCTATAAACATCCAGAAGGAAAATAACTTACAAATATGACACGTATATATATGGTCTCTAGCTGAGTTTTGAGAAAGATGAAGTTGACTGGCAAACCATCAAATAATTTGCATGCAAGATGTCCATTAAACTCGATGGTAATCTATCTAAGCCATTCTCTGGAATTCAAGTAAAAGATTGGTGCTTGGAAAGAGTGTCTGTCTTTAGAATTCTACGGATAGATATTTACAGAAGAAGCCCTTGTCAACATGAGGTACTTGAAGGTCTTTGAAGCAGTCCTATGAACAGGTCCAGAAGAGTTACCTTGGCATGTTTTAAAAAATGATGGTAATGTGAATTTGATGATGATATCTTCTAGAGCAGTGAGAAAAGGGAACTTTGCAGCTTATACACCTGTACTTATATATGTAGATGTACACATTTAAGTGGGAAACAACCTATTTCTACCCTTGTCAGGGGAAACATAGATCAGAAGACCTACAAAGCCCCAAAATGCTGCAGAAAGCGCTCGGTCAGGCTCTCGCTCTTAGCACGGTCACCAGCCCTCAGCGCCCCTACGTCGAGGCATCCACGCACTACTGGAGTCGCTGGCACAGTGCGGCTCTCGGGGCCGGGGGGCGGCAGGGGGCGGCGGGGGGCGGTGCTGGCCTTCCGCCCGGCCCGGCCCCCGCCTCTAAAGGTATATAGCGACGGGGAGGCGGCGGCGGGCAGCATTGCGAAGCGAGGAGCAAGCGGGCTGCTTTTCCCCGGCATGTGTGTGGGGTTTGTCCTGCCCTGAGCGGGGCTGCTGTACGCGGAGCCTTCGCCATGGGGCTGGGGCTGGGACTGGCCGCGGTGCTGGCGGCCGCCGCGCTGTGCGGGAGCGGAGCGCTCGGAGGGCGCGTCCTCAGCGGTAAGTAGCGGGAACAGGGGGAGCAGGAGGGAGTGGGAATCGACGGAGGGGAGAGGTGGGGGCAAAGCACTCAAGAAGTAATCCTGCGGGCCAGCGCTGCTGTGCTGACGCTCCGGAGCGACTTGGCGCACGTCTAGGTGCATCTGCGGGCGCTCTCACCGCAGCGCCGGAGTTGGCGAGCACTCGCCGTTCGGTGGAGGCTATGCACAGCTCTGATTGCGGGTCCTGGGAGACGGAAAGTTCCGCTGCCAAACTTCTGCGGTAGCCGTAAGGCAGTTCCTGCCACCGCGGTGTTTTCTTGTGCAGACAGAGTTTTTGAGCTGATTGAGTGCCTGCGTAACTCTGGTCCGTTCTGTCTGCGGGACAAGAGAGAATGGACACGTTGCAGTGTCTCTGAACCTTGTGCCTTGAAATGTTTGTGGCCACACGGGAATGTTTCTTCTCTTTATAACACAGGTGGGAGGAAGAAGCAAACTATTAAGAACATGGCACAAGTAGTTTTGTGATGTGTGGGTGCACCCAGAGCTCTCTTAAGAGAGAAAACTGTACTTCAGAAACATGTATCCAAAGCATGAGATTAGGTTTAGTTAAAAGCTGTGGGATCGCATTGTACATTCCCAGCACACAGGTTCATTTGCAGAGAAGCTGCAAAGTGTAATGAAGAAAATGTTTTTAACTGGATTTGTGTCAGATCCTCCAAGCTAAAGCTAACAGGCTCCTGAAGGCATGCTGGGTGCACAACCAAATCCCTATGTCTATTTTGAAGGAAAGATTTAGACACCTGATTACACTTGTTAATGAATAGTGTGTAACTCCCTGTATGTGCAGGTAAAAACGTGTCTTCATAAACCTACTGCAGAACAGTGCAAGTTATTTCTATGAGCTGTCACAGAGACTGCAATGGCAACTTGTCAAGGAAAGTTTGTTGCAGGGCTTTTGGTATTCAACATTAGGTTTCTGATTCCAGACAGTTTTCTTTGTAGCTGCTCATGGAGTACAGTCACTGACCATTCCAGTGATGTCTTGTTTGAAGCAAGCTCATGTGCACAACAGATGTACTGTATGTGTGTATGTGAAACTGTCTTTCAGGAAAAGAATAGCTAAGTAGAAGTGCTGCAAACATTTAGGAAAAGCTTGCCTGCCTAGCATTTACCCAGAAGTATTTAATCCACCTCTGTTACAGCATAAAATCTGTAGTCATTTACAATACAGTAGAGCTCTTAGTTTAACAATTTATGTTAATGCTGTAGTGCGTTTTGTTATTGTAAGGAACAGTGAAGATTGCTAATTCATAAGATTGCATTTTGCATTAGCATTCTTGGTGTAAGAGTCCACGTGTGGCTGAGGAAAGCTCATCCCTTTGTCTTCTACCTGGATCTTCTGCACTTAAATGACATGCACAGCAAACTGAATAGAAGCTTGCTTATAACAGAGTGCATCTAACACAAGTACCACCTGTTCTAGTTGTGTATAAGACTTCAGGTTTTGGACAGAATACAGACTGCAGTATTCAAAGCATGCAATCAGTCTCATGCCACTCTATTATTCTAGCTAATGCTTGGTTAATTTAATACAGGAGAGGATTTAAAGCCACTTACAGAAGGAACCATTTGTATCCTATTAGATATATTAGCTACATTTGTATTCATTAGGTAAAGAGGACCAATACTATACAGAAACAGTTGAAGATACTCAGTGTGCCTCTATCAGTGTGTCCTGCAATATGTGGGGAGGACTCATTGTTTCTCACATGAACCCCACCCTCTCCTGCCACATGCACACGGGTGTACAATGATTAATATGCACTTTTCAAGAAAGAAGTACCACTGCTGAACTACTGGACAGTGTGTGCTGCCTACCTCTCTCCAGTCTTGGTTGTCTTTTGGACTTAAGCAGGCTTACATTTGAAATTACAAACCTTCATTCTAAACAGACCTGTTTCTGAGAAAAATGTTAACTTATGCTTCAATCTTCATAATACGTAGGAAATGGAAATATCTCAGTTTTCCAAATATGTTTAAAAAAATAATCCCCATCACTCACATTAAAAAAAAAAAAAAAAAAAAAAAAAAAAAAAGTTCATTACCTTAACCTGAGTACTGGTTGAAGCTTCTGGAAAGATTCCCATTAATTGTGGTAAGTTTGCAGCAGCCTGAGCAACAATTGCAAAAAAAATTGCAGCCATTTTGCTCTCAGCATCAAGAGGGCACAGAAGGAAGAGTCTACCTTTTGAAAATGCCACTTCCTTAGCTAAAAGTTTCCTGTTTATTTTTCAAAGAATGTGCACTTTTTTTTTTTTTTTTTTTTTTTTTTTTCCCTAGACAATTGCAAAGTTGATTATCTGCATCAAGACATTCATATTTAGGTGTTATTCTGCCATCTCTAATTTGAAAGTTGTTAAAGAGAAGTAGTACAAGTGGTTTGCAGTGTTAATGCAGCTAGAGAGATGCTTTGCGAGGCGTGCTCACAGCCTCTGTGTCAGAGTATTTAGTATTGCCAAAGAATTGATGGTCAGAGAAAAGAATTAAAGCAGCTCTGGAGAAACTGCTGAGTCTGCCTTGCTACCCCATGACCTCATGAGGAATGTGAAGTGATGATAATGCAGTTTGCAAAATGCAATTACTTTAAGTATCTATTGGGCAGGAAAGATGCAAACTAATCTTATTACTAGTCATTTAACAGCCTATATATTAATCATAGACATTATACCTTAATGGCTGCTGTTTGCTGTATGTTTGTATTTCTATGGCTTTTAACATTTTTCTCTTCACTGTGGCAATGTATCAGTACCAGATTAAGTGATACAGTATTTTGGTATAAAAGTAACTGGCTATACGAAATCCCAAATAAAGTAAAACATTTTTTGGATCACAAAACAACAAGGGTGGCCACTAAACTATAGGCTTGTTTGCTTCACATCTAGGATGTAGATGTTTTAATTCGCACAGCTCATAATCACACTTGAGAAAGTCATAAGTATTATGAAGTATTTTCCTGGGTATTGCATTGAATATCCATGAACTGATAAGAAATCCTTTTTCAAAAGGCAGAATTCAATTCAGGTCACTTGGCTTGGCCTACTTGTTACACCTGAGTTTTGTCTTTGTGGCTTTAAGTATTTTTGGTTGATGAAACTTTTTGATGTTCTTAGTAACATGGACTGATATTTTTAAGCTACACTGGTAGCTCAGAGCTTGAAGAAGTATTATTAAAAAGAACACTGCTATTCTTACCTGGAAAAGGTACATGTGTGATTACTCTGTAATGAACACAGTTGTGAATGCTCAGCATTTGGTTCCGTAATAGAAAAGGTTTTAATGGAAATGCATATCTGTGTGGTACAGGATCTTTTTGTTGGGATGGTTTAAACATACTATTTTGGATAATTGCTGTTGCTGAGTCTTTGAGAACTGCAAGGGAAGTTGGGTACTTAATGCCCATAAACTCCTTTATTAATTCTTACACATCTATTTTGACCAGTGTCTCCTTGGTGATTAGTCAGTGATCTAGGATCTTAAATGGAAATGAAATGATGAATCCTGGTTACAGATGCATGCTTCTGTTAAACACTTTTTGCTCCTAAGAAGGAAGTTACATAATACGAAATGACCGCATCTAGGCCTTGGGCTTCCAGCTCAAGAAAGATGCAGAGCTGTTGGAGAGAGTTCAGAGGAAAGCCACAAAGGTAATCAGATGGCTGGAGCACCTCTGAAATGAAGAAAATCTGAGGGAGTTGGGTTTGTTCAGCCTATAGAAGAGGAGGTTCCAGGAACACCTCACTGGCCTAGAGGAAAAATGGGGAGGGAGTCTTTATCTTGCAGTGTTGTGATAGGGCAAGGAGTAATAGTTTTAAGCTAAAAGAGGTTAGATTTAGATTAGATATGAGCAATAAATCTTTACTAAGAGAGTGATGAGGTGCTGGAACAGCTTGTCAAGAGAAGTTGTTGATGCCCCGTATCTGGAGGTTCTCAAACCAGATTGGATGGGGCCATGGGCAGCCTGAAGTAAACTGCTATGAATGTGCTGAGAGCATAGTTTAGATGACTTGAGATGCATGATGGTGGAGGAGTTTTTCCATGGCAGAGCAGATATACAAGAGTACTTAGATCAGTTCCAGGAATTGGACTTCTATGTCAGAGTCTAAAATTCTAGCATTTTGTCTCGGGTGAGCATGCCATTTTTCCAGAAATAGTGATTCCCCACTTTAGTATGTTGTTCAAAAACAAATTAAGGCACTGATGCTCATGATTGCCAAGCTCCAGCATCCCACTTGATGAACAGGCTTAAGAGAACATACCACAGAGGGAACTGTGGTACATAGACTGTGGGGCAGGATGGATGTTTTGCCTGTCTTTCACAGCTTTTCTTGCTCCTGGTGAGACAAGGCCAATGTTTTGTACCAGTGCAGTAGCTTGGTGCAAAATAATCTCTTACCTTCTTGAAGTTGTTTTCTATATCTTGAGTTTACTTCTCTGTAGTTCAGATCTGATTGTGTGAAGGTGAAACTTTGGGTTTATAAGCTGTTTGCAGGAAAACATGCTTTGTTTCATAAGGTATTCTGTAAATTTACAGCACTATCTGATTTTTAAGACTAATTCTCATAATGATTTTCTCTTCTCCAATCACTCATGAATCTGAAAAGGATGTACTCTATTATATATGAAATGAGAAATAACAATGACTTGATAGTCATGGTATTCCCATGTCCATACTAGGGACTCACTAGTCCAAAATGATTGGAGCCTCTTGATGAAGAAGTCCCCATCACTGACAAAAGATAGGACTTTCAACTCCAAGCAGTCTAAAGAAATAACGAATCCTAACTAAGAAGTTAGCATTACTCTAATCAGCATATAAATGTAGCTGCAATATACAGTTAATAATTCTAGGATTGCTTCATAAACAGTGAAGGAAAAAAATATATATTTAGAGTGTGATTATATCATTTTAACAGTCTTGAAAATACTGCCAACACACCCTAGAAACACTTGTTATTTTCAGTCGTCTACACAGTGAGGTTAGTAAGACAGCTCAGATACTGACAGCTATGTTCTGAATTGGTAAAGACAAATTGCACTGGATGTATCAACAACTTATTTCCTTGTGGTGTTTCATACATGTGATGTGAAATAGCCAGTTATACTTTACCTCCATTTGGCTTTATAATAAGTGATATTTCACTCTAAAAAAACATTTGTTTTTTCCCCTCCTTAGGAAGCTCCTATCTTTGCCCAAAGTGAACTGTAATCACTAAGTTCTAAGTTCCCACATAGAAAGGTTTTTCCCATGCTTGTGATCAGAAGATGAATGAGCAAGAATTTATCCATTGCTAACTCTTTTCATCGTGAGACTACTGTAGAAAAGTCAGCACACTATTGCACACATACAGAGATGATTGTAAGGTGATCCACCAAGGAAACTTTAAGTCTATGAAACAAGGAAATGAATATAATTTCACATTCATGTTTAAATTTTATGTACATAAATATAGGTCTCTTTGTAACAAATATATGAAAATACACTGACAGGAAAAAGAAAAAGAAATTTAGCTGAAAAGAATAAGAGTGTAGAGATGCTTGCTGTGGATGCTGACTGATGAAGAGTAATTTCAATGATTTTAATGATTAAAGATTTATGAGCAATTCCTTTCTATAGACTAAAATAAGAAATAAGCAATGAGCAGAAACTCTCAGAAGTGCTTAAATTCATGCTTGTGATAAATCTGGTTGAAGGAATCTACTGATGTATTTATGGAAATGTCTGCTGATTTGAGGTAAGGGAATCGGTATACTCTGCTCTCCTAGGCAGGCAGACATGAAGCTTGAGCTACTCAGACCCTACAGTTTCTATCGAGTCTATTTCAAAAAATGCTAAAAACAACTTACTAGCTGCCATGTTATGCCTGTCCTAATGTGATCTAGGAAATCTTTTCTGTTTTTTTAGCCACACTGAAAACTATAGATGGAGAGACTTAATTTGCCAGTTTTCTTGCAAGACTGATTCTGTCAGTACTTCAGCCTTTTTGTTAAACTGCTGAAATGTCTGAAATAAAAGGAGTTTTCTTGGTGTCTTTAGGCTGTGACATACACACTTTATTGCTCTCTACAACTACCTCAAAGTAGATTGCAGTGAGGAGGGTGTTAAGCCCTTTTTCTCAAATGATCTCTTTTGACAACTGGTTGAATGCCAGGAAATGTCTCAAATTGTGCCAGAGGAGGTTCTGATTGAACACTGGGAAGAATTGCTTCATGGAGAAGGTGAATGAGCTTTGGCACACATTACCCAAGGAAATCCCCATCCCTGGAGCTGTTTTTGTGGACATGGCACTAAGGGACATGAATTAGTGACAGGACTTGGTAGGTCAGGTTAATGATTGGACTTGATGGAATCATGAAATTCTTCTCCAACCTAGATGATTCTATGTAAAAATACATGTTTTGTGCATTTATGAAAGACCTCAGAAAAATAAAAATATCAAGCCAAAGCATTGCTAACAGTTTCAGCAGTATTTTAAGTCTTGGCTAAGTAATTTAGGTCCTGGAGAAGGCTTGTAGATGTGTGGGTCTTTCTAACACCTTGTATTTCCTCTTAGTCTGAACAGACTCAATCACCGACATATGTGTCATCACTGGTCTCCCTGTGTGAATCTGTGGAAGTTAGTATGGTTGATTAATACTTCTCATGCATTATATTTTGGCTAGCATTGCAGACTTTTTAACAAGCTTCTTTGTTGAGACGGTTCACATTGTGTCATGTTGAAATGCAAGCCTGTCGTTGAATTTATGTGTGTGGATGCTGATGCTCAGTTGGCATTGTCCTCATGCATAGTGGGGCCAAGAAGCTGGTTGCTTGCTGTGATGATATTGCTAGACCTATCAAAGAAAGAAAGGCGGAAAATTTGATCTGATACCAGTCTCTTTCTTCTCAATATAGAAAAAGAGAAGTCAAGTTGAAACTTTTAGAGGGTTCACGTGGCAACTACATTGACACTTTGCACACATGATGAATCCCTGAGTGCTGTTGTGCACTGGCTCCTTATACAAGCAAGTGGCTGTCTGCTATGATCAATTCTGTGATATATACTCGTTCACATGATCAGAAGAAAGAAAAAAGTTATTACAGGAAAAGCTAAATACATAGGTTTTAATTTATGATGTGAAAGTGAATTGATGCCAAGAAGAGAGGGAAGATTTCAGAGCTTCAGTGATTTGACTGGGGTGAAAAAAAAGTATTCAGGAAATAATTAACAAACATTTTTTTTCAAAACTGACATATCATGCAAACCAGCAATTAATACTACTTGATTGTTCTATAAAAATGGATATTTATTTCCCAGTAGAACACACTTATGTTGTATTGATTCTGTCAACTGCATATTCCACATGGATAATTATGGATGGCATAATGTTGATTAGCTTCTAATGAGATTTAGATATCAAACTACTTCTTTATGGCTCTATTAGCAGCATGCCATGTGTGCAGTGCTAAGAAGCTAACTATGAGAAATAACTGTTATTTTATCTGAAAGAAGTGAATAAGCCTGTTACTGCTTTGGGAAGATGGCAGCCTTTCATGAGGACAAATGTTCCAGTCCTGAGTACATCAGGAACAAGCTAGTGACTGATGCACCACATCCCCAGTTTTGAAAATCCAAGCTGACTTGTCTGCTCTGGGGAGTACAGATTCTTCCAGCACTTTAACCAACACAGTGAAACCATCTTTTGCGGGACAAGAAACCTTTGCTTCCATCTTTCCATGACTAGAAATGTGCAAATTCTGAGGATAGAACTTCTGACTACTTGACTTTAATAAATCTCCCCATAATAATCCATTCAGATGAATACCTGTCATGAGTGTTTATATATAGACATTTTAACTTCCTATTTAACTTACCAACTATCTTTCTGCAACGTGCAGGGAGGCTATTGAAAATCATTTAATTTCTTTTTTTTGTTTGTTTGTTTATTTTTCATCCAGATAGCAAAGTCCAGGCATAAGGGAGAATGGCTGTTACAAGTAATAGCCAAATGAGCTCTGGACAGTGACACCTTACAAATAGATCTGTACTCTTCTTGGTTGCTCAGTTTTGTAAAAGTGTAGGTTTTATGGATCTGAGAGCATTAGTTATTCAGAAATAACCCAGAAAAATCCCTGTCTCCCAAAGCACTTGGCAACTCAACAGCATAAACAGTCAAGGCTGGCATATAGTTGAAAACTCTGCTTCTCATGGCAAAATAAGAAAATAAAGAATCCCTGGACTGGACTAGGACAAATATGTCTTATGTTGCTTTGTATACTGTTCAGGTGCACTAAATCTCAGCATGAACAAACAGTATGATACAGTACTTTTAACCTTCAATTTCCATCTTCCCCATTTTCTTTCTGTGCAGGAGTTGCATTAATTTTAGAGATTGGTGTTTGGCAGGTGTCTGAGTGACTCTGTCATCAACTTTTCTGATTCATGTGATATGGGATAGTTAGTAGCTGAAGATAGATTTCTCGATCTGTGTTTGAGAGAGAACAGAAAGCACGTATAAAAAGAGGTAAATTCTATTCTCTGCCTTTATTGGTTTTGTATGCTAATACCTGAGAATTTATCACTTATTATGAAAAGTATTGTAAAATTTCTGGCTCATAGACAAGCGTTGCTTAAGAAAGACTGTTCCTCTCAAGAAACTTTGTCTATGTGCTACAACAGTATGATAGGCACACAGACTATCTGCCTGTACAAAAACCCAAAGCACAGCTAATTAATAGACTCACATGACTCCCATATTTTATGTAAGCACTTAAAGAGAACTCAGAAAATTTATAAGTGGTGTTTTTTTTTCTTTCATATAAATCACTTTAGAGAAACTGTATTATGGCAGCTAGGTTTAAACCTTAATCCATAAAAAAGTTATAAATAAGAAGTTATTCTTCTCTCTGCAGACTTTGATATTAAGAGACTGGGAGAAGAAGTACCAATCAAGGTACAAAAGATGAAGCAAAGAAAGTGTTACTACAGAGAGAGCTGATCTTCATAGCAGTATGTAGGGCAAATTTGGTAGCAAACTCAATTCCCTAAACTGCTTTGGAGCTTGAGTTGGGCAACATATGTGAGCTGAGTACTGGGTAAACTGGAGAACAGTGTGTCTTCAGCATTACAAACCTTGTGAGAGAAGATAGTAATTTGCTCTTACAATAAATACAGACAGCATAATTATGAAATCTCATCACAGTAACAGTTCTTTAAAAAAAAAAAAAAATGACTCTTCAAAAATATAAATTAAATTCAGTAGACTGGATGAACACAAGCATGATGCAGTAAAACATAAAGAACAGTAACATAAAATGTCAAAACATGACCAGCACCTGAGCTTCATTGAAATCTGACTAATGATACAAGGGTTAGTTGACACGATGCCCCATCTTTGAATCAAAATGTGATTAGGAAATTGTAATATCTTTAGACCACATTCTAAAGTGCATTTTTATGGCTTGTTGTGGGGTAGCCTGTATCTTGCATTCTGGCTACACAGCTTCCAAAATCAGTGTGCTCACATAAGTTCCGGACTGAAATCTGTTTTCATAACGCAAGCAGGAAAGTATTATTAAAGCAGTAGAATATTTTAATTAATTTACAGAGACTTCTGTCCCGCTATTATTATTTTTTTTTTATCTCTTTAAGTCTCCATGTCTTTATTACTATACTTTCAGAGGCCTCTGTTAGCCTCATTCTGGTCTTTGGGACTTTGGTTAGTGTTGACTGTTCCACATGTGTTTGCACCAAACGTTCCTCTGTGTTTTCAGCTAAATTCATTATCTTATAAGTCACCATATGAAAACATAATGGACTTTCTAGAGCAGGCTTTGTACGTCCGTTTTTTCTCTTTATGCTGTATGCATTCAGCTACTGTTACCACAAATCTAGATGAGTGCTAATTGTAGCTGAACTGAGCCTTGGGTTGTAGCTTAGTCAACAATGTTCAAGAGGGAGATGGGATTTACAAGTAGGGAGCTTGTCTTTTACCTGGGATTTCCAAAACTTCAAGCTGAGTCATGTTCATGACACAGGATAAACCTTGTGCCTCTCATGGCCCATAGGGATGTAGCTGGCACTTGCAGACGTGGCTCTTTGAGATGGATACTATCAGTAAGCTTTGTTGTTAGTGACATTGCTATAAATTCTATCATGATAAACCTAAAGGAACCTATTGTTTCTTTCAAATGAGGAACCACTATTAAAACATAGCAGAGATATTCCTGATTGAAGTACCTAGTATTTGTTCGCTATTCCTTTTCTTAAAGGAGATCTCCTTTCTTGCTTTGTCTGCAGAAATGTTTTAAGTAAGTATCAATATTTGAACTAAAAGCTAGATTTATTTCAATGTTGTTATCGAAGTATTTTATTAGGGAGACGCTGAGACACCTAAGGATGAAAAAGTAACATGACGGTGCTTAATGTTTCTTAGCATGGATATTGTGCCCTTGCTTTCTTCAGCTGCAGGAATGGTGAGACGAAGTGAAAGAAAGGGATTTTAAATCAACTTCTCTGCAGCAGGCAAATAGAATTGCTAAGGCAGAGAGGGCTGAGGGACCAGGGGTAGAGCTATGCTTTATGGCTGGTGTGTGCAGGACAAGGAGAAAATTATAAACTTCTCCAGGTTTGTTCCCTGATGAGAACATCTGGGAGTTCTAACCTTGTAGTTCTGCAGTGCAATAGTGGGAGAACAGTTTTTCTTTCTGTCAGTTCAATGCAGCACTCAAACCTCAACAGACTTTCTGGTGCTCTGGTGATGATGAAAAGGTAATGTGAGTGTTAATGGCAATAATTCAAGTGCCTGTCTCTATGCCTACCTCTGAGCAAGGTCTGAGGGCAGCTGCTTGGGTGAGGGGAGGTTAGTTAGGAGTTAAGGAGCCTACTGATTCCATGAAAAGAAGGATATAGGTATCTATAGGTATCTATAGGTAGTCAGATAGGGTTGGTTGAAATACCAATTTGAGCATTTGTAAAGGATAGCAGTGAGAATAAATTATTAAATTTTCTTTATTGCATTAGTTAGATCTTTGGTCTCATACTTGAGGGAGGACTAAATACATTTGCATCTTTTTTTTTCTTTCTGGATGCGCTGTGATGAAACATTATTTTTCTTCAAGGTTTTTTCAACTAAAGCAGCCTAGGGTAGACTTTATGGAAAGGTTGCAAAGACCATACTTACCTGTGTTTATTCATGTTGAGCAGTATCCAAGCCTGATTAATTCCAACTCGTAAAACTAGTTTCAATTCAGTTGCGATAGGAAAATTGGAATTAAACTTATAAAGTTGAAATAGCCAATGTTGTTTTAGAACTAACAGTAGGGTGTTGACAGCTATAAAGATGTTTGATAAAGATGTTTGAAAAACACTATAGTTAATGTTTCCATACTTATCTGCTTTACAGTGTGGTCCATTCTCTCATTTTCACTAGTGAATTATTTTTGCTTTGTAGTTCATAAATTAGTAGAGAGACAAAGCTGTAAAAAATATTGCTTTAATGCTTGACATCTCAGCATGCTCTTAACACTAAAATGTCAGCTGATTTGCCGGCTATTAACGTAGGACTGCAGATTTCCATTAACACATTGAACTAGATCTGCAACAGCAGATAAAAGTCCCCTTTGAAAGAAGAAAGAAAAACTTCAGAGAGGGTCATTGCCTAAACACAGGAACTAAATTAACTGGAACAAAAGAAAATTCAGAGCTTCTTCCAGAAAGCTTACTGCACTGCTACACTTCATTCTTAAAGGATAAGTCTTAAACCCAGATATTTATTGGTTGCTTGCTGTTTTCTCTATTTTTGTTTTGACACGTATTCTTGCACAAATGATCAGCCTGTAGGGAAGTAACATTTCTTTTGTATAGAGAGTAACAAATGTTAAGAGGCACTGGAGCAGGGCAGTGGTAGTAGCACTGGGCCTCCTGGAGTTCAAAAGTGTTTGAACTCTGCTCTCAGACATGGGCTTGATTTTTAGGTGGTCCTGTGTGGAGCCGGGAGTTTGACTTGATGATCCTTCAAGGTTTTAATTCACTAACCATTTCAGATAAACACAAAGGGTACAGATTGGTCCTTTGTTTCTGTATTCTGGACCTCCCAAGAAAGCACCTTACTCAGAGTGCTTAACAGACTTACTGGGCTGCACAAAGCAGGTACATACCAAGTGCTACAGTAGCACCAATTGCACAGTTCTGCTGCCACAGTGCATCACAAATACCTGTCCTTTTCCTCACTCCATGCAGCCTTATGTGTTTTACTCAGCTTGGTGGGAGTAATGGAGATGTTCACACTAGTCCAGTATTGAAGTTGCATGAGCATACAGTGCAGCTTACAGCTTATGGATACAGGCTTTATAGCAGCTCAGAAACATCACATGCCATTTGGTAACTTGAGTCTCCTTGCAACATCTGACTGAGAATGACACATTTAACTGGAAGATCAGCACACTGAAGAAGCTTGGTCAGTTGACCAGCAAAGACTAATTTCTCCTGTTGGAAAGGTCCTTCAATTCAGTAACAGAAGAAAGCGAATGTGCATGAGAATGGAACATGAAAGAGCATTTCAGGCACACAAGAAACATGAGGAACAGGGTGGCTGGAAGTATGATGCTATGGAGGGAAAGGTGGTTATTTTCCCAGGAAAGGAAGAGCTGCAGCAGAGACATTGACATCTGAAGTGACCAAACTAGTCAAACTGGTGGTCTACTTGAATGAAACCATGATAGAGATATTTTGTTATCTGAATTTGCTCATAACTTACTACTTGTTGTCAAAGAGAAATATATGCACAGAAGGAGAGGAGTTGTAAAAGATTTTTTTCTGAAAGCTGTCTGGGAAGTAAAATGAAGAAGACAATGGACCAAGGAATCTCCATAAATCTGCTTCTACTTCATGAATTGAAGCTTTGAATTCAATCTTCAGTTACAGGGAGAGTCCAATCTCCATTTAAATGATTATTTCTGTCTTACATAATTCAGTGCTAGCCTTTGGATGTTTGCACTCCTATGTACATATGTGTACTCTGGCAGTAAGCCATAGTCACTCACTCACAGTGATGGGAGTCAGAATTCTCCTTTACTGTGCACTCCATCTTGTCAATGAGACAAAGGTCCTGAGGAAAATAAGAAGGTTTGTGATCACACCAGCAACATTTGAAGTACATTATATATGAAAGTTGAGCTGTTATTTCATATGCAGCTTTCAATCTTGCATTTCATACTTCTGTACGTTCAGACATTGCTTTGTTATTTTGATAATAGGTGCCCTTTTTTTTTTCTTCTTTTTTCTTTTCCAAAGAAGTGCTATAAAGAAACCCCTTATTTTACATGCATCTCTAACGAAGTGTCTTCCCCTTGATTCTTCAGCAGCCTTGCCCAGCTAGACTTTGGCGCTGTGTAGATTCACTGATATCAAGGCTCTTCACTTATTTGAATGAAGGAAAATATCAGTGAAGAAACAAGGACAAACTGTAGAGTTGTCAGGACATTATCAGAGAAAGTCCAAGGAGGTAGACTCCTCCTGGTCGCTGAACCTGATTCATTGCTCAAGTTTGTCCTTACATTAGATTTTTCTTGTTCCTACACTGTTTTGTCAAGATAACAGCTGATAAAAGACAACTCCAGAAATCTGTCTGCTAAGCCTAAGTAAAAGGCTTTTTTTTACTGATAGTGTTTCCTCTAGGTGAACTATAATAGACTGTCATAAAGAAAAAGGTTTCAGATTTTTTGAGGAAGGTTCACAACAATCACAGAAAACATTAAAAAATTAAGTGTAGTATATAAAAAATAGAAGTTACTTTCAGATTTAGCTAAAAGTCATGAGGTGATCATGTCTTTATGTTCACTTTTGAACCCTTCCTCTGTCCACCAAATAAACTTACTGCTTAGTGAGTCTGCTCATTCCACATTTTGTACATGTTGAATAAGCTCTAGAGAATCCCTCTAGGTGAAGATAATTGTTTTTCCTTTTCAGGAAAAGGGTGTCTTTCTCTGCCAAAGAACTAGAAGGAAAAAAACATTATTTTGTCATTGCCTTCTGATATTTTTCCACACTTCTAACTAAGAAGAGAAGGGAAACCCTCTGTGAATGCAGTAGATCCAGTGCTTTTTGAAAGCATCATGGGGATTATTCAGCATCTTGATAGCACTGAGATGTCTGCAAATGTCTGGAACTTCTCTTGCTGTGTTAAGGGACATTAGGATCATGGCTGCCATCTCCAGCACCTCTGGTTCATGGACTTCTGCCTGACTTGCTGGACTTGTAGAGTCCAGACTGGTGCTTGGGATCTCTGGACTTGGAGGACATGGCTGCCATTTTCTTACTTGCATGTTCGTTCAGCATGCAGCAAAACTGAGCATATGTCCCAGAGACATGCAGACAAGGCTGATCATACAAACAGCTACAGACAAGGTGCTGCCTTCAACAGCATCCACCCGTGGGATCCACTCTTCAGGCTGATGCATGCACGTTTGTGGGTCCCTTGAGTACTGGCAGGTGCCCACTGTCCACCCAGATCCCAGACTCCTTACCTACTTCATGAATCACCTACACACAGGCTGAGCTTGAAGCTTGCTGCAACAAGATGGTGGCTATGTTGACAAATAGTGTTTCATAGCTGAAAATTTGCTGTATCAAATAGTGTCATTGTGCTCTTTGTGTCTGTTTCCATGCAAGCTACAATAGAAGCCATTACTTGTGGAGCAATTTACATATACATCTCATGCACACTGAGTTAAGTTACAGACACTCAGCCCCTTAGTAGCTGGCACCGGGGCTGGGTTCTACTGCCCAGCTCCAGCCACTGATGTGGAGCTGCCCTTGTCTCAAGCTGGTGCCTCCCTAGAACTGATTTTTAGGACTAGAATCACTCCTGCTGCTGGTGGTGAGAGAAGCCTAGCTGGGGTGGAAACCCTGCCTGCTTTAGGAGCTGATGCTAAGAGCATCCCTATATTTGTGGTGAAATGTTATAATACACAGTTAAGAAAAAATTTAATAATAAGACAGGATAGACTGCAGTGACTACCTGCAGGGCTCAGTCAGCCGAGTACACTGACCAGGCCCCATTTTACATGACTGTTTTTTATCCTTTTTCATCTGTTCCTCCCCATTTATTAACCCTGCACTGTCCATCATTGGTGTATACAGTTCCGCAAACCCCCAACTCCCTGAGCCCCCAGGTTTGCATCCTTATCAGTTGCAAAGTCCTGTTTGCATGCATTTTCTTGATTGCCTTCCAGTTGGTGTCAGACAAATGTTTATCTCCTAGTTTTCTCCATGACATTTGCCTGTCAGACTTGTGTCTATACGTTTATTGCTTCCTCTTGCTTTTACTAACTCTTTTTAAAATGAAGAAGTCATTCACTTCTTTGACATTGACCCTTTAAGGAGCATTCCCCTTCTGCATGGACTTAGGGGTTGCATTTAGAGATGCCATAGCAGAG
This sequence comes from Centrocercus urophasianus, assembly GCF_019232065.1. Lineage (NCBI taxonomy): Eukaryota > Metazoa > Chordata > Aves > Galliformes > Phasianidae > Centrocercus > Centrocercus urophasianus. The sequence continues at coordinate 23,441,221 of NW_024884364.1, forward strand.
AGTAACTATGTGTAACTATGTCCTTGTGAAAGCAGCCTCTCACGGTCACATGGCAGAACAAAGAATGAGTTAGCTTCCTGAAAAGTTAAAATTTTTTTTTTTTTTTTTTTTTTTTTTTTCTGGTCAAATAGCTTTCCTTAGCAATGAGAAGTGGAGTTGGCCCATTAATTATGAAATACCCTCCAGATTCTAGCTTTAACAGTAGGACTTAACGGTACAGTCATTAAAAGCAGAGAAGCATTTCTAGAAGTAAGTGGGAATCTTCAGTGTCTCAGTAAGTTTAATGAGCGTGGGAAGAAAACATAGATTCCAATGAACTGTACATTATGAGCCATGTTAAATTCAAGCTAAGGTTTTCAGCAGTGCCACTGTGTTACTGTGAGTCCTTTCAGGAGGGGGCACAATAAGTGCCTACTCACCTACACCCCTTTATTCATGATATGCTGTATTTTTTTATTTATTTTTTTCCTTTTTTCACATTTGTCACATATCTACTTCTTTTTTTCAGGTCAAAAGGTGTGCTATGGTGGCTTCAAGCGTTCCTGCTACAAGATAGCTTATTTCCAGGACCTATCTAGACGCGTGGGCTTTCAGGAGGCCCGCCAAGCTTGTGAAATGGATGGCGGGGCTTTACTGAGCTTGGAAAGTGAAGCTGAGCAGCAACTAATAGAAAACATGTTACAGAACCTCACTAAGTCAGGCTCTGGGATTTCTGATGGTGATTTCTGGATTGGATTGTGGAGAAGTGGTGATGGACTGACCACCTCCAGTGCTTGCCCTGACCTCTACCATTGGGCTGATGGAAGTATGTCACCCTTCAGGTAATTCTCTAAAGCTGCTTATTGAGCAGGTATAATGGAAACAAATGAAGAGTGAAATGTCTGGTAAAAAAAAAAAAATATCACAGAATTGTAAAATCACAGAAGGGGTTGGGTTGGGAGGGACCCACTTGCTGCCCTATGAAGTTAATAGCATAACTCCTTAACTTCTCCAGCCAAGGGAGAGCTGGCAGCCAGGGTTTTGAATTTTAATCTGTGAAGGGATGGCATAGGAGATGGCAGCCTACAATTTTCTTTGCTTCCATTTCAAATAAATTCTGCAAGACTGGCCACCACAAGTCAAGCAGCTAGCCAGCAAATAAATTAATGCAGGTTGCTTAATGCAAACTGTTCTGTTTCTACACTGTCTTTTGAAAAAGCTTTAATTTCATGATTAAGCATAAGGCCAGAAAAACAGCAGCTCACAGGCCTCAGGACAAAGGGGATCTGTTAAGAGTCAAATAGGAATGAAAACGAGTAAAAGAGCAGTGTTATTTCTAATAGAATGTTATTTATACAGTGATGGTTTTGATCAGAACTTTAAGATCCAGAAATTTGCAGTCCGGGTTTTAAATGCCTTTTATAGAGGTGTTGTGGGAAATGCTGTTAATCATTGAAGAAGATGAAGTCACTTTTTTTTATTGATATTAACTGTTCTCCTTGATATTCTGATTAATTTTATTGTCAAAATTTGAAAGTTTTTATTTATTTACTGCTAGAAATTGGTATACAGATGAGCCTTCCTGTGGAAGTGAAGCCTGTGTTGTCATGTATCATCAGCCAACTGCAAACCCTGGTCTGGGAGGGCCGTATCTTTATCAATGGAATGATGATAGATGCAACATGAAGCACAATTTTATCTGCAAGTATGGTCCAGGTAGGTGAAACTAAAGTCATCTCTCACAGATGGGGTTTTTCCTTAGAAAATCTATTGCCTCTTGTTTTGTGAAGGAAGCTGCAAATGTTTTCTGGCCGCACTATTAGACTTGTCAATGTTACCGATTCCTTTGGAGAGTGAGTGACAGAGCTGACATTAATTGGAGTTGCAATTTATCAAGGCTAGTGGTGTTTTAAGTAAAACTATCTGTGTTAAAGAAGAATGTTTTTTCAAGATTCGCTATCTTTCCTTCTCAGGATTACACTGATTTAATTTATTTACTAGTTTACTCTTCAAAAAATTATTCTAAACGGCCATTTTTTCCTTTCCCTACTTGCTCTCATGTAGGATGGTCAAACCATCTCTTGATCCTACCACAAAAATTTAAGCCGTTTTTGCAGTTTCGTACCTCTGAAATTCTGTATCAACTTATATATGATAATTATTTCTAACAGTATTGTTTTAATGAAAGAAAGAACGGTAGGAAAAAAAGTCTTCATCTGCAGATGGTGGCAGAAAAAACCCAAGTCTTATGCGATGTACTTCAGACATGATATAGGTTCAGCAGAGGAAATGTGAACTATGAACTAGAATACTGTGCAATCAGTAAAAAGACATGAGAAGTAAACTTTGAAGTTGAACCTGTAACAGGTTTTGCTTTTGATGGTACCTACAGAAAATCAAACCATGTTTTTCAGCAGGATCATGCACATTTCTTCAAATAATATATAGTGTTTTTGCTTTTCAAAAACTAAGCTCCAAGTCAGAATTAATATAAAATCCTACTTTTAACAGCTGTTTAACCCACCAAATTCTGTGTAATTTCCTACCTGCTTTTTCTGTATTCATGATCTAGTAATGATCACAGTCATTGATCCAGGCTATTTTCTTCCACCAGCTTTCGTGGATAGACAGTTCTCTCATTGGCTATTGCCATAATGGCATTTTTAATGCCAATTAATATTGTAAGTAGATATTAAATACTTGGAAGGCTAGATATATCCACATATTTCACAACTCTACTCTCCAAAATCTGTTACTGCTTCTAAAATTAGTAATGACTATTGTTGTCTTACGGCGATCAGTGATCATCTCAGTCACATGAGCCATTCAAGGAATTGTGACATATAAAGCCTTACCACTTCTACAGCTGATCAAAGCTGATTTGAAATAAGAGAATAAAACACGTTTTGTTATTAAAATAACAATACTTTTTGTGTCAGAAAATGCAGGTTGGATTAAAATAGTGCAGTTTTGAGTATATTTCATGACTTTAAAAACTCGGAAATGTAAATGAAATCATCATTCCACAACAGCAAACTACTTACCATTCTAGCTACGGTGTGATAAAGATTTATTAACTTCTATTGCTTTCTCCATTAAAAAAAACAATGCTGGGTGTTTGGGGTTAGCAGAAAGCAAAAGGATAAAAGTAACAAAGAAAATGAATTTATATTTCTTTCACCATGTAGAAATAGGTTACTCTTGTATAATAAGGAACATTGTATCAATAACGCAAACAATATATACATAATTATTAAGATTGGCATTGTTATGTAGCTAAATACAGTACTGCAAAATTGTAGCTATTTACCTTCCATGCTGCTGCAATTATGCTAGCTAGCAAAACAGACTATTCTCCAGAAATGTATTTTTGTATCACATGGAGGAAAAGAATAGATGTATAAATGCATATAAATGGGTATATAACATTTCCTTCATTACCTAAAGGTAATACCATGGTGTAAGAAAACTACATATGCTACCTAAAACCCATACGTAAGACTTATGAAAAACCTCGCTTTCCTCTCCAAATAGCTCTAATAACTTAAACTTCAGCTATTTACTGCAACACTGCCAGTTTACTAGTAGTATTACAGTGGCACACAAATATTGAATTTCACTTTATTATGTAAATGTATTGTTTTTCACAACATTATCATCTGTTTAGAATATATGGTGTAGGCCAAAATGGAAAGGTTGTAAGTGGCGATGACAAAGTTGTGCCTAATTTTACTAGCAGTAGGTTCAGGGCAGTCCTTCATTAGGCATTCACACTCAAGCATGTTCAAGTCATACATTCATTTTTTAACCATGCTGTTGCAGTGTTTGGTTTGCTTTTAAATGATATTGATCATTCGGTGATCTTGAATTTCATTATAGGTTGATAATAGCAACTGCATTTTTTCCCGTCCATCTCCTGTATGTTTGATTATGCTATCACATTAAAAACTCATCTTCTTGTCTACTATCTAGAGTGATCAATTCAATTTTCAGTGGTGTTTTGATATCTTTCTTTACTTATGGCCAAATATGACCTTTTGCTCTAGTAGGTGTTTATGCCCCCTTGATTTCTCTCAGCATTTTGTGATAATGAGGACACTTAGAACTGCAGGCTAGTAGCACTATTATATAGACATATTGACATAACATTAATTATTTTATCCCATCAATCATGCAGATTCCACTCCTACGCTCATCCTTTTGAAATGAGATTATTATTTCTGTAATCTTCATAAAATTTTAGCTATAATGGTCACTATAAGTAAACTTGCAAACCTCCGCAGTGCAGCTCAAAGCCATGAATTGCTCCTCTGGTTTCTTACACATTACAAGGAATGTGATACTATCCTTTGCCTTTTGGTAATTTCACTTCCCTATGTATAACGTTAGAATTCACTACCCATTACTGTTTTTTTAAGTCTGAAATTCTTTAATTATTATATTTAAAAAATGAATAGATTTAAGTATTAATCAAGAACACTTCCTCTTATATTGCCTTAGTATCATCTATGTAAATGAAACTTTGGATATGTTAAGAGTCTTATTCAGCAAAAGAATTAAAAGATTCAGTAATTTTGTAATAATTTAGCAGATGCCATCAAGAATTGGAACTAGAATGAACTGTAACCCTTTTCTCAGCAGAGGAAAATGTATGAAGTAGAAGAAAATTTACTCTAGTTTGCAAATAATCATTGGTAATGCTGCTGAAAAATTAAGCAACTATTGTTTTGGAGGATAAATCTATTTCTGTGATGCTGCATGCAAAATAATGAAAGTATCTGTTTTATTACACACATTCTTTCTTCAACGATTGATTTCAAATATTGATTTAACAGACAATGTCTTAGAAAAAGAATTAGGAGACAGAGCAGAGCCAGATTACGGTAAGAAATTTTGAAACATTTAATTGAATTGCAATAATAAATGTGTAATGATAAGAATAACTTACAGGAACCTGCAAAATTACTTAAGTTTATCAGGTATAGGCTAGTACTGGAACATATGAAAGATATATCTTGGAGACTAATAGTGAATATGGCTATCATTCACATACTTCTGGTCATAATTCCTGTTCCAGATGAAATCCCAATTTTGCAACAAAATCCTATTTACAGATTTACTTCTGTCAGTTTAATCCAGAAAAATTTCTTTTTTCTAATAGAAATTAAAATGTAATTGTGGTTAAATTTTTAAACAGTGTAACAGCTCTATTTTGTGCATGTTGATTTCCTAACAGGTCTGATATTCTTTTTAGGGATTTTTCCAACGGTGCCAGCAGGAAATCCATATGACACAAACAAACCAGAAGATCAGTATCATGTTATAGCCACTGAAACAGGTAATAAGAATGTAATGATATGCTAAGAACATTTAACAGTAGACTTATTTAAATTATTAATAATTTCCATTATTGTCAGTGAGAAGAACAATCTATTGCCTCAGGAGATGCTCTGAAGAATTCTTTGAATAACAGCTCAAGAGTTCTACTTTGTCCTGTTTGTAGCTCTGGAAATAAAATATTTCCACGTATCCCCAAATTTTGATCCAAACCTTTTAATGGCAGTTCAGCAGCCATTAAAATCTGCAGTGATGCTGTGACCCCAGTGATCTCTATGAAGATACAAGATTTCACTAGCTTTCATCCAGCTATGGAGGATCTCCATCTAGAGCTATGATAGCGTTGGTTCTTTGCCTCCTATTCTCTTCTCCTACAAGTAACACAAGGTACATATCTGTTATACCTTATACCCAGGGATCACAAAGAAGGCACTAAGGAATCTTTCCTAACAGATAGGGCACAGAGTTCTCACTTATCTGTTGAATAAGCCCTGTGTCATGCATCTCCCAAGAACCTCATGTTTTAAGGAATGCTAAATGCTGAGTGGGAGCTTGCTGTAATGCTCTTGGATGCTCACTTAGCAAATTATGTCTTGAGCAGAGTCCTGCTGTTCTTGAAGGGTTGTAGCAAGGCCTTAATTCAAGGAACTGCACGTCTCCAGGGTGCAACTCAGGTTCTCACACGATACAGCATGGTATTACGGAAAGTTGGCACTCCCTTTCTGCACTTACTGGTTGGATTTGAGCCAGTTTCCTAACTGACTGTTTGCACCTCCAGGGGAATAGACATATTGATGAACTCTATTTTGAAAATGATGCAAGTATTTTCTACAAACTGTACAAAGACTAATACAAATAAAGAAACCTAGCCTGAACATTCACATTTATTCTTGCACATACAAATATTTTCAAAAGAGCACAATGGATAAGAAAGTCTCCATAGTACGTACCTTAGGTGTATACTGTTATAAAACATTGGCATATAGTTACTAAGAAACATATGCTTCCTGCAATCTGTAAGCCCCATGTTCTATTCTAGGCAGATAACAGAGTAATTTTGCTTTTGCAAAATTTGCTCAGGGATCTGCAGGGAAGCACTTTTAGCTTTTATCTGTCTTCATGTTAGCTGAGGACATTTTATGTATGTCTTTCAAGGGGAATTGGGAGAAAGAGCAGGGGTTGTTTCTTTAGTAGTCCTGTGCATCTGGAATCCAGTATATAAGAGTAACTAAGTCAAAAGGTTATATGTATTGCAGAAATAATAGACTAGAAATGTACTCTTTTAAATACTTGAATTTTCAATCACAAGTTTGGAAATCTTGTACTGACATACAATGGAAATGTCAAAATTTAAAACCTTAAGGTATGTTTTACATTTCACTGGGGAAACTATTTTATTATTGATTTTATTGACTCATCTTTTCCTGGCTTTTCCTATAGAAGGAATACATAAACATTCTGTGTAAGATAATGTATTTTTGATAGTTTATTCCAGACTTTTACTCACATTGTCAAGAGTATTTCAACATGAGAGGCATTAATGAGAACTTTTTGTCTTGTAGGTATAATTCCAAATCTAATTTATGTCGTAATACCCACTATACCACTACTACTGTTAATACTGGTGGCTTTTGGGACTTGCTGTTTCCAGATGCTTCATAAAAGGTAAAATACACTAATTGAAACTGGTCTAACAATGCAGAATTCATGTTTCCATTGGCAAGCTATTCATACTGAAGGACTGCTTACACCTCCAAGTATGCAAATAAGCATCTTATCATCTATTAAAATCCAAGTAGTTTACAGCTGCTAGAGCTGAACATTCACCTTCAGGCTTTTCCAGAATAAGCTGAAAGAATTCCAGGTCTCTCTAAGTATATTGCCCCTATGACTTCACTTGTTTTGAAGAAGATATCTTTGCTGACCATTTGATCTGCTGAGTCCCTGGCAGCAGTTTTACTTCGCATTTTCCATCACGATTTGCCTCCTATGTAGTTTCTGGGCTTTAGGGAGTAATAGTGGGATCCTCACTGATACAGGGCAGACTCAAGGACTCACCTCATTTTCTGACCAAAATGCTAGTTTGTTCTGAGAGGGACCAGGAGCTGCTTCAGTGCACATCCCATAAGATCACGATGATTGGTGCGGGCAGATTGAAAACAAACAAACAAAAAACTTGTTTTGAGCCACATGCCATTGCCACTTCTTTGTACATCATTTATCTGTCAAAGATGATAAAATGAAGGGATATGCATTGATAGAGATAGGGTCAAACAGCTGCTTCATTATGTAAATAGGAAATATTTCAGCCAGTGGAAAAGGATATGTTTTGATTCACACTTTAAATACTTCTTGACATTTCTTCTTTCTCAAAAATATGGTATGCCAAGATATGAAAATATGCAAGTAATTTTTTTCTCAGCTAATCTTTCTGAAACTTTCAAGGACTTTTTTCATTCTGCATTATTTTCACAAAGTGTTAATGTACCCTAGAGAAGTTTAAACTGAAGTATTTCAGACAGGACAAGGGGAAATGGTTTTAAACTGGAAGAGGGTAGATTTGGAGAGGGTAGATAGACTAGATATCAGGAAGAAATTTTAATGGATAAAAATTATTTTGGTAAAGTAACAGGAAGAACAATGAACAGATTCACAGGCTCTGTTATCTCTCTTGAAGTGCAGCAACATGGACAAATTTGACATCATAGTTGTAAGAAATTAGAAATAAAAACAAAAAAATCCTCCTTTTTCTTTCTTTCTTTCTTTCTTTCTTTCTTTCTTTCTTTCTTTCTTTCTTTCTTTCTTTCTTTCTTTCTTTCTTTCTT
>NW_024884364.1:23449461-23538816 GCF_019232065.1 Centrocercus urophasianus
TTCCTTCCTTTCCTTCCTTTCCTTCCTTTCTCCTTCTCATTTAGTACTTCCTACAAATACATTATTTCAAATGAGAAAACACTCCAAATGTAAAAGTCTGCTTGAATCTGTATTCATGTACACCAATGATCACAGTGATCCTTATTAATAAATATGTCTTCTCGAGAGAAGTGAACATATAGAAAAAGTACTACAAGCTCTGCAATATAAAATAGATTATTACTAAAAATAAAATAGATAGCAACTCAAAGGAAAAAAAAAGAACTTTGTGCGTAACAGTAGGAATTACACGGACAATTTAAATCTGGAACATGTTATATAGTGGACCTGAATTGCTTGCTAAGTGTAATGATAAATGTGTTCACATCTTTTCCAGCAGCAATTTCTCCCTTTAAGATTAAAAAAAAGAAAAAAAAGTGGTTTAGAAGCTGAAGCTCTCAAATAATCTTAAGAGGACAATGAGAGATTTGTGGCCCACTGATATCAATAGATTGTAGTGTTGACTTCGGTGGGCTTTAATCAGGCCTTTGATGCTATAGAAGTTCATTCAGGAGTAATAAATTTGAACTTTCTAGAATTAAAAATCACATGACAAAGAAATAGGAAATCCAGCTTGAAAAATAAACAAATGTTTTTTCCAAATGGGTTTGCACCAAAGTTTTTAAGGACAGTAAAATCTTTTTTTTTCTTTTTTTTTCATTAAAGCACATCTAAATCAGAAGTAAATATTTTAGTATCACCAAAAAATGAAGCAATTTAATTTGTATCAGTTGAAACAAGTCTTTAAAAAAAAAAGTGTCTATTTTCTTTTTTTTCCCCCACAAATAATTTACCTTGCAAATCATTTTGGTTCATCAAAAATACACAGTTCTTGGGCAAAAGAAAATAAAAGAAAAAGTCAACCACTTAAACTAATCAGTTGGACAGTGAGGAGTTTTAGGAAAGGGACGCTATCCTGCTGGGGAAGGAGGGATCCCCAACTTTCCAAATGAACTTGACTTCTCATTCTTTTTTAGGCTTCCACAACATGGTGACCTTTCCTCTGAAAGCCACAATCCATGGCCAACCAGGACATGCCTAGCTTGAAAGGTCATGACTAATTTTGCCTGGTGTTGGGCTCTTAAAGGGTAGTAATAAAGGCAAAGCAAAACATCTCCCCTGTAGCCAGCAGAAATGATCAGCTTGTTCATGCTTAGATACTCTCCCTTTCATTTCTTCTAGGGAAGCAAGGAGAAACTGCTTCAAAGACCCATCTCCATTATCATCTGAATGCCTTGCAGAAAGTTTAAATTCCAACCTGGTATATTTCTCAATTTCTACAATTGCATTTGATAATCAAAACAGCAATGTGCTATTTATTGCACCTTCTGTACTAAAACCTGTTTCTTGAAATAGATGCGTAGCTTTTGAAAAACAGTTTAGGTTAACTAAAGATTAGCTTGTATCTGGCCCAAGGTATTTAGAAATTCTTCCTGCTGTGTAGCAAAGATGCTATTCAAAGCATTTAATCAGAAATTTACAAAATATGCTTGATTTTGCTCTATTAATCTGGAAATCAGTAGTGAATCAATTTCTTAAAGAAGAACTTAAAGTACTTGATTCATTGCAGTTGCTTTGTTTATAGCATTGTGGCCTGATCTAAAGTCCACTGAAATTATAGGAGGCTTTTCAATTACTCCAATGGGATCAGGTACATAATGCATTACTTGTAGAGCATCAGAGGTAAGTCTGGAGGGACTGAAAACTACTATCCCATTCAGCTCCCTGAAAGTGTGTTTTAAATCATTCCAGACTTGCTTACATTTACACACCGGTAATAACTGAGTAAAACTGAATGTATAGTACTGTTGGGATCTTGACTCTCAGGCTTCCAACATACGGAATTACATGGTGCCACAAAGGCCACTTTCCCTTTCACTAAATCAGACAGTGTATCAGTATGAAATATTCTGGCCAGAGACTAAAATATTTTGATCACAATGCAGCTGCAGTGGCTCATGCCATTCCTGTTCTTTTCAGTAGACTGCAGTTACTTGACATCTAAATGAGGAATGATGGTGCATTGTGGCAGTCATACCTGAGAAGATGCTAGCCATGTGGAAAAACTGCCTTCAACCTGCAGGGTACCTCAGGGTTCCCTGTGTATTAGTGTGACTGGTTTTGCAGTGTTCCAGAGCAAGTGCTTTCAGATCAGTTTTATATTTTTACTGAAAAATCCTACAAAACCAAGCTCACAAAAACTACTGTCAATGGCACTGAATGAAAACTAGGCCTCAGGAAGCTTTCTACTGGACATTCATTCTAGGAGTCTGATTCATATCCCATTGCTTCATTAGATGTTAGCTCAAGCCCCGAAGGGAAGATGCTTTCTGGCCAAGCTGGCACCTGTTGATGTGTCACGAGCACGGGTGTGCAGCCTCCATACGCACATGGTCAGGGTTGTGGTAGCCCTTTTGGTTGGGTGGGCTGGACCTTGAGCACATGGACGTAGGCTTGGAGACATGTATGCTCCTGTCCCTTGTGTATCCTATTCAAGGGAATTGCTCTGGTGAAACTGTGTCCACACATTCACTCACATCTGTTCATAGAGCATAGTCATCTTCTGAGAGGTTTTAGTCAGTGGCCAGAGATAGGAAAGGCTATGCTGTATGAGTAAGTGTGAATGGATGTGAACTGAAAAATGAAAAATAAATACTGTCCAAGTCAAGTCACTGCATGGAAGGAGCTCTCCTAAACAGGGTGGTCCTGTAACATTGGTAACAGTTACTTACCTTGACCCACCACTGTGGCACTAAGTTTGGTCCAGCATGGGCATGGCTCTTGTGCAGAGGGGACATTTATGCCAACAAAGACAGCCTTCAAATAGGGGCTGAAATATCCGGGTCTGATCACAAATCTGAATCACAACTGTAAAGGTATGTGTACACTGAGAATAGTTTGTATTTTTATTTTTCAGTAAAGGAAGAACAAAAACGAGTCCGAACCAGTCCACACTTTGGATTTCAAAAACCCCTAGGAAGGACAGTAGCATGGAGGTATAATGATTTACTGACTGAAAGCAAAGCAAAAATAACATTTTGCAGTCGGGCTGTATTATAATGTCGTCTGAGAACATTAGCTTGGAATGGCTTGAAAATGCAAAGGATCTACAAGAATGAACTGTAAGCTCCCCCTTGAGGCAAATGTTCAGATCATTTTTATATAATGTTTGATTATTAATTCAGTAACAAAATATGCCATGCTAAATAAAGGGTATGTGTTTATTTTGCTAAGAGATGTAAGTCAGCTAGTTGTGAGTAATGAATTGAAAATGCATTTGAAATTTTTATGAGGACATATCTACAATGTATATCAATTTTAAGATAGATTGTTTGTAGTCAAACAAAACCTTCTTGTTTTCTTTAATCTCCTATGCATTGTAACCTAGTTGATGTACTGTACATGAAACTGACAATTTTGCAGTGTAACAATTATTTATCTTTGCATAAATGTTTGATACAAAATATTTGTTTAGTATTTATTTGCACACTTATGACAGTTTTTGATCCTCAGGCACAAATTACTTTTGTATACATAAATTATGCTTGCTGGCAGATACTTCTGCCATATTGCAACATTCATCAGCTATGACAAAATTCAAGGATTCAAAAGTGGTTTAATCTTATAGTGAATCCACTTTATCAGGGAGTGACCATCATATCTTCTTGATGTATTGGTCCAAGGTCAACATCAATCACTTGGCAAATGATAAAACAATAATGAAGTACCTTTGAATACAGTTCTTTTTACACTGGTTAAGCAAAATATTTTTAACTTTTTCTGAGAGAAAATACAAATTTCAGTAACCCAGTGGGCAAGAGTTTAAGAATAGAATTAGTTGTTTCAGTAAATCTATGTAGAGAAGACTTTAAAGATTATTTAAATATGGTTAATAGTTTTTTAGGAATAATGGATCAAAAGGAAGACAAATGGCTTTTCTTGGAAACAGCACTAAGAGATTGATCCCAGCTTTAATGAGGCTTAGCTAGAAGAGTGTTAATTATGTTAATTGGTAGATCTAGAGGTAACACTGATGCATTTAAAGTCCTTTATAAAAAAATATTACTAATATCATTAATGTTCATTCTCTTTGATGCCTTAAGAGCTTTCTGTGCTATTAGGATGACATCTCAGGGTGCTAGCAAAAGCACTCTAGCTGATTTGTTGGTGACAGTCTGGTGCTGTTTAAGAAAGGCTAACGGGTTTTACTGCAGTTTGCAGCGAGAGTTCAAAAGCACAAGTTCAAGTTTGTCAGGCTTTCCATTAATAGAAATGCTGGGTGGGAGCTGGGGAAGCTGGATAGAAGTGAGAGCATATTGCAGTTTGTGAAGCCTGCACTGTGATTGCTGATATTGACTATAGCTTCTGAAATTCATGGACAAATGTGTATCAATTTTTCTGAGTAAAGAAAAAAAAATAATTTAAATTCCAAAGCACTAATACTAGTTGTGCAATGCTATCGTTGCAACTCTTTTGGAGGCATCTTAAATTTGAAGTTATGCCATGTTTTTATTTCCTCTTTGAAGAAGCTTCCTCCTGTGGTTCAGGTCAAGCATTGCCATTCTTTCTTGCACTATTCTGTAGATTTTGTTTATTCACAACTTCCTTTATAATGATTAAAAATAAAACAAAAAATACTATGGTCCTGCATGATCATCAAGACCAGGGTTGTTTTTCTTTCCATGGCCTAAATGATGCTTAACTCACCTGAGGGCAAGAGCTTCATCTTCCTTGGGAATGTTTGGGGTAATCACAACTGGATCTTTATGGATTAACTCCTTCAAGAAAATAGGGGACGAAAGAGTGATGTTTAACCTAAAACTACAGAGTTGCCATCTCTTCATACTTTGTACTTCCAAATGACACTTGGCAGTCAATACTGTGATTGGTGCAGCAGAAGTGACAGGAGTCATTTCCATGCTGCAGTCAGGAGAATGCAAACACCTTCAGATGTCTTTCCAAAGGGGCAAAGGTGATTGCTGGGCATTTATCAGTGTCGGCCAATCTTAAATTATGTGAAGGAGGAATAGAAAATGGCATGCTATGGTTTAGTTATAATGAACTTAGATTTCACATATCAATAAGAAATACTGATTATTGGACAAAATATTTCTATATCATTTCACCAGTCTAAGAAGAAGGAATCTGTTTCCTTGCTTGTATTTTGTTTGCCTAGTATTGAGTTTCTAGATACCAGGTAAAATCAAAACAGTCTTAGAGTCCTCTGTAAAAGAGAGCGCAGACAATAAACTGTGCAGTCTTACATCAGTTAGTTCCACCTTTAAGGTGGTGTTTATTTTGCATGCACAACCAATAAATCCCATATGTACACAAATTATTTCATATTTATTTCCCTAGTTTTGCATTCCAAAGGGAGATAGGTGTAATAGTAAGAGAGGAAAGGAGGAAAAAAAAAAAAAGTGTTTCACATTTGCAGATAGAACATGTAGAACTTCATGCAGAATTCCTTTGGATTTATGGTGGGCTTAGATAATCCAGGAAAGCAGATTTTTATGTGACATAGTACATTAGTGAAAACAGATTTGCTGTTTAAAAAAACCCACAAATAACAATAAACACAAAAAAAGCTAAAAACTTTGTCCTTCATATTCATGAAGGACATTAAATCCTACAAACATTAAATTCATGCTACATTAAGTTCTACAAACTGGTGGAAGGAACAATTTCAGGTGACAGGTTTCATCATCCACAGCTACTTCAAAGCAGCTTGTCAACTACAGGCAGCTATGGGTCAGCTCATGCTGACCACATTCTTGCTTCTACCCTTAATCTCACAAATTGACGCAGGAGGTGTGAGACAAGGAATTGACGAAGAAGAGTAAAGATATAACTAGGCCTCAAATGGACATCATGACTTCAATTTGGCATTCTAAAAAAGCATTGTACTTCTTGCCTCCATTCCCCGTTTTCCTCAAGAAATGTAATTTTTCTTTTTTTTCCATAGTGATTCTGGCCTTTTGCAAGTATATAGCATTGCAGATAGAAAGCTCTTGTTGCTTCCTTCAGTCCTTTAATCTTTTCAGGTGCAAGTGTAAATCAGCATCAAGTTCCTATACCCTATTTTAAAATATCTCAGACCTTTTACTCAAATAAAAAATTATCCATGCTGCCCACATATATTAATGTATTAATGGCTGATTTCAACACAGGCTAATATGGGACAGGCATGCTAAAGTAATGGATGCTGAATGAAGGCTATAATGTGCTTGGTAAAGGTTATCCTGATATAAGTTGAAATAAAGTATTTATTTTTAATTATACTATCTAGTGGATGTTACATATACGCTTCTGGATAGAAGTTTACAATGGGAAATTTTTGAGTCCAGTGTGATAGTTTATTAATGTATATCTCGAAATCTATGCTTTGCATTTTGGGAAGCAAAAAATACACATAAATGAAAGGATATTACTGTATTTCTGGGAACCAGATCTTCTAGTAACTGAATCTGCTTTGATTTGGCTTTTGTATTTCATTAGCAGAATGAAATGCCATTTACAACAGTGATGTATTGTAAATATTACTGAATTCATGTCACATTTTAATTAAGTATTTTAATGTAATTGCTTCATCCACATCAATTTATACTTGATAGCAGAATGCACTTTATTTTCATTGGCTTTTTTCCAATGAAAGAGATGAATAGGAGAAAAAAGACTACTACTGAAGATAAGGTTAGCAGCTCTGAAATGTTAATCAAATGGTTTAGAAACGAATTCAGAATAAAATGAAATATCTTTAGTTAACTCGCAACAATGGCACTGTGTAGTTTGTATGAAAGAGTCTAAGATACTTTTAGTCTGCTCTCTGGCTTAATTACATCTGTCTGATTTATGGACACAGATATATTGATGGAACTGCACATTTTGGTCTGGACCTAATTCCTTGACATTTATGATGACCAAAAGACATTTTTTCTCAGTGACCATCAACCTGTGTTTGTAAGCTTGCCTTGTATTCTGAGCACTTCATATCTGCATTTAACATTGTGAATAACAAGTATGGAAGCTCCTTACAAAAATCATACATCTACGAGTACATGTGTAGATACATATGTGCAGTAAATTAAAATGCATTTTGTGTTTTCATGTATACTGTAGAATGAAAAAGACATTAAATTACTATACAATCTATAAGCAGAATTAAAGGACATATATCATATTACATTAACATTAAAACACCATTGAATTTAAGGTATTTCAATAAGAATTATTATAATAGAACTGCTTTTCTTTTGTTTGTTTTTACATATTTTATACCATTTGGACTTCTGTTAATGGGCATCAGGATAGAATCTATACAAAACACAAAATCATTATAGAGAAAGCATGAAATATCAAATGAACCCTAATTACATTTTATTCACCATGAATGACCGATCCTCATTATTGTCAGTTGTTAAACCATATATATGAGGGGAAGTGTAGTACTGCATGTTTCTACAAAGGTCCATGCAAGTATATATCTATAATTATTTGAATAATTACCAGAAGGTTTGCATGAAAGAAAAACTGAAAAGCAAACAAATTACACCAGAGATAATTTTTATGATCCATTCAGTTTGCTTGTTATAAAGCAGCATGATACATGATCAACCATTATTCACAATCTACAAACTTCATTTTAGAGCTTTTTGTAACAGGCAAGATAGGAGAACTCTCATGAGCCCAGTTTCAGATAACATATACCTTCATTTTGATATGTGGCAATTACTGAGAAGAATTGACTGTGCATTGAAATGAAAATGCACATTGGGAAATCATAAAAATAATTCACATTTATCCTGAAATTCACAATTTTTCTGACAATTTATCCCCAAATTAACAATTTAGACCATTTTTCATAAAGCATCTGTGGCTTTAAAAATCCTTCCTCCCTCCCTCTCCTTCTTCTTTCCTTCTTTCTGCCCTTCTTCTTTCCTTCCTCCTTGCCACACTTTAGAAAACCCTAACTACACATTTAATACAGTGGTGTTCATATAGACTGTTTTCCCATACCATGGACTGATGACTGATTTACTTCTTACATAAAGCAAACAGTAAACTGCTAAAACTATTAACAAAAGCATAAAATCTATCTCATTTGAAATATTCCTCTCAATTGATAAGGAAAGGAATTTTTATTTGTCAATGTTTTCCTTTCCTAAATTTGAAACCAGACTGCAATTTGAATCATTACTTTTTTTTTAGATTCCCTAATTATGAGTATTGAATGCCAGTCTGTACTGTATTGCTCTGCAACGGCTTAATTGCAGTCTTTAACTTTGATTTCTGTTGTTAAGGAAAATCAGGGTAGTAGATGATTTTTTGGATCCAGTCCACAAACATAGCGACCCGAACGTACACTCCTGGTCGTTGGGCAACTGCACACTTATAGCCAAATGATGTCACACCTACCAAAACCCATTGATTACCATCTTCAGACATCAGAGGGCCTCCTGAATCTCCCTGCAATATGAAATTCAAAAGTTAAAAGTGTACAATTGTTAATTGTTTATGGTATTTTTTGTAATTGATCCTTAATCATAAAAATTGCATCTTATCTTTTGGACATCAGAAACATAATCAGTGTGGAATCTTCTATACAGAAAAAAATCTTGAAATAATTCAACTTACTTTCTTTTTCTTTCAAGACTGCAATTTTAAGCTCCCATCAGTCTTCTAGATACAGGACTAAGTTTCAAAGGATTATTATATGAGGAATGCTCTGAAAGTATTGCCTGCTATTTTATTATGTTGGCCCAGGTTGACATCAGAAACAGATGTGGGTGATATGTCAATAAAGGCTGAACATTTCCACCAGTATTCTGTTACATTCTGTTACATTCTGTTGCATGTGACAGATGTCAGCAGAACATTCTGACGGAATGGTGTCTTACGTGGAAGTGTGGATGAAGCAAAGGAGTGTCATGGAGTTACTCCATGCGGAAAAAATGCCACCCACTGACATGCATTGATGGTTGCTGAGCATTTATGGAGACCAAAAAGGAGTCTTAGTACAGTGAAAGACTGTATGAGCAACATTTTCCTATCAATGACACTATCATAGCTGCTGTGAAAAAGTGGGCCACCTCTGCTGATACAAATTTTAATGAGCATGGAGTGCAGACTCTTGTTCATCACTGGCAAAAATGCAGAGCAGATGGTGGTGACTGTGTTGAAAACAGTGTTTTGTAGCTGAAAATTTGCTCTATCAAATAGTTTAATTGTGTCTATTGTATTTTCTATGAAAATATATAGGAGGCATTACTTTCAGAATGTCCTAAGTACATTTAACCCTTCATTTTCACAACTCCTGGATAAATGTGTAGCATTATTTTTTAGCTGAATCTATTTAGCTAAGAAGCAGTTCTATTTCTGTCCCTCCAGAATTTCGACAATTTCAAATTTAGAGGAAATGATGACAAGATTGCCAGAAGAGGAGGTGAGTTTTTCTGCCACCTCCTTCTCAGTAATTTAGGAATTACAGAATTGTAGTAGTCTGCAGGCATGTCCAACAAGCAGTCTGTGGGCTGCA
The DNA here is from genome assembly GCF_019232065.1 of Centrocercus urophasianus. Lineage (NCBI taxonomy): Eukaryota > Metazoa > Chordata > Aves > Galliformes > Phasianidae > Centrocercus > Centrocercus urophasianus. Next base: position 23,459,036 of record NW_024884364.1, read on the forward strand.
CATGGTCTGGCACAGCTTGTAATTTGGCAGGTTCTTCTGCCATGCCATTATGGCAGTGCTTCTGCCCTGCTGAGTGGCCCAACCCAGCCCTGGGACTGCCGATGGAGGGCACAGCACAGTGCTGACAAATAATATGGCATTGTGCTTAATTAGCAAAGAGATCATGTCAGCTTTCAAAGATTAGAATTTGAAAAGACATTATGGGCAAAAATGTGCTGCCAAATTCTGTGTATGTCAAAGAATGGTTCATAAAGACTCAATAGTGAAACTGAAAAAAAATCTGTCATCTCAACAACCTGAAAAAAAACACCTGAAAGCTCAAATGAATTCTGTTATAAAAGCTAGCAAATCTAATTGCAAAAAAATCAAAAGTTTTTATTGATGGTGAGTTTATTAAGCAATGTATGGAATGCATGGCTGATATAATGTGTCCTGATAAAAAAACAGATTTGTCTAAAATCAGTTTATGTCAGTTTATGTCAGTACTATCAGTTTATCAGACCATAGTCAGGCAATCTGAAGAAACATAAATATCTATTGAACAAAATTTGCTAATTTCCCTTTTTTTTTTTCCTTTGGCTATAGACGAAAGTAGCGCTGCTACAGATATGGCTCAACTTGCAATTTTCATTAGAGATACTGATAATAAACATGATGTCACTGAAGCAATTGCTTCTTTGGTGTCATTGAAAGACACAGCTAAATCTCTTTATTTGTGTGAAGCAGTAAAAAAAACACGTTAAAGCAATTTTCTTTAATTTTTGTCAACATATCTGGTATATCTACTGATGGTGCCCCGGTAATTGTTGGTAAAAAAAATAAACTTATAAAATTATTAGAAGATCATGCAGTTTCCACTGGCAACTCACTTTTGATGAAATATCACTGCATTGGACATCACAAAAATTTTATGTGTGAAAGCTTTACAAATGGACAGTCTTGTGCAAATCATCATCAAAGCTGTGAATTTCATAAAGTCCAAGGGATGGAATCATTGCTAATTCTAGGAATTCCTTAGGAGTAGGGATGTTGACTTACGGGTCATCACTTACTTTTCTAAAGGAAGATGGCTAAGTTTGGGTAAAATACTAAAAAGACTTCATGATTTTCAAAGTGAAGTCAAGTCCTTCATGGAATCAGAAGGAAGAGTTATGCCAGAACACGAAGACTAAAAATGGCTCACAGATTTAGCATTTTTGGTGGATTTTGGTGCTCATTTAAATTAGTCAAACATGTGTCTTCAAGACGTATATCAACATATCTGTGCTGCATTTCAAACCATAATAGCATTTGAAATGAAAGTTATGGCAAGCTCAAATTACGGCAAATTATTTCATGCATTTCTATACACTGGCTAAATACAGTCCTGTGAACAGTGAAAAATATGTGGATGTGCTTTCCATTTTGAGAGAGTTTTAGGAATAGGTTTCCAGATTTCCAAAAAAAATGATATATTTTTTTTTGTATATTGTGACTCTACTTTCAGATTACATAAGTACATTACCTGCAAATTTTCAATGAAATATACAGAGTTACAATCAGACCTTCAACTCAAAGTGAAATGTGGTCATGTCTCTTTATCAGGCTTTTATAAGGCCCGTTTTATCCAATAAAAATAGATCTCACTTCACAGTCATGCCTTGTTCATGTCATCGCTTTTTGGCAGTAAGTACAATTGTGAACAATTATTGTCAAGGATGAAGCACAGGAAGGGTAACATTTCATAAAAAATCTCTGATGAGCACCTTGAGAACTCACTAGGAATGCCAGTCACTGCCCTTGAACTAGACTGATGCATTAATTTCACAAAAACAAGGGCAAACATCCTATTAGTTTTGTTTTATGTTTTTGTAGTGTATTTTAACATTTTAATAAAAAATACATTAAAAATATTTCTTGTTACTTATTTATGTTTACTTTATTATATATTTTACATGTGGCCCATTACATTCCTTTCTGCTTATTGTGGGCCAGGCAAGTCAGAAGGTTGGATACCTATGCAATAGAGTGTGGGGACCAAATTTTATTCATTCTACTGCCTGAGTAGCTATGAATGTCTTGCTTTGATGAGAAAGAAAACAATGATTATTTTTTGTTGTTTGGTTTGAAGCAGGTTAATTCAACTAGTATTATTGTTGTCTTTTCATGGCCCTATGAAGAGAGCTTTAGGGGAGACTTCTGTGGGAACTCAGTCATTAAAATACTTCTGTCTATAACTCTAGGGCATCCACAAAAGTTCAAAGGCTGTGACAGCAGCCTAGAGGACAAAGTAGTATCAGGACTCGCTTGCTCCTCTTTGCTTATGGTTGAATGGTCATTGATCACAGTGCTGGTCACTTGTGCTCTGTATCAACTTATAGTGCTACAATTTTTTTTTATTATTATTTTTTTTTTTTTCAGTTTGAGGGATGAAAAACAAAAAGAGATGAGGAATCACAGACATTGAGAAAAAGGCAAATCAAATAGGCTTGCATACATTCCTGCTTGACTAACGTAGCCAAACTCACTGTGCATGATAAAGATTTAGGGTTGTGATAATAAAGTAAGAGGAGTTATGTGAGGATGCTCCTTATCAGATCTGAGGAGAACCAGTCTCCATGCCATGGACTCCACATTGCTGGAAGAAAGATTAAGTGTTGACCAACACTGTGCTCTTAAAGAGAAGTGTTACATAATGAGCAGAGATAGAATGGACAGACGTGAGAAACAGCCCCAGGAAGTAGCCTGTAAGATAAGTGCAGAAAGGCAGCTTCTCCAAAATACTGTGGTGTCCACTTATGAAATGTTTCTAAAGCCTACATATTCTGGGGAAATAAATCATTGCTCTACCCCTTTCACCGTGAGAAGCATTTTTGAGATTTTTTTGACCTATTTGTTATGCATTTCTCTGTACCTTACTTTTTGCTAAAAGTCTTCCTCCTTCCTCAGCAGTAATTATTCAAAGCTCAGTGCATAAAACATCCAGTCCACATATTTATCTCCTTCCACTGTTGTTTGCATTGAGATCATACAAAATCGACTTTTATCTTTACAACATGTATTCTGATAAAGAGCTAAATATTGAGCATAAAAATAATATTCATAGACAGTGACCATCTGGTCTTAATGACTGGAGTATCAAAGAGCACTTTACTCCATAATTAGATGTGCTATGTGCTAGCAGGGAGAATTAGCCATTTATTCTTACCTGACAGGAATCTACACCTCCCATGTCATAGCCTGCACAGATCATATTCTCAGTAATAGTATATTCTGGCAACCATTCCTGGCATTTTTCATTTAAAATGAGAGGAACCTCTGCTTCTTGCAGTATATTTGAAGTGGGACCTGATGAAAATACAGAGTACATTTACGTGCTGCATTAAATATGTATAACGTGTTCAGAACACTGATAGCTTTGTTCTTGTTCCAACATGTAGGCATGTTACTGAACAGCAGGAAGCCCTGCCAGACTACTGTATTATTCAGGTTTATGCCCCTGTAACACAATCACTGATTAAATGGTGCTCATTAACTGAATCCTGTCTTTCATTTGCGTAATGGGACTGAATTTGGTTGTAATTAAATGAAAGTTACTAAAATCAATGACTATGAACTTACTGTAGAGAGATCTAAGAGCTTATTAAAGGCTTAGAAGCTTGGATTTTCCAGTGTTTCCACACTATTCATTGCGTATCTTTGATTGCATTTATCTAGTTTTTATAAGCATTTCTATTACAAGTTCTTACTTAAAACTTTAAATACAATTCTACTCTGAAAATATGGATACAAATATGTACAAGCAACCATGAAAATGAATTTGCATGTTTATTATTTTATAAAGACTCCAAATTTGGAGCATGTGATATAGAAACAGAAAGTACGTTTCACACTACACTCAGTATTCTTGGCTTCTGGGGAAAATAATTTGAACACTGTCAGAAACATGAATCTTTGTTCTTTCTGATCCCTTCATCTCCCCAATTATCTGGAAATAAGATGTTCATATTCTGTAAATTGAGAAAAGTAGTCCTCATAACTACTAAGGAGATGCAATAAGTTCTTTTATTAATTTAATGATTGGAGATGTATATATTTTTTCTAATAAATATGTTGTAACTTTATTTCTTTAGAGAAGAAATGGTGGGGGAGTGGAATAGTAGAAAACTTTTCTCTAGAAGGGCATATCTCTAACCTGTTTGACCTTAGCAGCTTCTGTGGAATCAGGTGCAAATTTTCCCAGCATAATTTACCCACCTTCATATCTAATAGCACCCCAGCCAGCAATGGAACAGTTAATTCCTGGTAGAAACTGTTGATTTTCTTGCGGTAAGCAGATAGGTTGTATGTAATCTGTGAATGCAAAATAAGCAATCAATTTCCATCTCTTTTCTTTATTCTGTTTTTTTTTTTTTTTTTTTTTTTTTTTTTTTTATGAAGTCACAAAAGAAAGTATTCATTAGTTCAAATTCATTTTTGGGACACAATAACCAGGAAGTAGTGAATGAACTCAAGAATAATTAGACTGTACAAAATGTACAGCCATTCATTCCATCATGGTTAGCATATTTAGGGTTTAAGCAATATATACGTTTTGTGGAAAAATACAAACTCACTTACTTACCTGTATATTGAACTTTGTTCTGAAGATGCATCAGAGCAATATCACTGTCTTTTGTAAGTTTGTTATAGTGAGGATTTATAACTATTTGATCAATGTTTTGAACTACCGTTAAAGTGTCTGTCATATTCGACTGGTCATATAAGCCAAGAACTGCTTTCCATGTAGATGGTTGTAATTGCCTCCTGGAAGTTGCAAGGAATATTCATAATTATGAATGATTAATAAACATTCTGAAAAATATGTTAGATAAAATGCTAATCTTTAAACTCATTATAATAAGTAGCATGCTCTCATTTTCCCCTCAATTAATAGGATAATGTAGTAGATGTCCATACAATTTTGTGGTAGTTATATTATCTTAAACATTCATACTGTAGTATGTGATTGACTTTTGATTTTAAGCTTATATGCGTTATTTAGAAGAATTAATCATAGAGCTGTGTAGTGGAATAAGATACATTAATTAAATCACTATGTCTTTTTTTAGCATTGGAAAGAATACTGCTGACTGCCCACAATGCAATTAGCATTGGTCCTAGTTAGAAAATTATGGAACTATCTGAAGAATAATAGATTACAATGTTGTAGTAGAAAGTACTTCAGCTCACTGACTCAGAAAATTGGTCCCTTAGTTTTTTATCTAAGTTGAAAAAAATATGTTCAGACAGCTATGGCATAAATCTACATGCTTGTTTTTTTGTTTTTGTTTTTGTTTTTTTTTTTGCTGAGCCATCTATGCTGGTTTGAAACTAAGCTTTCTGAGGTTTGTAAGCTAGTGAACACATGCATTTGCTAGTTTTTTAATCAAGTTCATTTTTATTCTAAAACATTATTTCAGTCTGCTTGATGTATGGAATTGGTTTCTGTTTATCTTTTTGACTGACATCTGGAGGCTACCTTGTTCTAAATCAGAATTTCAGTTAAATATTCAGAATTAAGAGCTAAAAATATAAACTGTTGCTTAAAGGAAAAACTCCAGCAAATTCAACACAATAAAATGATATCTAAGTGAAAATAGAAATGTGAAACAGGTGAAAAGGAAGCACCAATGTAAGTGTGGATTTATCATGTGCAAACTAACATGGCTTGATCCCCCTCATTTCAAGGGCTTTGTGTGGAATATACTCCTGTAATGGAATGAGGAGTCATTCTTACACTGGCATAGCTTCCCCAGTATTATTATTTAGCTATTCATAATGAAAAATCTACTATAGTTTTGAATAATAACGTTTGTCTTTTGCTATTGCAGTTTCTGAGTGTCTTCTTCAGTACTAGTTTCTATTACAGACGTTATGGAAGCAAATCTTAGAAAATATTTATATGCATCACTTTATGGTACAAACAATGCTATCTGGAGGACATTGCAATATTGCCTGATCAATATTTATGAATCAAGGTTCATTCCAATTATGCACAGTAGATCTTGATCAATCTGTGATACTTAACAGGTAGAATGGGAAAAAATGAATTTACCTTTCTTAGATACTTAATCCTTTAACCACTACATACCATCTTCTAACCACTAACAGAGATTCCTGTGAGTAATGGAGGCCCACACTGCTTATAGGTAAAGTAAAAATGCTCAGTATTAATACCATGTATTTTAAATGTTCATTGCTTGGAAAATGGCTCTTGGTTTCTATGACTGTCTGCTTTAAAATAAGGACTGAGGATTTACTTGTACGTAGCAGAGCTTTACATGATTCAAACATAGTAATTTAACAGTGAAGTAGTTATTAAGTTTTTATATTAGAATCACAAATTATTAATTATCTAATACATCCTTAGTCAATCTGCACATAAAGCAAATGTTTCACATGCTTTCTTAAAATGAAAAAGACATGGTATGGATGTCATCTGCCCATCTCAACAAGTCAGCAGGATGCCCTGCAGTCAGTGGAGACAAAGATGCATTTGTGAATCTGTAATAATTTCATTTCAAACATCTAAAAATTACCTCCTACCAATGGTTTCAGTACGATCCTTTAAAAGTGCGATTTGCTCTGTGATTGACCAATGACTCAAGATTATACTTCAGCCCAACTTCACTGACAGATATCCACCATTTAGGTACTTGCATGTTGTGATAGCATCAGAATGCATTAACTTATGAGTACAGCGAAAGTTACCCATATACACAGTGTGCTGCTGTCACCAGCCATTCCTCATTGACAAGGGAGGCTCCACAAACGGGTCTGGAATTAAAACGGAGTGAGACAATCCAAGGCCAAGCCTCTCTTCTGGCATCACTTCCACCTACAATCCTTGTTCCTTTGTTCTCAATTTCCAGGCGTTTTCCACAAGCTAAAATAAATGCATATATGTATTTTAAATAAATAAATGCAAATTTCTAGAAGAACATGGTATGCTTTATTTGAGTAGCTAAATTCTTGGAAAAATAGTCTTGGTACTACCTGACCTGCTATTCAAAAATATTATTACTGTGGAGAAAAGTTTGCCATTTTATAGCTGAAATCAAGATGCAACTTTGTAACTTGGATTTAGATGTTTTATATCCTCAGATCTTAAATTTTTGTATATATTTGCTTTCAGTATTGACCCGTCTCCAGTGTATACTTAACTCTGAAAACAAGTGAAGATTGTAAATTTTGCTGTGTTTACATCATTACAAGCATGGCTTTTATAGTCCATTTCCTAACCTTTCAATTCAAACTATAAACATTAGGCTTTATGGACTGAACAATCTGATTTCTATGTGAAACATTCCCAGGGTAAATGTACTTACGTTTAATGTTACACTGCAGATGAATCACCAGGTTGTTTAAACAAAGTTCTCTAGAAGGAAAGTATAATTAAATCACAAGTATCTGCATACCAAGTAACTCTTTCATATATATAAATGTACATTAGCTTCATTCATGACAGATTCTAAATAAAACTGTAACTGCATACTGCATTTATTTTACCTTTTGAGAAGTTTTAATAACTTACCACTAGAGATCAGTGTAACCAAAGTATTTTGAAATGGTTAGTTCGATATCACTGCATTTTTTTTACTAAGCTTACAGTGCGCAATAAAATATATAGCTGCATATAGAGGGGAAGGAATTATTTAGCAGAGATATAAAGCCAGAGCCTGAAGAGCATGAAACCGCAGATCAAAACTACTCAAGCATTTCTGATACCTAGAGGTTTTAAGATTATCTTCATAGCTTGTAATGAATCTGAACACTTGGGACAGTGTGTGTGCTAGCAATTTAAATTGGATACACAGAAATATATCAGAAAGAAAAAAAAAGTCAGCTAAGGGCTAGGTCACAGTATGCATTTCCACTTCATTTTTTCAAAGAGATAAAAGGAAGCATTCTTTAAGCAGAATATAGCATTATGCATCCCTCACTATGGTTGCACTAAAATTTGGCATTTTTTGTGAGAGAAATAATGAGTGACAGCCCAGCAAGTGAGAACATGTAACCTTCCCCTCCATCCCTGTCTAATTAAATCTTCATTATGGTGAGTGTAAGAGGGTGAAATATGCCTCCAGCTCTGTATTGTATCATACAAACTAGCCAATCTAATACTCAGCTTGTCAGATTTGTTTTTTTTTTATGTTGAAATTGGGGTCTATCTCCCACCATCGGTACCTACTGATTGCTTAGTAGAAGGTACTTTATGGGAGTCCACTTTTTTGTCTATTTGGAGTAAGTTTCCAGTATGAAAACCATTTCCTTGCCTGCATTTCAATTTATCAGTCCTCAGTTACCCCTTGGTTAGCTCGGAGTCCAAAAGGCAGTAGAGTCACACTACATGTGCTAAATACCTATCCTATGTAACTCTGTGAGAATTATCTGTGAAGGAGCATGCTGGGAATAAATCTTAAATCTATGAGTATGGTCTCACTTAGGAATGGCAAAAAAAAAAAATGCCTGTAGCATCTGCTCATGTGTATCTTCAAAGCAGAATTTTGGCCCATACAAAGCAATTCTGCCAAGAAATCCATTACCTAATGGCATCAGAGAACAGTTATGCCGTTTCCATACTACAGCTTTCAGGTATCTGTATGACCCTTTACATTCATGGCAGTTACTCTTGAAACTAAGACCAAAGGCAATGTGAGAAGTAGCTTTTTAAAATTTGATTACCAATTTGATTTTTTAATTATCAAATCTATGTGATCATTCTAACATATACACAACAAAAGCATGTGAGACTTTAATGGTGTTACCCTGTAAAATGATTCCTATCAGTTTTCTAGATGAAGAATATCTATCTAGATACCCATTTCATCAACAGAAATACAACTAAGATTAATGAACTTATTCCATTCACTCCTGCATCAACTATCTTTAACTGTTTAAGAGATATTAACAGAAGACATCTTTAAATTACTGCTGTTGTTTAAGATCTCTTGTGGTTATCCTTATTTAGACATGTAGTCAAGAAAAACATGAAAAGTAACTTGCAGTATCTCAATTGTAAAATATCCTTTCGCCACCAGTAAAAATGATAAATGTTGGGATTAACAGAGTATAACTGGAACAAACAATGGATTTTTTTTTTTTTTAAAGAAATAATACAGCATACCAAATTAAGAGTTCTACCCGCTTTGCTACCATGTGGTGTGCTCATAAAGGAAACCTGAAAGAACATGGACTCTTGACATCATCCACATCATTTCATCATTTTAGCAATTATACAGTAATTTTCTGCGTCGATGCTTGTAGTAGGATTCCAGGATAATGTTTGTTACAAACCTTCTTATAAGCAGAAACTCAGTAACTGAAGTCATTATATAATGTTTTATTTGATGGTGGCAACCCTTTCTACTTTGTAGAGGTATACTTAAACACGGTATTTCCTGAGAAAGTAATCCTGGGCAAACATTATATTTTCATTTAATCTACAAGAAACACTGACTGACAGTTTGTACGACTTTTCAGAATCACTTCAGGTGTTATTTGGACTGAGGAAGATAAGGATGTAATGCATTCCAAGGATCATTTCATCTAATGATAAATATGGAGACACGACATGAGAATGACACGTGGAAACATTTTTTGAACTAAATTAATTTGTCTAAACATAGATAGAGCTGTTGTCCTATGTGTCTTATCAATAAACTCAATGGATTACAAAATGTGATTCATCTTATTCCAGAAAAGATAGCTAGACAAATTAGAATTTGGAAATACTTTTTTTTCTCTGTTGATTTTAGGGAGAACCAAGAGTGAAATTCATAGTTTAGAGATCTCTAGATAAGAAACATTTTATAAATAGCATTTTCAAACAAAATGTGCATGTAAAAAGAAATGTAAAAGTAACAGTATTAATAATTTTCACAATAAATATATAAAAATATTGCATAAAATTATACCGAATGCTAAAAATACATCAAGCATCTCTCTTATTTAAGATTTGTAATAGGCAAACAAGAATGGAAGGTGGAAAAGTGAACTGCACAATGATACATACAATTCAACAGTGGACACAGAATAAGACCTATTTCTATGGTCCAGACCTCATACAGAATCACATTAGTCTTCAGATAAACTTAAGCTGGAAATTATTGTATAAATCATAGTCACTGCACTTGCATTTTTCCTTAGTATGAGGAAGCAACCTCACTCTACTCACTTTTTTGTAAATATTAGGCTCTGATTAGCTACTTCAGTGACGTCGACAAATGGACCATCTCCAGTGAATAATACAGTTGATGACATATTTGAATTCCTGGAAGGAAAAGACACACATAGGTACTTTTAGAAATTTATCCTGTTTTATTGGTGGAGGACTGTCTGGGAAATGACGATGTTTGTGGAATTATCTGGAGATGTGTGAGGATTAAAACTTTCACAGATTAAAATGTGACTTGCCTAACTTCATTCACCTTATCCTAAGAACTCCAGTGCTACAATGGAGAGAAAACAATTATTTTAATGAAAGTAAATTATGAGTTTATCCTCTTTTGTGCCACAGTGAATGGTTTGCAATACTGATTCTTAAATATATGGAGACAGATTGTGGTGGTATGGCAATAAAGACTGAAGCTTCTTGACAGTATCCCATTATATGTTGTATCCCACTATATGTTATATCCCATTATATGACAGTTGGCAGTAGAGGGGCAATCTGACAAAATGGTGTCTGGCATGGAAGTGTGGATGATATGAAGGTGTGTCGTTAAATTTCTCTATGTGGAAAAAAATGCCATCCATTGATATTTGTTGACTCTTGCTGAACGTTTATGGAAACCAAACATCGGATGTGAGCAATTCCAAGTCACAGCTCTTAAATATTCCTTGATTCAAGGCATTATCCAACACATACATATGGTGTACTCAAGACAAAGTGTTCTAATAAGATTGCTTTGCTAGAACTGATTAGCATTCAAAATACAGTTAGTTTTTAATTGGAGGGAATGATAGTGGAATATTATGATAGATTTTAGCTCTAGTAATCTAGCTTCTTATCATTTCAAAAGGAAGAAAGATTAACACCATGGGCCAGATCCTAAAGGTGATGTGTAATTTGAGTTTTCACTGGGGATCTACTGTTAATGAAAATGATTTATTAGAAGTATTGAAGGCTATGACAAAAATGGCCTTAAGGAGGCTAATCTACGAATTAAGCAGCCCTCACTAGCCAGAATTTACAGAATAATTTTGGATAAGTTTCTTACACACAGATCTACAGAGGTATTTACGGTTTCAGTCTCTATCTATGTCCCTGATATGATCAGTAACAATAAGCAGTACCAAATGTTAGAAAAGATTCAAATGAAGTGGTACATTTCTTAATAATTATTCGGAATAATATTGCCATTTGTTCAATAACTACAATTTTTTCTCTTATCTAAAAAAATAAAAATAAAAATCCACATGCTTATTTGAAGAAAATATATTTACAGATTTTTCATTCTATTGTTTAATTTTCAGGCTGCAGGATAATTGTAATTTGTTTTATTTATGCTTAAGTCACAGGGTAGTGTTTCTGCTTTGTCCACTGATTTTATGAAATAAAATACATTAACAGTAAGAGGATAAATACATTAACAGTAAGAGGAGGACAAAGGAGAATATCCACTCTTTGCTGGATGAGGCTGGGAATGTGACCACTGAGGATAAGGAAAAGGCAGAGGTTCTGAATGCCTTCTTTACGTCTGTCTTTAAAAGTCAGACCAGTTATCCTCAGGATACTCCTCTCTCTGACCTGGTAATCTCAGCTGGGGAGCACACTAACCCCCCTGTGATTCTGGAGGAAACAGTCAGAGACCTACTGCTCCAACTGGACTGCCACAAGTCGATGGGGCCAGATGAGATCCACCCAAGAGTGCTGAGGGAACTGGCGGAGGTGATAGCCGAGCCGCTTTCCATCATCTGTCAACGCTCCTTGTTGACTGGTGAGGTCCCAGATGACTGGAGGCTTGCCAATGTGACTCCCATTTACAAGAAAGGTCGTAAGGAGGATCCGGGGAACTACAGGTCTGTTAGCCTGACCTCGGTGCCAGGGAAGGTTATGGAGCAGATCGTCTTGAGGGAGATCATGCGGCATGTGCAGGGTGACCGGGGGATCAGGCCTAGCCAGCATGGGTTCGTGAAGGGCAGGTCCTGTTTGACCAACCTGATCTCCTTCTATGATCTAGTGAACCATCTGGTTGATGAGGGAAAGGCTGTTGATGTGGTCTACCTAGACTTCAGCAAAGCCTTTGACACTGTCTCCCACAGCATTCTCCTGCAGAAGCTGGCAGCCAGAGGCTTGGATGGGTACACTCTTGGCTGGGTAAGGAGCTGGTTGGAGGGCCGGGCACAGAGAGTGGTGGTAAATGGAGTCAAATCCAGCTGGCGACCGGTCATGAGTGGTGTTCCCCAGGGGTCGGTGCTGGGGCCTGTCCTCTTCAATATCTTTATTGATGACCTCGATGAGGGCATCGAGTGCACCCTCAGTACATTCGCAGATGACACCAAATTGGCTGGAAATGTGGATCTGCCTGGGGGTAGCGAGGCCCTACAGAGGGATCTGGACAGGCTGGAGAGCTGGGCTGAAGCCAATGGGATGAGTTTCAACAAGGCCAAATGCCGGGTCCTGCACTTCGGCCACAACAACCCCAGGCGACGCTACAGGCTTGGGGCGGTGTGGCTGGAGGACTGCGTAGAGGAAATGGACCTGGGGGTATTGATTGATGCTCTTCTGAACATGAGCCGACAGTGTGCCCAGGTGGCCAAGAAGGCCAGTGGCATCCTGGCTTGCATCAGAAACAGTGTTGCAAGCAGGAGCAGAGAGGTGATTGTTCCCCTGTATTCAGCACTGGTGAGGCCGCACCTCGAGTACTGTGTCCAGTTTTGGGCCCCTCACTGCAAGAAAGATATTGAGGCCCTGGAACGTGTTCAAAGGAGGGCAACAAAGCTGGTGAGGGGTCTGGAACACAGGCCATATGAGGAGAGGCTGAAGGAGCTGGGAATGTTCAGCCTGGAGAAGAGGAGGCTCAGGGGAGACCTCATTGCTCTCTATAACTTCCTGAAGGGAGGTTGCAGTGAGCTGGGGGTCGGCCTCTTCTCTCGTGTCATTAGTGATAGGACCAGGGGGAATGGCTTCAAGCTACGGCAGGGGAGATTCAGGCTGGACATGAGGAAGTATTACTTTTCAGAAAGGGTGGTCAGGCACTGGAACGGACTGCCCAGGGAGGTGGTGGAGTCACCGAGCCTGGGGGTGTTCAAGGAAAGACTGGATGTTGTGTTGAGGGACATGGTTTAGTAGGAGCTATTGGGAATAGGTGAACGGTTGGACTGGGTGATCTTTTAGGTCTTTTCCAACCTTGGTGATTCTATGATTCTATGATTCTATGATTCTATGACAAACAGGAAAACAATTCTAAAGAATTGTAGCAAATTGTCAACAGTGAACACTTTCTTTAGTATAAAAGAAAGGCTTTGTTCACATGTGGATTCATATGAAGAACAACTATTTCCTAACTGCTGATGTGCACACAATATTTTTATAAGAAATCATGCAAATAGAAAATAAAAATAACCTCTCTAGGCTTTCTCGATTTGAAAAGAAGCATCTTATAAGAGGGGTTAAACAAAGGTTGCTCTCAGTTTCTGAACGTGAGTGAACCTGAAAATCTCCAAAAAAACCTGAACATGAAACTTCTCTTGTGGCTTCCAGGTGACAACTGACATGACATTAAGTCTATCACCAAGCTATCAGGACAGTTCTCATTCTGGCTGCAAACATGGCCTCAATACACTGAGGAACAGGTGCTTTTCTACATCCAGTCAATGACTTTTATAGCATTTTGCCACACTGGAAAGCCTGAGTCTGGCAGTCAGAAGTCAAAATGATTTTATCTGGTATTTCTAGTAGCTAGGCATGTAGCTACTACTACTGACCGTTTACTAGTGGAGTAAATGAAAATGTAAGTGACCTGGGCATCTCAAACATGACATTTTATTTGTTAGTTAATTTTCAAGAATTTTATGAGTTCATGAATAAAACAGGCTGCAGGTCTGCCAACATTGGTCCTAAAGAAACAAATGTATTTGAAACCAAACAAAGGAAATGGTGGAAAGTTCAGTGTCTGAACTGATGGCTCGAAGAAAATCAATGCTAATAATGACAACAATAATCAGGCATGGCAGTGTCGTGCATACGGTCACAAAGCACATACTGAACAAAGGATCCTTCTTTAGGTTTCTCAGTTCCACCACTCCATGCACCTTTTTCTCTGGACTCACTTTTGTGTATTTGTGTATTTGTGAATTATTTCCCTAACCTATATTTTCGTAGATGCACACATGGCCATTGCTCTAGATTTGCTTGTTTGGTACATATCACAAATACAACAGCTGCGTACTTGAAGAATGGAGGCAAAAGGATTCTGATGTGTGATATACTAGAATCTATTTGAACATTACACTTTCTAGCTCAGCTACATAAATAATCATCATATGCTACAGGGCATCTTTTCACTCCTTTTCATAAAATAAACAGTAAATGTATAAGCAGTTAATAGCAAAAGTAAATAATCTAGATTAACCTTAGCCTCTTTCTCTGATAATTCCAGGTAATTATTCAGTAGAGCAGCATGAGATACAGCCTATCAAGGACCTGCCATTACAAACATTCATTTACTAACAAACATGGTGCTAATCGTTAACAAATACGCTGCTACAAGGAGATAGATTCAAAGAAAGTATAAATAGTGTGATATTTAAGGGATTTCTATATTTGTGTGTAAGTTTCATTCTGCTATCAGGATTTTTAACAGAAGTAGCACCCAGGATATCAGAGGTGATGCAATTTAGTTATAAAAACACTATTTTTTAAAAAACAATGTGAACAGGTAAAAATCTGAGCAATGGAATTAAAAAGAACTAACCAAGAAACTTAAAAGAATTTTTTTGGACAGGAATATTTGACATTATTGTAGAGACAAACTCTAAAATACATTAATACAGAATGTTATTGAGACAACAGCATAAGTAATTTTAAAATGTTAATAGAAAGTGTCATGGAAAACAAAGTTCAGTGAAGCCTATCAATTATTTAAATATAAACTAAACCATTAGACCACAAAATGACTAGTATTCAAAAGTTATAGAGGAAAAAGAGGCAATGACAGGCAGGGAGGGAGAAAGAAGGAGAGGAAGAAGGCTAATGGCCATTGTAAATGGATGAGGCATCTGACTCAAAGAAAACTTAGTCATACTTTCTGTGTCCCTATATACATGCATAAAAAAGATAACATTTTGTCTTTTTTCCTAGCCCTCTTTACTTTGCCATTTCTACAGTTAATTTATGAAACAGGCATTTGCAGGCATCTTACTTTTGTTGGAGAGCAACATAATAAACTGCAAGCTAAGAATTTTATTTGATTATTACTTGAGTAAATTACATTCTCTAAAAACCTCAGCACTGTAGGAAAGACATTTATTATTCATTGGATGGCAGTGAAATTTCATACAGTGTAAGTGGGGCCAGAATTCGGGCCATAAATTTCTGTAAAAATACAACACTTCTGCACTAAACTCTCCTCGCCTCTTCCCTGGAAATTCCGCTGAATAGCAGCAACTGAAGACAAATCTGCTTTTTCAATCATATGCTTCCCTCCTTCCTCCAGCTGCAAACACACCTCGAGTGAAATAGTTTCCTACCCCAACAACTCATGTTTAATGATAGGTATGAAATGTATTGGGAGCCCAGATACAGGATACTCAAGTGGTTATCTTTAATTTACTTGAAATGAACATCAGCATGACAGTAAAGTAGCCAAGGATCCTGTTTTCTCAAGATTTGATTTTGTGCTGTTCTCGCAAAAATGAAGGCATAAATGATGACACAGTGATAAAAGACTAATGCTTTCACATGAGACTCACAGTGTTCTCCAACATGTGTACTCATATTTAATCTGCTGTTTCCAGAGTTAGCAATACAGTGATGAATGATGTAAAAATAAGCATTGTGACACGTACAAATTTGTTCACTGATTTGGAGCTTCATTTACTACAGAAAAGTATATTTGTTTCGGTTTTTATGGATGGTAACAATACCACTAAAATGATGAGAAAAACACAAATTCACAAACTCAGCAAAACTTCAAACAAGTTACAAGAGCATTTAATATTTTCACTCACCCTAATCCCAGCTGCTGGCAAACACTGTCTGAAATCTTTTCATTCCAATCAGCTGCACATGCCAGGTGCCATACCTTCCCGATCCTGACCTGTACCAGTCCTTCAGTGCTTGCAGAACCATTAAGCAATCTCACTGAAGACCAAAATGGACAGAAGCATTTTAGATAGGTGATTAAAATTCAAAGGAAAACCACCCCCAATGAAAAACAAGGCAGTATGCACAGATTTATTATTGCTAGCAAAGAACAAAAGAAATAAAGATGTTAAGATGCACTACAGCAGTAATAAACCCAGCATGTTCAAGATATTGCATTCCTATGGGGAAGAAACATTATCTTCTTCTATATTTCTGCCACAGGACAGTTTCATAGCTTGTATTTTGCAAGTGTCTTGTGAAAAGACAGCAAATAGTACATTTTCCATCTACTCTAAAAAACATTTATTCTTAGCCAGCACTATGTAATTTACAACTGCTTGTGAAGTTTTAGCTATACAATGGTCAGTAATGATAACTGGAAATAAAGTTTTAAAACAGAGCTAACTGAAAAATAGGATTATCCAGTTTCAGTTGCTATGAGAACTTTTGCTTTCACTGCAGCTTAAGTTAAAATAATAGTAATAGCAATACATTTCTCTGAAAACCAGTATTTCCATCAAAAGTTTTCCAAAAGACAGTGTTCAGAAAAAAAAAATTGTAAAACCATCAATAATGTGGTGAAAAAAATTATGCTATTGGCATGGTGAGGAAGTTGGAGTGGAAGGTCAACAGAATTATGTCTATAGCATGAGCTAAAACTGCATTTGAAACAAGTAACGGTTATTGCCAGCATGAAGTAAGGAAGAAAAAAACACAAGGTATTTGTAATTTACTGGTTACTGATTTTTTAAAATAATACTAGCTCTCCAGAAAACTATTTTCCACTGCTTTTTCCCTAATAATTAAAGCCTTCCTATAAACTAACAAACAAACAAACAAACAAACAAATATTTAGGAATGCCTCTTTGAAACTCAGAGCACATGAATGAAGTGACATATGGGAGTAGATTAATGGTAAACTTCAATCATGCTAGATTTTGGAGTACTATTAAAAATCTCAGAATTGCATGCAGTTTGAGATTTCTCCAAATTATTTTTGACACTTTTCCTCTCTCCTACTTGAACTATAATTCCTCTTCCTTTCTCCTCATCACTTCTACATTCATCTCCAAACACACTTCTGTTAAGCCATAAAAGACTTACCGAGCACTCAAAAGTTTAATTCAAAATTTAATTCAAAAGTTCATATATTTTACTACTTTCCATATGAAGACATATGTTATGTTTTCCCTTTGCTGCCCATGGGGAGTTTCAAAAGTTGGAAGTATTTGAAAATGCCAGTTTGTCAAGTTTAAAATGGCAGGTATGATAAAAAATTGAAATTCAGGAAAAGGAGCAAGTATTTTGGACACTGAAAAGACTCAATGTGATGGTGTCTAATTAAATTTTCATTTTATTTTAAAGATTAGATTGATTCAGCCAACTTTTGGATTAAATGGGTTTTTGGAAACAATTCCGCCAATCCTTTAATGTGAGGTAATTTGTTAAGAAGGAATAGACAACCCATGGCAAAATAAATCTTTGGGAAAACGTACAAAATGTTAAAGTAGGTGATAGTAACTTCTCCAGATCTTTAACAAGCTCTGGAACAAAACTTTCCGGTCCTCTTTGCTTAAGAAAAAGCTGAAGTGAATTTTATTTTGTTCATTTTAAAAGGCAGGATATTATTGCAACAAAATAGTTAAAGCATTAATATGAAGGCTGAATTTGGGCTTTCATACACACACATATATATAAAAGATGTTGAAATCAATAAGAACTGTCAGCATACATCTAAGGACATATCTCAAGCACAGAAGTCCTCCTTAAAACAAGGCAGATGATGATGTACAGAGCTTAAAAGCCTGCTTTCCCATTAGTGCTCCATAATACAAAAAAATGCAGAAAAGCACTTTGTCAGGAACAGAAATTTGGTTTTTGCTGTAGGCCCAATATGATTTTAACATCAGTTTTACATTTAAGTTGTTGTTTAGGGAATATTATTTCCATGTTATATGAAATGAAGCCATATGTTGTAAACCTAAATTTTGGAAATGGCCATTATATTAGAAGATTAAGCAACAATAGCTGTTGCTTTTCCTGTTGTAGGAATCTGCACATTCGCAGTGAACAACAGATGCCACTTTTGCAGCTGTGCCATGTCTTCGCCCTGTGGCAATGCCTACATAAGATGGAGTCCAAGCAGTCTGGAGGGTGCCACATGACACAGTTTGACTTCCCACTCACAGAAGTATTTGAGAGTTTCTGTCAAGAAGATTTAACCCTTACCCCACACTGCAGCATTTGTACTGCTATTAATCTCAAATTACTTGCAGGAAAAAGTGATAAAATTTGGAAATCTGAAATGGATGTAGGGGATAGCATGTAATGAGTTTTCATTATATTTTGAGGTCATTATAAGCAGTCACTGGTTTAAGCATAGAGCAACTTTCTACCTTTAACAGAAATTTCCACCAGATTACATACATTGACTCAGAAATGTGATTTTGCTTTTCTATCCCTGACAAAGCCAACAGACACTGATGTGTGAATTTGCATGTCTTGCATGCAGTTCCAGTAGTTCACACAAGCTGTGTTATTGTGCCTGTTTGCCTAGGTAACACCTACTAAATATACATGCATCCTTTTTCTATGTATGAAGGGAAACTCACTGCATTTTTCTTCATCAGAGCCATCTTCACACTGAGGTAGCTTATCACAAAGGTTATCCAATAGTATGCACTCTCCACTACGACACTGATATTCTTCAGGTGCACAAGCTCCTAAATGAGAACAGAAAAGGAGAAGGAAATTATAATTACTAGGTTATATTGATGTTCAATGCAGATCATCCAGTTTACCATAAAATAAAATTGATTGAATAATACAGAGGACCTTTTCCTAATGCCCTTCTGCTCTAATTCTGTTTTCTATTTCCTTGCTTCCCCTTTCCTTTTACCTCTTTTTTCTGAATAAAGACTATTTTTAGATAAATAGAAGGGAATATATATCACATATAGAGTAAATACAAAGCTATAATTATTTCTGTGTCCAAAGTGTATTTTTAATGGTGCAGTTTATTTTGTGGAAGTCTTATTTAAGGCAAGACAACTGATCAGCGTCTAAATTTTTAATATCCATATAAGATTATTCATTTGACAGTCAGCATAGACTGCTGTGTAACATACATGGAAAAGAATATGATTTCTAAACACATTAACTGGCAACAGCTGATGCCAGATTTTCCACAGAAATCACTTTGTATGGCTAGATGAGAACAAGATTTTCCAAATCCGCCTTTAAAAAAAATTATATTTTATACCATAAAAAGTATTTATTGTCAAATTATGCTCCCATATCAGAATCTCAATATTTCATGGAAAAATAACATGTGAAGAAAAACCTGCTTTTCTTCTAAAATTCACTTAATGGCAATGCTTTTATCTTTTTATTTTTATAGACCTGTAGGCTAATGAAATTAATATGTGTCCTTTGGCTGCAAAGATCATGAATAAGCATAATTCTTTTGGAAATGAAAACCTTTCGATATATTTAAGAAGAACTGGCCATGGCCACTTTGAGAACTCTGCCTCACTAAGCTCAATTCTTATTTTACAGCCAAATGTGGGGAAAGGTTCATTTTTGCTGAATCAGCTGAAAGAAGTCAGCATTGTTGGACTTAATAAATGTGATAGAGAAGGAAGAAAGAGAAAAAGTAAAATGGGCTTATGCCAGTATAAATCTGCATCTCAGTCTTGTACAATGGGAGTTGATTTTGCAACAATAAATCAATGGTTAAGATTTTTGAGATATTAAGAAAATTAATATAAGCGCTACTACTAATCTGCAAAAGAGTTGCAGATATTTAACATGCCTGAAGATACTTGTCTTTATGATATTTTAAGAAAAAATTTTAGGTTCTTGTTTTCCTTCTCTACATGCAAGTGAATGGTACTGCATGCATCTCTGAACACACTGCTTTTCCATTCTCTTATTTCTGTTGTCAGACTTCCACAAAAGTAACACAAAGCCTTTAGTCAGTTTCCATAAGACTTGTTCTAGAGACAGTGATAGCGTAAGTTTGTCCTTGTAAGCATGTTGCTCTTGCATATACTTTTGTATTTGGCTCAGTTTTGCATGTTTTTGGAGAGACAATCACTGAATTTTGCAAATGAAAGGTCTAATTGCAGTCAAGAAAAACAGAACTATTTAATCAGGGGACAGACTAGAACCAGAAACACACTGCTGTCCAAACATATAAAAGTCCCTTTTCCCAGATTTTTCACATATTAAGTGCACTGCTGGCAAGTTTACAGAGGACACAAGCTAAGTGGTGCAGTTGATACAACAGAAGGAAGGGATGACATCCAATGGGACTTGGAGAAGCTTGAGAAGTTGGCTTATGTAAGCTTAATGGGATTCAACATTGCTCTTGAGTTGGGGGTGATCCCAGATATGTGTACAGACTGAAAGAACTCATGCAGAGTAGACTTGCGGAGCATGATATGGGGGTCCTCCTTGTGGAGGACCTCCTTGTGGGCAAAAAGCTGGCCATGAGCTAGCAGTATGCATTCATATCTCAGAAGACCAATTGTCAGACATTAATGACATCATCAAATGTGTAAAAAAGTGATCCAATGACAGAGCTTTAATAAACAATCATTAATATTTGCCCTCTTATATTTAAAATGTTTATCAGCCAAAATAATGAGCCACTTTTTCACATACAATTGCAGAGAATTGGAGATGGTACAGATACTGACCAATAGGTCATTTTGTAAAGTATCAAAAATGTCACTTTTTGTTCTAGAAAACATACAGTGCAGATGGGTAACTGCTAATCTTTTTAACTTTTTGGTATTTCTGTTGACTAAGGACAGAGAGACACCCTCTGAGTGCACTTCAATTTTATTTCAGCTCTGGTATAAGCTCTTAAAGACAGGAGATCATATACTTACCTAGATTGTAGCCAGTAGTAAAGTTTGCAAGAAATCCCTTGCCTGTTGCAATCTCGTCCGTAAAAAGAGTTACTGTCATCTGGTTTGTTGTAGAGAAGACATCAGGCAATGGGTCGTTTCCTGTATAGACAGCTATTCTCCAGGAGAACATGAACATATTTATGTTATTTTGTTCTTATTAATTTCAAAATGTTTTAGGATTCAGTGCAAACACTGCTACTGCATGAATGCAGCTATTTCTCAAAACTAGATACAATAAGATTGCAATGTCCAAAGCCCAAACCCTAATTTGACACATCAGAACAGAAAATAATGACACTGTTTGTCCAGGAGCATGAACAGTATTATTTACTAAGTTGTTTTCTCTTGGATGTTTGACAAGCTAAGTGTTTACAAACACTTTGGAAATGCAGTGTCACATATGGTATGTTATCTCAAGTTCTTTTCCTACTTTCCAAGACAAATGAATATGAAGAAATAAAGAAGAAAGAGAGAATCAATTTCCTTTACATTTGATCCACCAATTTGCTTGAGTGGCCTGATTGCATTCATTTTACTACACATCAGTGTTACTTGCCCAAAAGTAAGGAATCTTGTCCTCTGCCATCTCTGACTTCAACAACATCATAAATATTTTCCAGATCAAAAACCTGAAAATGAAGTTGAATGTTTTTTCCTTTTTCAGCATTTAAGTACCATACACCTAGAAAATAGTAACACACAAACACAAAAATCACCTTATTGTTTTTTAGAGTTTACTTTGCAATTTTTATTAAAAAAAAAAAAAAAAAAAAAGATGTAGAGGTTTAAATCTTAACGTTAAAAGGAACTAATGCTGTCAAGACCTAAAATTTTGTTGACTCTGGCTCTCTAAAATACCTTTGAAAATTGCATTTAAGCTTCTAAGACATACACACATGTATTTATTACCATTCATGGCATCTGCAGTTTTCTCTGACTATAAAAAGGGTAATTATTTTGTACATATGAAAACATGACAAATAGTTTTGTCAATTAATCCTTATGCTATTTGATAGTAAAATATTTTCTATCATTGTACACAGAAAACTGCCTTTAAAGTTATTTACAGAAGAAGTATTTGCCTCTGTTTAACCTTACCATATTTATTCTGTGTAAGTGAGGATACTATGGATACTTTATTTAAAAATAAACAACATAAAACACTTTTCTCACTTCATAGAGGGAAAAATATTTTCTCGCTAGTCACAATCTCATCTGGGAACGTGTGAAATTAACACTTGGCAATGAGAACCATATCTCAAATGGGACAAAAACACAGAATAACGTTTTTTGTGATTAGCATCACAACACAATTCTACAGTTAAAGATGAAGTAATAAATAATTGACATTTATTTAAGAAGAAGCAGCAAAGTTCTCTTCCTTGCTTCATCCATCAACTGCACTTAGCAAATCACCTTGAAGCATTGTATGTCTAATTTTCTTATTAATTTTGCCAACTCTAGCTTAATATATATCAAGTAACATTAGTAGAATAGTGCCATCTTTTCACCAATATGTTAAGAAACATTCTATAGAGAAGTTGCAAAATGCATACATTCTTTCACCTTAAAAAAGTTAGCAATTTAATAGAAGTGATGACCAGGCTACTAACCTGGCAAATACATTGAGGTGAAATGTTAAAATGCAAACGTTCAGCACTTTGTCTGTTGTACTGACATAAAAATATTTGATATGAAAGATGTGATGCAACTGGCCAGTCTGAAACATAATAGTGTGAACTCATTATAATATTTTTTAAATCAACTGGCGCAAGATTCCTTAGCTTCTGCTAAGCGCCATGCACATACACTTTAGTTAAAAGAGCCCACAGTATTTAGCTAAAATCTTTTCAGCTTGACAGTAGGAAAACACATTTAGAACTATTATTCAACTAAACTTTTCCTGAAGACTTGGAGAAGAATAACTTACAAGAAGCTTGATTAGGATAATTGTTTGGAAAGTTTTTAGAGCTGAATGTATTGTTTGGCTCCCAGAGTTCAACTGGACCCCCACAGTCAGCTGAAAAAGAGAACATTACAAAAAAATAAATAATCTATTTCCTTACTGTTGCAATCAGTTGTCTTCAAAGATAATTTGGAAACAGTAATTTTATGAAGAAGTTATTTAACATTACCAGTATGAGGACAGAGCTATGCTGCTACTGTTATAAAGCTTGAACAATTAATTATGAGAAGTCACCATCCCAGTAAGGATCATTGGAGAATGTGTGAAAGCTTCACTATCCCTCTCAGTTGCAGTGTCTAAGTCAGACTTGCTGACCCATATAATTCATGACATTTTGTTACCTACAGCTTGAGGTCAGTGAAGTGCTAATGGCAAGGTGTTCAACTGCAGTCCTGATGATGTTATGAAAAGTCATTCCCTATGTAGGCAGTGGAATAACAATTTCCTTCATATGGTGATTACTGGTCTGCAAACTGCACACGTGACAGCAAATTGGTCGAAAAGTTTATAATTTAACCATCAGTTAATTTAAAAGCTTGAAAACAAGTGTGTAAGACCATTATGAACAAAAAAGCGTTAAACTGGCTTTTGTTATGAAATATTAGTGGCGATACAAAGAGACACAGAACTACTGTGAAGCTGCATAAAGAATCTAAGATGCACTGCCAGTAGCATCTGATGACAATCTTGCTTCTTTCAGTGGGCATAATGCAGGATTTTCTCAACACTGTAGAAAATGATGACTTTTCCAGAGGGGGAAAAAATCCTCTGTGCTTTTGCCAAAACATCAATTTATACTGACATACACATTAAAAGTGTGGAATCTACTCTGTAATTTTCACACTGTGGTTTGTATTAGAAGACAGGTTATAAATGAGTACGAAGATTAAAGCAATCCTTGCTTTAGATGAAAGTGTAAGGTAACAGTCTTGTGTAAATGACAAAAGGAAATCCAGCTTTCCTACCACACACAATGGCAAAAAAAAAAAAATTGACTTTTCAGTGAACTTTTGTGGCATTGCAAATTATGCCAATGTATCTCACTGAAACTCTAAATCTAGCAAAGGGAATTGGCTCAATGCAAATTCTTTTGTCTCTCATTTATATATGTGACATTTGTAGTGAAACCATCAGCGTTAGTAAAGTTGCACCACATCCATCAAAATAATGTCATGCTTCTTTGAAGATGATTGATAATATTGACGTTTTTCAGCAGGTTACAGGCAGCATATGTATAGCATGCTTCAATAAAGTCAGAATGCAAACCAAGTTAGCTTTTCCTCAGGAACTGCTGATATAACACTTTTGCATCATATTGAAGGACAATATGGATCCTCTTATTCATTTTATATGGAGTTTGTTATACACCACACAAATACTTCATTCTTAAATATTCAGGTCTCAACGCTATACTTTGCATTGAGATCCATAGTTTGAAAACCATTTCTGTGACATTTTGACAGCAGAACTCAGTGACATTCTATTACAGAGGCTTTCCATCATTAATCATTTGATTGAAGTTAACTTATAAGGAGGTGGCATATAGCAGCATCTCCTAACAGTTTAATGAAAATTGCAATCAAATTCCTAAACTTACCTTGCTCACCTGAATGAAATTACTAGTGTTAATAACAATTTATTTTACTAACAGATATGTCTCGTTGGACTTTATGTTCCTTTCTTGTTACAGTGCTCTAAAATTTAATTTTGCTCTCAATTTGGAAGAATTGGTTCCTTCCCTGTTCTAATGCAGTAGATTTAGAGGTGATAGATTTGATAGAATCACAATATTAGTACACGGAGCACCGGTATAAATATAGTGCATATAGTCTTTTTCTATCATTTTAATTTTAGACTTCTATTAGCTGTATGTTTTGAAGGGAGCAACTAGCTGTGTCTTGTAAGGGACAGTAAATATAACAGGAGGCAGTTCTGGAACATGTTTTCTGATTTAATGATTTCAAGCCTTCTGAGAATAAATCTGGAAGTCTTTATTTTCCCCAATAAAGTTCATGTCCACATTATGTTACAAAGCCTCATCAAATGTTTTATTTTGCCACAATATCTTTTCAGATTTGTATCTGGTTTTGAATGTATTTTGAATGTATTTATGTCAGTTTTTGAATGTATGTGGAACTGTTTACATCATATGGAATTATTCTTCATTGTTTTATGTGCATTTCTTAGACTTAAAATGATGCCAATAGGTATTTTTACATACTTTTTCTCAGTGAGATTCTGGCTCTGTGACCTGGCTCTGTGAAATTTTAATTTATGTGGAATCTTAAATCTCTGTTTTCCTTTACAGGACTCCACAATGTGGTGTGTCTAAAGCAAGATGAATTAATATATGTAGAAATGTAATTCTTACTATTTCATTAATTTTCAGTTGATGTGGAGAAAATACACAAGTAACATCAACTCCTCCTCCTGTTTCCAAGATTCAGAAAGGAGGCCAAGAAGACGGTTTTGTGAGTTGAAATCAAATTCCTCATAGCAGGGGAAATACTCCATCCATTGTTACTAGAGCCAGTAGCTATTCCTCACAGGGAGATAATTTAGCAAAGCAAGATCATGTTCAATAGGCATCTGAATGAGATGCTACAACATATGGTTTAGTAGCTTAGTGGTAGTAATGGTGATAGGAGAATGGTTGGACTAGATGATCTTATAGGTCCTTTCCAACCTTGTGATTCTATGATTCAGTGATTCTGTGAAGACTGATAAAGTCAGGAGTTGGTTTTGGCACATTTGTTATTTATGCAAATATTGAAATCACTCATTAGATCAGACAGACAAACAACTTTGATTGTTGTGCTGTTATTGTTTTTTTTTTTTTTTTCCTGCCATCAGAACTCCTCACTCTGTCTTTTCTGTTTTCCTACTAAGACTTTTTACAAACCAAATACTGCTCTATTTTTCCTTTTTAATGTAATGGTACCTAGAATGAATAACAACGTGGCCAAATGCAAATTGGAAGATCTCACTCACTGTGAGCCTTGATCCAGATAAATACTCCCATTTTGGGTATTAAATGGTCATATAGATAATTCTTAAATTGTTCTGGCACTATTATTCTTTCATTACCCTTAAGCATTGGATTTTTCATTGTGCATGTGTTCTCAGAGTTTGGTGAACATATGCTGTCGAGACGTATGGAGATATCATGATGTGATTTTGCAAACTCTTTTCTCACTATTAATCATTTATAATTTCAAATACAGAAGTTACTATCCTCATCTCTCTTTGTTCTCTCCACCTTACTGTTGTACTGAAAGTTTTACTAATTAAAGATTTGAGATATAAATACTAAATTCTTTACTAATGTACTGAGCCTGGCTGGGATGAAGTTTATTTTTTCCAAAGCAGCCCATATAATGTTGTGTTCTGCACTTGTAGGTAGAACAGAATTGATATTGCACCAATATTTTGGCTAGTGCTGAGCTGTGCTGGAAATCATAAAGGCAATCTCCATCCCCCTCCAACACCAGTAAGCTGGCAGTTGACAAAAGATGGGGAGGGGACATTTCAAGGGCAGCTGAGGTAAACTAACCAAAAATATATTCCATTCTGCTGGTGTCATACTCAGTTACAAAAACTGGAAAAGGGGTCGTGGGACTCTTGTTATGAACGCGTCTTTCCTTCAGAACAAATACTATGCAATGAGACCCGGCTTGCCAAGATGTGGTTTCCTTGTGGCCAAGATGTGGCTTTCTCTGCTCCTTTGAAGGGGAGTGAAACAGCAGCTTAGTGGATTTTAGCAAGCCATCAATATGAAACCACCACAACTTGTCTTTCACTCTTCAAGTTTGGAAGATAATGTACTGATAGCTTAAGCCGTGAACCTACCAGTTATATTGCTATGAATGGAGTCATGAGCAGCAAACCTAATTCCTAACAACTATTTTGAAGTTAATTTTATAATGTTGGAGAATTTTGTAAAGCTGAAATGAGTTTTTGAATCACTGAAACACAAATGCAGGAAAGAACTGATAATCACCAATCATGTTTACTTACTGGGAACTGAAGCAGTAGTAGTGGCAATTGGAAGTGCAGTTGGCTCTACATAATTGCTTTCATTACACTTTCCCTCTGTCAGGCTAATATCATCCAAGGCAATTTCACTTGGAGCAATCTTTGTAAAGGCATCAAATATAACCTGAAATTAATCAGAAATATATATATGTATATATATATATATAATGAACGAATGAATGAATGAATGAAACACATTTTATCTTTCTGACATTTCATTTCCATTATAATCTGAGCTGGTGCTACACTCAGAGGTGGGTATCAGAGATGAGACAAGATTCCCAGCAACACAAATTCCTACCATGCAAACAGAATGAATCATTCTAAGGAATGCAGGAACTTTATATGTGATGAACATAATTTAGAACTATTCCATAATTTACATATAAATTAATGTAATTTTTGATACACAGCATTCTGTATCACTTACCAGTCCAAACCTTGCGATATAATGGCTTATCTACATAAAAAAACCTGCAATTTATCTGATGTTCATTACTGTGTTTTACTATATACGTATTTAAAGAGATCCTGCTATCAAGGCATTTGTGCAAAAGACATTTTTATGTCTTTAAAATATATGGTATAGGTATATAGTATATATAAGTAAAGTACTGTAACTGTTCTTGAGGTCCCAGAACACACATTTGCTAGAAATGTGATGCAGCCAGGTCACAGACATATTCATTTCCTCAGGCAGTGGATGCATCTATCTGATAGTGTTTTTGCATTGATAAAATCTACTATAGCAAGATAAGCCATCAAAAAACCTATGGAATAAATGTGGAGCTGTGGATCATTCGGTTCATTTGGAACAAAATTGACATCAGTTAAAAAAAAAAAACAAACTAAATAAATAAAAGTCTAAATGTTAAACAAACCTTAAAATCAGATGTTTCATTTAAAGTTACTTGTCCGTAAACCCAGTTTTTTCCATAGTTTCCTTCTTTCTGGAAAATTACCTTTTCAAGACCATATTCACTTCTTACGTTAACGCATAAACGGTAAATGTTAGGACTGCACATGTAATACCTACAGGGGTAAAAGCAAAGTTTTCTATTTTTAGAACAAAATTAAACTGTGGAGTAATATCTAACTTTTTAATGTTAAGAGTTCCATTTTTCTTGATTAAAACTGAAAGTTTTATCTCGTTTTTTTGCCACATTATCCGTGGATACTTAAGCTTTGTGACAAAAACATTTCAGGAATTCTTAATATTTCTGTGTAGAAATGAATGCTGGGTATGGGGTGAAAAAGAGAATACATCAAAGCTAATTGCAAGACTCAAACCTATAATGGAGTAAAAGTTTCAGAAGTTAAGATTGGTCATAGCAGTCTAAAGAGATGTAGGCTACTACACTGACTTGAACTAATATATATGAAAGTAACTATTTGTTTTTATTCTTAAATGAATGATATGTATAGGATCCACATGTAATATACAGAGGTTACATAGCACTACCAAAAACTTAGACAAGATGGATCTGAGGGGATCAAAGGCAAACTTTGAAGTCGAACTCTTCCTCCTTCAACTCCAAGTCCTGAGGGTGTTGAAATATAGAATCCTGCAATATAATGAGCACATTTTAGAGAATACAGAACTTTCATTTTTCAAATGAGAGCAAGGTGTTGTTTTTATTTTTATTTTTTCTGTTTAAAAATAGTATTAATACTATCAAGCACAAATATTTCTAATGGATTGAAATATCCCTGACACAGTAGAAGTGAACAGTCAACAACATTAAAATGAGCTTTTAAGCTTGATGGATGGTCCTCAGAACTAAACATGAAATGAGAAACTAACCCTTCTAAACTCTGGGAGATCTGCATTTTCTTCAGTAAAGTCAGGTATTAATTTATTTCTGCTTAGTTTATAAAGATGCCATCCTGTTTGGCACTGTGGCTTTATAGAATTTCTTAAAGTGCCATAGCTTTTATCTACATAATAGTGTGAGATACAAGGTGTGTGTTGAGGAGTGAGAGAGTGACTATGTGAACACTGTGTAGCATGAGGAAACATCATAAAAAAGAAAGATATCTTATTTGGAGATTTTTTTTTAACCTTTCTGAATTTATCCTTTGCAGCTGGGAATTTGAACTTTCCGCTGCAATATGGAAATACAGTACAAGGCCAGGGTACAGAAGCGTTGTTTTATCACAGAAAAGTGAAAAAGTAGACGGAGAAAAAGTCCTAAGATAAGACTTTTGCCTTATTGAAATCTTGGCTGTAATTTCAGATTTTATTCTCTCTATCTGCATATCTAGCTAATTCCTATATATGCAAATATTACATAGAATTTAAAAATAATTATAATTAATGTACATTATACCACATTTTTATTTATACCTCCAGACTAGCTAGAAGATTCAAGTACACAAGCACACAAAATAGTGTGAAATATCAATAAATTCCTGAGTTGCTTTAGAAAATCATATATCAAAAAATAAATGATATCCAGATTTAGAAAATAAGAGTGACATTCTTATTTAGAAAATGTCTTTATATAGCCAAAATGAAAGTCCTCTGTCTTTATATCATCAATTTTCTGAGCATTCTGATTCAATTTAGGAAAACTTGTCCAGTAATGAATGATGTTTTCCATTAGCACTTCTGCTGTTAGAATGTTCGTTACATTGGATATATAATTTTTAATGAATATACTGACGTGTAACACAATCAGATGTAAACAAAAAGTGAAATGAGGCTTAAGCATAATCTAATCAAAATAAATAATTTCTAATGGAGGTCAGAAGTATTACAATGGTTTGGTTTTGAGGCTTGTTAATATGTTTTAATTCTTCTGCTTGCAGCAAAAGAAATAGGGCAGCAAAACAAACGTACACTGCCTACATAATATCTAGATGTTAACACTATAGTTTATGCTTTTATTTCAATTAGAAATATTAGAAATATTAACATTCAAAATAAAAATAACATTACATATAGTAACATTCTATACATCAGTTTAGACCTATGAAAGTGAAAGAGAAAACATCTACAATATGTTAGCATTTTCAAGACAGCTGGAAATTATTGTCAAGTGTGTCAGGAAGTAAATATTACATTCTCTCATTTGATATGTACTATAGGAGTTGAGCAGGAAAACAGTGAATTATTTAGAAAATGTTCATTTACTCAGAAAGAGGAATAATTTGTATACAATAACATGCTGAATTATATTTTTCTTATCCTCTGAGTAACTTTTGCCAGAGTAATCTGCAATTTTTCCAGATACTTGTCACTGTATAATTTATTTATCATGAATAGCACACATATGGTCATTGTGAAATCCAGATTACATTAATTACTTTTAATTGGGCTGATCAATCAGCTGATACAGATTGTTTGGTTTTCCTTCTGAACTAGAAAAACTTCTGGATTCAATTTCAGAAAAGCACCCATTGTATGCATTCAAACTCTGATTCCTAACAGTATTGTCTCTGTAATTAAAATCCATGCATGATACGATCACTCTTCTGATCAAGATATTTTCCTATAGATGTTCCTGGAGTTTATTGTGCATGTGTGTGTTGAAAATTAGTGCGTCTGATGTGATATTATAACTAGGAAAACAGAAGACATATATACCACTCAGGTCAACATTTTAAAATAAAAATTATTCTATGACTGTCATGATGTAGACACAGATGAAAAAGAAGTAGTTTTGGAAAAAAAAAACCCAATAATAATTTTTCTTTCCTTTAAGGTAAAGAAGGAATTTTTTTTTTTACCTAAAACGCTATTGTATAATATATCTTTCCCAGACTTTGAACCGTGTTAAAATTCCTTGATACCTCATACCTTAATCACTTCATATATTCCATTTATTTCTAGTTTTGGTATACTTACACAAGATGAAAATGAGTTTTGTCTGATAGCTCTGAATAATTTTTATGGCAGAATAAAATTGCATCCTCTCTAAAGAAAACAGTTTAGACTTATACAGCATAAGCTAAAATAAGCTTTTCCTTTAATATAAAGGCAATTTGTATGTTACCTTACCTGACTCATTGCCAAATGTATGATCAAAATCAGGACCACTCAAAAAGGGAAAGGTAGGGCCCTGATATCTTTCCCAGTCTAAATCATCATCTAAATCTTGTATCCAGTAACAAAAGCCATCTTCAAAAGTGCAACTGACTTTCTCAAAATCTGTTAACAAGAACATCTAGTAAATAAAAATGACAAATAGATTAAATATTTTCTCAGATTTACAAAAATGACAAAGTTTAAATTTTCAAATGCATTTGAAAATTGAAGCCTATGGTGACTCTCTTCTAAGAAACATGATTACTCACTGAAATGTGTATTTTTTTATTGTCAACAATTCATTGTTGCTGAAGGTGGCCTGAAGGTTGCACTCCTTTACCAAACTTCTTTCCTGATCATTTGCCAATAAGTGGTGGATGAACAAGAAAGGAGACCTGCATAGCAGACCCTAAGGACTAGCCTTCCTCTTAGCCACAGTTCAGGCTGCTCCAGCTGAAAGGGCTTCCTATCAGAGCCACCAACTACAAGATCAATATATAAATGCTGTGCTTCATGCACCAGGAATGTTCCTTTCTTTGTTCTCTTCTCCTTCTTTGATCATACAGATTCGCTGTGACATCGCTTTTCTTCCCACAATTTGTCCTGTGTCTTTTCGTGGTGTCTTGAATTTCAAATTAGCCCACATGACAAGAATTTAGTGACATTTTGGATGTTTCTTCTGCAGCATACCCCTTTCTAGTCACATTCCCTATTCATTTCTGCTCAAAATTTAACAGCCTGAAGCAATCTTCACTTGCAAAATCTGCATCTAAGTTTTTTTAACAACTGCTAAGGTACATCAGAGCATGAGTTGTATTGCTGGATTTTATCACTGAAGACTTGTTACATCTGGATCCCAATATCTATTCACGGAAGCAGTGTTTTCCTTAATGGTTGTTTTACCACTTGGAGCTGCTATTTGTGGCAATGAGATAGGACATGAGAAACTGGAGAACAGGTATTGCCTAGAGATAACAAAGTAATGATTAGCAGCAGGGATTATACTGTGTTTGATAGTGAACAAACTTGCTGAAAAGAATCTCAAGGAAATACAGCCATTGTTTTATTCTTTTATTTTAACAGCTCAAGCACTGTAATTCAACTCCCTATTGCTAGATCCAGCCTGTATGACTGTAGACAGGCATTCTGAAATCAATGATATGGTCTGTAAAAAAAGATGAAATTTCCCAGTGTGGGCCAAGGTAGAGGATTGAGGCTAGAAAATACTGCTTCTCTTTCCATTTCCATTTTATAAAATGAAACATATAGTCTCATCAAGCATTGCAGACTACCACAACTACAACAATAGCAAAAAAGAACACTTACTTTTTAGTTCACTTGCATTAAAAGCAGTGTATGTTGCATTAAAGCCATTGTAGTTTACAGAATAATCAGATGTAAACCTGGCTGTAACCTCATGAGAAAAAATGTGAACTGTCTCAGGATTAGACCCTGAGAGAGAAGCTGAAAACAAACAGAGAGTAAATTAATCAGTAAAAAAAAAATCCCATGTATAATGAAATCCCCAGCACTGTTATAAGAAATAATATATTAAAAAGTTCTTATGAATTTTAAATAACACTCTCTCTTGCATTGTGATCTGTCTATAAGACCTTCAAAATCCTGAAGCCATTTAGTCATTTGGCTAAATACAATTATTCTGCGTTTCCCATCTCACGTATCTCCCAATATGGATATCATCAGCTAGTGCAGAATCATTGTCTATATTACAGTGTGATTATACTTTTATTTTGTTATAAAATATCCATATATTAAAATCTAAAATCTTCATATACATGCTTCTTATGCTGCAGATTTTTTCATTGTACAGATATGCACTCTGAAACTCTGTAATAACAATAGTGAATATATATATTTGTTATATAAACTTTCTGTCACGGTTTCATAATTAGTACATATGCTTACAGACATTCGAGGAGAAATTTTGAATTTAATGTAAAATTATTTTATTTATTTAAATGTAGAGTCTACTGGAGATGTACCTTTTAACTGCAATGTTTTACAAAACCAACTGAAGGACAATCTTTAAGTTTATATCATTGCACTATTACCAGACACGCCCACAGCAGCCTTAAAAAATGTGCAAGTTAATGGTTGCTGCAAACTGTACTACTGAAGCAATCTCTCTCACAGAAATTTAAATCCCAAAGTGGATTTATATTCAGAGCAGTAGAAGGAGTGGAGTTTCTGTACTCTGTATTCCACGTCTTTCACTACTTTACAGTCCCATTCCCTCCCTGCTTCCAAAAATATGAATACATATTAAAGATCTTTCTGACTTAGAAAGATTTCGGATCTAGATATTTATCTTCACGTACATGTATTCCATCTATGATGGAATTCATCTGGATAAACTGAATCTAGTGAAAAATGGGCAGAAACCTATTTTTCAAAACAGAATATAGAGAGAAATTAGTTATCTGTCTTCAGTATCTTCACTATTTCCAGGTCTGAGTCAATAATGCCACACATATAATAATTTGCAGAGTACCAAGTACTCATCCTATCAGCTTCAGTTTAGATCACTTATTTTAATGTCACTATGGATGACATTAAAGGATCATGGCAATAGTCAAGGTATTTACATTGCCCAGATAAGGCCTTTAAAAAATTGTGTTTTCGTACATGTTAGGCCAACGTTTATCTGTCCACTACATAAGAATGGTTGAGTATATTGATATGAACTTCAAAAGGAAAACTCTACACAGATTCATTTTTTCAACATACTTTAGACATACAAATGCATTCCTCTTCAGTTTAAAATCTTTTACTACATGAATTCAGTTAATGGGAAAGTAATATTAGCTGAAAAATAACTTTACCTCTTAAAGTCTTGTTTTGTCCTATACCTTCAAAAATGTTTAAATTGTCCATATACTCCTCTGTATCAAAAGAAGTGAAGTTCACCTTAATGGATAATCCTTGAGGCACTCTAAGATGAAAACAGAAATGTAAAGCAGAAAAGATAAAAATTTAAAAAAATATACTGTAACAAATTTATTGTATGCTTGAATAACAATCAGTTCAGAACCCGAGTGAAATAACGTCAACCAAGATGATTAATTAACATTAGCAATTTGGCTAACTCCTAGTTTGTAGAATTGCAGATGTAATAGGGCATTGACCTTTTGTAAAAGTAGAGGTATTCCTGAACTCACTGGAGCCAAGAATATTTTAGGAACTGAATCTTTTAAAAATTGAGAATATGATATTCAGTTGGACAGCCATTTTTTCTCTGTGGTTCATTAATTCTAAATCACTTTTGAATACATTACTGATAAATAGTATCTAGCTGCTCAGGCAGAATTCTCTAAGTCAGAAAAGTAGTGTGATGCTATCAATATGAATAGCAGGACATCAAAATCTTTCAAAAGAGACAGATGTCAATCCTTCTTGAAAATCCTCTTTTATTATGAGGTCTTTTGTTAAAATGCCTCTTTAAATTTACATGAAGAGTTGAGACCTCAAAAACATTGTTTGAGAATATGTTATCAAATCTAATAATCACCCAGTAATTTTAATAGTATTTATAATACTAGTAATTTAGTAGTATTTATTTCAATAAAAGTGTAAAAATTGCTGTATTTTGTTTTTACTGAAATTATATTCATTTAGTAACCTAAAATTAAATAGATATATTTGTGGTAGTAAAAATTCCAAAGCAGTGCTATCATGCTATCACAAGCAGCTTCTTATATCATCCTTTGTTGTTTTTGGAATTGAAAGAGCCAATAAAGATTTTTTTTCTTTTTAACAGCAATCTGCTGGAACTTATCAATACTGCTTAGTAGAGAAGTATGATCATTTTTTTTATTTTTTTTTAAATGTTTTTCCACTGGTAAACAATAATCATTTGTTTTAAAACGGTAAAACATTTTGTTGAAAGTTCAAGAGGAGCTAATCTTTTAGGTAAATATTGAACATACTGCTCTTACTTTTGAAAGGAGAAGAAATTGCTTCTTCATGGAAAGATTAGAGGGGTGGAACTGTAAAATCAACACAATCTTTTGCTTTTCTTATGACACACTATATATTAAAATCTCTGTGGTGTAAGTATTGGTGAATGGAAGGAGCAACTGTATCAAACAAGAAAAATGATGACTTATTCCAGAAGTGTAAAGGTGAAGATTCTGAATGAACTCAAAGAGTAGAGCTCTCAAAGGAGTCTTTGGAAGGAAGAATTTCAAATCTTATTCAATTTTCAAAATATTTCCTTAATCTGTTTTAAAACTTTTTTTTTTTTTTTTTTTTTTTTACAAAACTAATACTTCTCAATATCAAAGAATGGTTGTTATTATAAAGCCATCATCATAATCACTGTCTCTCAATTCAGTAACTTCTGAACTGACAATCATTCTGTGGATTTTAGACGCTTCAAACTTCTAATCACCTGTCTTATTTTAGGTGTATACTTTAGGATGAGATTTGTCACTATAGCTATCTTTGTTCTTCCTGGGCAATAAAGAGAACCTAGAGTATCAAAGTCAAGTAGCTGTCCATCCCTATAGGTGTGTATGCTTGCTTAAACAAATTTTACCTCCGTTGCTGAGAACTTTCGTTCTGTTATGATGCTATTCAGTCATATGTGTAATTTTAAAATATTTCTAAATGAATTAGGACCTTAAATACAAATAATTTCAAATTGAACTTTGTATCCCTAAATGATGGGAATTCTTGAATTCTCCGCTTTTTAAAAATAGTGATGTCTTATAAAGTTAGTAACTAAAGGCTACTATATACTATATGTATTGCAATTATTTTGAGTTGTATGATTTATTGTAAGCTTACAAATACATTCTTGTACATACACGCAGCACAACTGAATTATCAAAATCATACACCACAACTATCATTATTAGTGTCAGTTTGGGGTCTGCAAGTTTTTAAAGAAATACAAAGGAGAAAATGCTATTTCGTATTTTCCATGCTATGATATTTGAGAATACAAACAAATGACAGAGGGTTGATGTACAGGAAACAATGTCCCCTCATAATTGAACAAATGTTAAGTAGAAAATCATCAGAAAATGCCTTACAGTATAATCCACTGGCAAACAATATTTGCATTATATGGTTTTGGATAATTCATAGAGTGAAAAGACCCAGAGGAATCAGTCAGCATGAATTTTCCATCACAAATCGCAGCTGTAAAAATATAATGAAGAACATTTGTCAAAATGCCGTTTGAAAAATGGAAGCAGTGTCAAAGTGATAGAGACCTTAAATATTAGTTTGCAACTACTACCTAGAAAATACCTTGTAAGCAAGAATGGAATGATAAACTAAAACACATTACCACCCCACTCCCATTTTGAATTCCTGTGATTATTTAATCTCAAAATACTACAATATTATAGACAATTTAATTTTTACGTTAGAGACAATGCAACTAATCCAAACTAGTCTAAATCAATCAGTCTAATTAAAAATCTGATTAATTGAACTGTCTTTCATTTTACTTTTTACATTATTAAAGAATTTTCTCTTAGTATTTCTTATCTACTGCTATTTTAAATGAGGAAAACATGTCTGGAAACAATCTGATATCATGTTAATGATGTCAAGAAGGGATATGGTTGACATTGCTTTCTCTACTTTTACGAGCTCCCTGGTTCCTTACCTTACATTTTACTAATTACTCAAAGAGCTAAGTGGATATTCTGTATCCTTTCAGCTATCAAGTCTAAACCAAACCTCCTTCATTATGATGTAATTTTCAAGATATTTGTATTAGTTTTATTTTCTTGGTCTTGCAATTTCATTTTATGCATGTTCAGTTTAAAAATCAATTAGTTAAAAAAAAAATCATATTTTTAAGCTTCCACAAGACTAAAAATGTTAATTCATGTAGAGTTTTTTTTATTTCTGAAGACATTGAAGCACTGTTGAAACCTTTGTTGCATCTCATTGAACGTGATGCAAAGATTCCGAGGATGGTTTTCCTTCAGTTTTTAGGAAAGCATCATATTTTCAAATAATGCTATAATCAATACATGATTAGCTGAAGAGGTAAATAACAGGTTCATCAGTTTGAGACTGATAACCAGAATTAGATACAGCTTTTCATTAACGTCAGAAGTGAAAGCATACCTATAATGACTATTCAAATTATGAATGATCAATCATATTGAAAATTAAATGGAAATTTTATTGACCATAGTTCTCCTCTGGGAAATGATTACATAACATGATAAATCAGTACTCCTTGCCTGTTCACTTGATAAGTGTAAAATTCTTTCTGACTATCACTGCAAACATAACATAAAAATCAGGCTTTTTTTCTGTCAGGTTCAGTCATACTGTGTTAATAAAGGCTGTGTAGAATGAATTTCACTAACAATTACAGGACTCAAGAATAAGCTGGAATAGAAACTTGTTAGCATGTTCCATTTTGCAACTCTCATGGTCTTTGGGAGGAAGCCAGACCATGTATGGTTTTAAACACATGGAGAAAGTAGGTCTATGAAAGAGACTTACTATTCTATACAATCTTCTAATCAGGTTAGTTTTGGAGCAGGCATAGAATGACTTTTTCTGTCCCTTTGAATATGTATATTCCCTGTTTTCACTAATGTGCTAAAATTTACAACTATTTTTTTTTTTACTTAATGGACAGAGAAAATACTATGGATATCTTTCCAAAGTCAGTATTAATAAAATATTCGGAAATAGTAGAGGAAAAGAAGAAATCATTAACAAAGATATTTAATGGTGACATTTAAAAATATAAACCCACAAGCTTAGTTTTCAGTTATAGCAGAATGATACTTTGGCTATACTTGTGGGATGAATTTCAGGTGTCAACACGCTTAATTGCACATGCAGTCACCAAATGGAAACCAACAGACATGAGGAACATAGGAAAAGGACTGGAAAAAATAACAGATACCATGAATGAAGAAAGGGAAAGGCAGTGCAAGATAGTAGATACAAATAGTAACAAATAATGTGATATAGAATTCCCTATTTGATGCCATTATTAGTGTAAGAAGAGTAAAATTAGTGTAAGAAGAAGAAGAAAAGTGCCTAGCTCTGAGGTGTGAAGTGTGAAAAACAGCAGTACTGTTAACAAATGGCTAGCAAGATGCATGCTAACCTAAAAAGGGTTTTTTAGTACCTGCAATAATAATTAAAACCTCTAACATACTGTTTTTATAAAAATAGTGACTATTTTGCTCTTTTCAATAATTACTTGCTGTTCTTGTTTTTTTTTCCTGTTTCTTCTTACCTCCTAAGAGATATTGAATAACCTGAAACAGGACAAAGAGATAAAGACAAAAGCTCTTAAGTTGCTCTCCACTGTCTAGGAATAGTAAATGCTTGATATCTTAGGAATGACCTGGAGGGTGGCTGGAAGCCATCAGTATGCTCCTAGCAGTTCCACATCGCAGGGTAGAGACTAGCAGAGTAACAAACAAGTACACTTTTTCTTTTTCCTGGAGCTCTCAGAGAAGCCTCAGCTGTTCTCCTAATGAGACAGGAGACATCTCTTATAGGCATCACTTTCACTGCTTCCCAACATGTCTCTGTCCATTTTTGTTTATTCATGTGATATACAGGGAGTATTAAGAAGGCTTAATCCTGTTATTCCTGCATTCCATGGAGAAGCTCCCTGAACTGGTCAGATCAAGTCCACAAATTTCATTTGATAGGCTCTTTCTCTGCCAAGGGCAGCATATTTCTTCCTGGCTTTCATATGATTGATCACTCTCAGTACTCTAGTAATGTTGTGAGGTAGGTAATCACAAAATGTTAGCCTAGACATATAATAATTGAGATGAGAGTCTGCAAAGTGAAGCAGCTCCTGGGCTCAGGCTCCAATCTCCTTTTCCTTATACTCATGTGCTACATGGCTGCTTTTCGTCATTGCAAGCTATTATTAATAGATGCTGTTCAGACTTTTGCATTTCTCTAGAGACCCTTTCACTGAAATTGCTAACTGTACTTTTGCAATGGCCTTTTGTTACTGCACTCCATTGCAGAACTAGAGAGAAACATTTCAAGATAATTTTCATCAATAAAAGCAAACAATGAAGGTGTTCATTTTCTGAGAATGTTAGACTTTCCTGAATTCTGTTTAATGCACAAAAAGACTATTAAATATTCCATGCATATCCTATATTTTAATACTACAAATGTACTATAAACTCACAAGTACTCAACAAAGCTAATCACCATAGAAAAACAAACTGAGTTGTTTAAAGGGTGGCAACTCCATTGTGTGAAAGAACAAGAAGAATTACCTTCCAGCTATAAAGCTCACTGTAAGACACTGACATATTTCTGAAAATCTAGACAATTTTACCACATTGCAGCCTTCAGGACACTACTGAATCATGTATACATAACTTTGACTGCAAGTGGATGAATATCAATGTATGAGTATCAATTAAATTCTCATCTATAACAGGTCGGGTTGTAATAAATTTCATAAAATATAAGTAAAACTTATAAATTTGAATCTAATTATTCAAAGTAGCAAAAAAGATTTTTATGAGATATATATTGCTAATTATTAACTATTACAAGGACCTTCACTTTTTTAATTAGCTGTGTCCACAATAAAAACATAACTCACCAAAACCAAAATCCCACATCTTAGAACAACAGTGAAAAAATAGAAATAAATTACTGAATAACTCTTTGGTGTTGTGCTGTCCCAAACCCTGCAGTGGCTACTTTAGGATCTTCAGCTTTCCTCAATGTAGAGTGATCTTGCATCTGATCATGCAGCTCTGGATGCAGCTATTAAGATAAATAGAGATTTTGATGTGTTTCAATGGATATGCTAAGTATATTGAAAGATAGTTCCCCCAAAGTTTTGACTAGATCTCCCTTCTCAGCTGGCTGCAGTCAAAAAAATGTAAGTAACAAGCAGG
The DNA here is from genome assembly GCF_019232065.1 of Centrocercus urophasianus. Lineage (NCBI taxonomy): Eukaryota > Metazoa > Chordata > Aves > Galliformes > Phasianidae > Centrocercus > Centrocercus urophasianus. The sequence continues at coordinate 23,499,219 of NW_024884364.1, forward strand.
TCTGCAATTAGCACTTTGGTGTGAAGAAGATTCCACTTCTGACAGAAGTCGTATAAAAGTTATTAAAAATATCAATCTTTTGTTTACTTCTTTTTTTTAAAACCAGAGTTCAGCAATTCACATATTTCTGAATATTTAGGCCAGACTGACTTCATCACCCAGGAGAGCTCAGAAATATGTTTTCACAACAGAATTGAAATAAGTTTTCCTGACTCCTCTAGTACAAAATCATATTTTCTAAAAAACACCTCAGGGAGCTAATTGCTCCAGCATCTCTCAGAACATTAAAAAGTTTTCTTTGCAAGAAAATACTAGAGGTAAGACTGTGAAAAGCAACACAGACATTAGCAAGTGTACCTCCCCATCAAAAAGCTGCATTTTGGTACACAGTAACAGACTCCTTGGTACTATTTGACAGTACTCACTGCTAAATGGAGCATTGCCAATTCTGCACCAAAAAAAAAAAAAAAAAAAAAAAAAAGGGCTCAGGGAAATTAGGTAAGGGTGAAGGATGTAATTTTTTTGGTTGTAAGATTTTCACAGAATCATAGATCAGTTGAGATTGGATGGATGAACCTTGTCCAACATCATGCTCATGCAGCGTCACCTAAAGCTGTCTGCTGAAATGTTCACGTTATAGAATCATAGAATCACCAAAGCTGGAAAAGATCTCTAAGATTATGTAGCCCAAAAGTCTGCCTACCACCACTATTGCCCACTAAACCATGTCCCTCAGTACTATATCTACATGGTTCTTGAGCACCTCAGGGACAGTGATTCCAACAACTCCCTGGGCAGCCTCTTCCAATGCACTACCACTCTTTTAGAGAAGAAATTTTTCTTAATGCCCAACCTGAACATCCTCTGGCACAACTTGAGGCCTGTTGTCTTATTGCTATCATCTAGTAGAAGAGTCCAACTCCCACCTGGATACAATCTCCTTTTATTGAGTTTTAGCGACTCATAAGGTCTCCCCTGAGTCTCCTCTTCTCCAGACTAAACAATCCCAGATCCCTCAGTAGCTCCCCATAAGAACTGTGCTCCAAACCCTTCACCAGCTTTGTTACCTTTCTATGGACATGCTACAAATCATCATTGTGCATTTCTAATTGTGGTTAGCAACTTAATATTTTTCTAGTCCCATTTCCTAGCACTCAATGTAACAAGATGGAAATAGATTGCCAACAAAGGGTGCCATGATGTGAGTCACTCTCAACCATTCTGCCCGCAAGATGTTGCCACAGGACACCTCTATCGCACCAACTAAGCCTGAGAATGTGGAGGCAGGAGGGAGGTGGCGGCACTTCATGTGAGATACAGACTCACAGAATGCAACTTTTCTGATAGAGCAGTAACCAAACTTTCAAGGAGGTGGCCAATTGATCTAAATTTCTTACCACTAAAATGAAAAAAATTCCTCTCCATTCAGTATGAACGGTTTTAAGCTCTATGAATCCTTAGCTATGTATAATCATTTCACAGAGGGCAAATTTCAACTGTTTGAATTTACTTTATAATTTTACCAAAAATACATTTAAATAAGAAAAACAAATCTAAATAAAAAGTAAATTCAAGATATCATTAGTTTAGAGAGTACACTTTTAGTTGAAGCATAAGAGATTTTACCAGGAAAAGCCAAACAGATGTTTTATAGCTAAAGTTACTGTAGAAACTTTACAATGGGATCGGGCATATCAGCTTAGTTCTTGCCTCATTTTTCTATGCACAAAGCCAAAACCAATTATCTGGTGACAGAGAGAAGATCAGCAAGGAGAATACATTGTTTTTAATGAAAAGCATAGTGAAATAAAATATCACTGAACCAGAGCGTATCTAGTATATTGTGAAAATCTGTTTGTAGTATTTTTTATGATGATATTTTTAATGATGGAATCAAAAGATAAACCTGTCTTCTAATGCTGAATATGACCGTAAGTAACTTTTGATACTGGATAATGTGATTTAACATTTGTTTTTGGAAAGAACATATTTGGTATTACTAGTACACAACTTCACATGAGATTTTGACATTGTTTTATATTTTCTATTATATTTATTTCTATTTATATTAATTTATTTATAGTTATTAATACATATATTAAACATCATCTTCTATATCATTTTGTATTAATGTAGATGCCTTGTGTTATTTTCTTCTTATATACTGAGCACATTATTCATCAATTAAAATTTTAAATGAAATTGCATTTACAAGATAAGTGTTATAACACTTAGATATTGTTGCTAGTATTTTTAGCAGAGTTAATGAAGCTAATTGCTTGTGAAGTACTTAAAAATACTGACAGTTTTAAGTATGCTCAGAAATACTGCTTTAAATAGATTTACATTCTTACCACATCTTTTTTCAGATTCATCTGAACCATCTGGGCAGTCCAAGATTCCATCACAAAATAAATCCTTTCCAATGCAGGTTACTCCATCATCACAAATTTCAGCAGGCGGCAAGCACTCAACTGAAATAGAAAACAAAACAGCAATAACAATAAAGCAGCAATGCAGTTTTACTACAATGGAAAATTGACTTACTTTTGGCTACTCTAGCACAAATCAAACCAACCACTCTATTGTGTTTCACAAAACGGCATTTTTAGAAGCCAGGAATGAAATATTGCATACTAAAAAGGAACGTTTAGCACAGAGTAGAGAATGGTATGAGAAGTGGCGTATTTTAAAAAATTATGTTTGAAGCAGGGCTAGAAGAAAATTTCCATGAATTCCCATCTCCTTCATCTACTTAAATAAACTATTTCATGCAATACACTGAATACATTTTCAAATTCATTATTTCTTTGTAATTTGATTAAGTAAATGCATTTTTTATATAAATGTATGTAAAAGTAACAAGGACTGGAAATTTTTTTTGATGTATGGTAATGTTTCAGACTGATTTACAAATAAAAACTTTCAGCGTTAGCAGCAAAAAGCAAAAGAGCTGCCATTTTGAATCCAATCGGTAACCAAAACTACGTCAGTCAAGTGATGGAGGTGTTAGTGTCAATAAATTAATTGCCATGGATGAGTAAAGATGAGACTGCATTCTAGACAGAAAAACAAAACCTTATCAATAATCTAGGAATATGCTTTGCCCAATACAGAAGAAAACACTGTTTACATATGACATAATCCACTCTAGATTAGTTCTTCAAATCATAAAACTAAACAGCATTGCCATCTACTGGATATAAATAAATTAACATTTTCTAGTGAAACATTTTGGCTTCTTTTGGAAACAGTAAATTATCCTTAATTGCAATATGACTGCTGAAGTCAACTTAGAAACGGCAGTAAATAAATAAGACCCATTTAAAAATGCCTATAAATGTCATATATATTTCACCATTTTATGAGACTAGGGAAAGTTTTCAACAATTCAAACAGGTTTGGCTTTCCATCCATCAGAATTACTGTGAGAGTTTGTTACCAGTTAAGAATTTCCTTTAAACCCTAAGAAATAATATGCATCAAAAATGAATAGTCAGTATGGGTGTCAATATACATATATCAGCATTTGTACAACTCGTGAAGCATTTGTGTAGAACGTACAGTCTCTTTGAAGAGGCCTCTCTTGTCAAATCAAAGGTAAATCTGCATATTGTGTACTTGCAGAAATGGAATGCAAGAAATAATATGAAAACAAGATATACAAAAACAGTGTAACCCTAAGATCCCAGACTATTTCATGTAATTGCCCTGCTTCTTCCCATACAGAGTTACCTACCTGAAGTTATAGCAGCCTTGCTTGTTGTGAGTTGTTCTGAACCTGCATAAACACAACCCTGCATTAGAACTTTACTTCTTAGTCTCTGAAAGTACCCCTACAGTTGTTTAGGCATTACTAAGAAGCTACTGATCTGCTGTTATGAGATCTGCATTATTCACTGCATCTTGAAACCCCAGCTCAGGTAATGGCATTGTAACTCCAGTTTAAGTGATTTGAATCTGATTGTCAAATGTCAAAATAAATTTAAGAGAAATACATGGAAACCAAAATTATTGTAAATTACATTCTTTTGTACTTAGTCTCATGCACTTTCAATAACTTCAAAATGCTTTTAAAAAATTTATTGAAAGAATCATAGAACATACAACAATAATGATTTCTTGTCTTCTCTTTCCCTTCCCTATTCTGATTGGGGTTGATGCCAGAGAACAGGCAGACTCACAGGATTTGTTGAATAAGAGAGAAGTTATGAGAATTTCAAATTACTACTAAACATATAAGTACTTCTTCATATAAATAACATTGCCCAACAAATTAGTGGTCACAGTATAAGGAGACTCAAATCTGTGTAGTTGCATATTTACATACTGGCATATTTACATATATGTGTTTTTACATGTTTTCAAATAATCAAACGCCTAGGTACTTGAGTAGACTTACATTAGTGATAGTAAATTGGAAAAAAATCTGTTTCATACTTTCTTATGATTGTTCCACATACCTTTCCACAAGAGATTTTTTTAATAACAATCTTCATCTTATTGAGGATGTTTCTGGACATTCTCAGTTCCTGCTTTCTCCTTTTTTCCTCTTTAAATTTGTATTAGCATGCCTCTGTCATTTTTTACTTATATCAACACTTAAATATGTGTCATTACAGTCAATGACCCTTTCAGTTTATGAGATGACAGACTAGAAGGAATAAAGTGGGAAATGTAGTAAAGTCTTCTTTATAGTTTATCATCTATCACTTTTGCTGTTAGTAGTTGCTGATCACTAGAGTCAGAGACAGTTAACTTTTGTTAGATGTTCTTACTCAAACTTACTGGTGCACAAACTTGCATGAGGATTTGCTAATAATTTTCTATCAAATCATGTTGATTTGGCAAACACTATTAAGCTAAGCTAAGTCATTTTGTAGTAAATGGACCATTCAGGTCCATTATATGCAGCAAATCTGAGGAAAGAGTTCAAAGACAGAGGAGAGAGCAGAGAAAGTGCAGGAAGTGTGCAGCTAGATGGACTGTTTTCCTCTGTGCAGCAGAGGACATTACTCATAGCTTCACAGTAGTTTGTGAAGTATTACGTGCATACGTATCTACCTAATTTACTTCTTGTTGTCTCATTTAATGGATCATTATTTTGGGAGGAAATAACTGTTTAATAGGTGCATGCATGAGCAGGCTGTTCTAATAAAACAAATCTCGAAGGTTGTAAAAATAGGGTTATTACAGGTGTTACTCCCAAATATGCACATATAAGTTGATGACAAAAGTCACAAAAGCAAAGGCATAGGACAGTGGCAGAGGCATTGGTAGTATAAATACAAATCATACATGCTCAGTTACTGAGCAGTTTCACTAACAGAACATGTGAGGTGGATAAAGTAGGCTTTAGGGTTAACAGAGAGAGTAAGCCCAAGTTCCAACAGATATACCATACTGCATATGGTAAAATGTGGACTTGGGACTAAGAAAGAACAAGGAAGCTAGTAGTATTAGCAAGCATATAAAAATAACTGGATTTGGGAGTTGGAATCAATGAGCCTTGTGGGTCTCTTCCAACTCAAGGTATTCTACGATTCTGCGATCTCACGGAGACCCAAAAAAAGAGGGAAGGAATCCATCCATGCCAGAAATACTATTGCAATTCCAGTTTAGGATGCCAGCAACTCCCTGCTCCCTTCCCCCTTCCCCCTTCCTCCTCCTCACTCTCATTTTCTTCTTGCTATGGACTAGCAACACTGACCTTAGGACTCAAAGTGACGTTCAGATAGCAGGCCAGAGAAAGTGATAGCTAGGAGAAAATCTGTGTATTATCAGTTTTTAACGGTATCACTGGAAATAAAGAGTAGCAACTGTATACTTTGGACTATGTGCGTTAATAGGCCTATAAAAGGACTAACATTTATTTATTTATTTATTTATTTATTTACTTAGAGTGTAATTAGGCTACTGAGAAATAGTTGGCTCCTATATTTATAAGTCCATACGTAACATATGTATCTTGACTTCATATTAATTGCACAATGTGCCTGATTTGGTACCACGATTCTGCCCTGGATAATTTATATGTGGCAACTTGTATGTATTATGTGTATCTGTATCTTGTGCTAAAAAGGACATATTACACTACTCGTCTCTCTGGCTTACTTTTGGTGGGTTTCTACTATGCAAGCTTGAGAGACAGAGATGTGTCTGCCCTGTTCCCTATACTCACAAGTCTTCCAGTGATAGCAGAATTAAAATCTACTAACATTACTCAGTGTACTAGGAATCGTAGTATGTGAATCTATCTATCTGAATCTATGAAAATGTCAGCATGTGGCTCAGATGGTTGACAGATTCAACTTTTGTTTTGATCCTCAGAATAAGCTCTTACAGCTTTTGTACAAATTCAGATTACTGGTGTCCCGTATGGTCAAAAATGATGAAGGGCAGCTATCACTGAATGAACACTGACAATTCCCAAGTATAATCAAGGCGGCTTTCTTAAACTAGACCAGCTGAACAGTAAGTCTATGTTTCTTCTGCTGTACAGATGCAAAAAATAGCTTCTGTTTCATGAAGGATACTGACCTGATGAAGTTAAAGGCAGTATTGTAGTAGCAGGATTTTCAGCAACAACTGAAAGAAAGCAAGTTCATTATGAACTCCTTTTATAGTGCAATATCTATTTTTATACAAAATAGAAAGAAAACACAGTCAAAAATCCTCAAAAGCTGTGGCTTTTTCTTATTTGTATCACTAACAGTATCCTGCTTCTCTATTTTTGTCCATTTCTCATTATTTTCTCAGACTCTGACCTTCCAAAGGAGGAAAAGTCTCGTAATTCCCTTCTATCCTGAGTCTCTGTTTATTATCTCACATATAAAATGTCTTTATCTTGGAAATCTCTTGACTCTTTTATACCATGGAACTTTTCAGAGCATCTGCATCATAAAGCAGTATTTATATCAGATAAATTAGTTAAAATTAATCTGGAATTGTTTGCAAGATAGAAAGTTACTCTTAGTCACTATGGAAATTCATTTGGAGCAAAACACAGATAAGTGTTATAGTTCGTTCCCTCTATGATATGAAATAGAAACAAAGTTTGTCTTGAAGAACATACTGAGACATTGAAAGCAAAAGAGCTATGTATACGTGGGATCGTTAGTTACAGTTGTTACTTTATTGCAGCACTCCTGATAGAATAGACAGATGACATCTCATGTGAAAAGAGGCATTTTAATGATGCACATCAAGAAAAGTTTTACTGCTTCAAAATTCATCAACAGATATGTAATCTTTTAAAAAGCTCTTCATAATTTCGTTTGGAGGCATTTTTCAAGTATAATAAGCAGTTGCTTTCCACAGTGACATGCAGCTATTTAGAACAAGTTCTTAAATGTGGTGCAGATAGTAAAAAGAAATAAAGATGTCAGGACTCTAAATTTAGCCTTTGAATAGCGGAAGTACTTTGCAAGAAATGCACCTTTTAGAACAGCGTAAGAAATGTTGCATAACAAATGTTTTACTCCTCTTAAGGCAATCAGTAGCTACTTGATAGTAGCTCCATCAGGTCTTCAAATGTCAGCTAATCAACTTCTACTTCAAAGGATTCAAATTGTTTTCTGTTATTATACTTAGTGAAGGCCTATTTTGAGTTCTACTGAAATTAAAAAAAAAGATTCTCATTGATTTTGCTGGGCTTTTTCTTAGGTTTTGCCCTGTTTTCTAGTACTTGCTTAAAATCACTATATTTGAGTATTTCCAAAATTTGAAAACATCTAGTTTTTAAAGCCGCATCATTTGTTTCCCATTTACACTTTACCTCAGTATCAGAGGAATTTGATACTAAGGTATCCTTCTCCAGAAGTCACAGACTGTATTAGCTTGCTATTCTTTTTGACATCTTTTCAATAAATAAGTCCTCAGTCACTGTGAAGCTGAACCACTTTCCTTATTCTTGAGCAAAACAAATTGATAGTTGCATTTACTTATGAAATACAGTCCAGGCTTAATTGCATTAATCTGAGGGACAATGAAATTACAAGTGTTATGCTGCATAAAATAGATGCAGTTGGGTGCTTTTGACTGGGAAATCCCTACTTTTACCTTTATTTCTTCCACAGGGGACATACACTAAACTGATTCATACTTTCTGTTTGACAAAGTTCTTTCACCTGCTGATGGAGATGGAGTAATGGAGAACACCCATAAGCATAACAATCCTTCTGATGGTTGGGATCCAAAGTTTTTACTCATATTAACAGCAGTTTTCAAGGATTTATATTAGCATTACCTGTGATTTGTATGCTGTTCACATCAATTTTCAAGGTCTGAGAAAGATCAGTTGCATCTGAGTTGATACCTGAAAGTAACTCATTCTTTATTTTCTCAGCTGTTATTCCCTGGGTAAGATAGAGGCCGAAGATCACAACAACACTAGCAATATAAAACAGAAAGTTAAGCAAGATAATGGAATCTATGATTTGAGTTACTGACATTTTGACTACATTTAATTATAATAGGGGTTTCACTTATAAACTTGTAGTATCATAAAGTGATGGCTGGTTAATATAAGGAAGGAAAAACTCTTGATTTTAGCTTAGAACATTAGAACATTGGAGAAACCATTTTCATCTCCCTTGCAACTCTTAGATCCATTGTAGGAGAGGAAAAGCAATAGCACTATTATTAATGCAATGAAAATGAATTGGAATAAACTGAAGAAGTAGGCTTATTCAGTACTTAACAGGTCTTCTAGTTTAATCTCAAAAATATTGATGGTGAACCTGAAGTTTTCACAATATAAAAATACAACACAAACTGGTCAATGCTGGATAGCAAACATCCTCTATGGATTATGCTTTCGCAAGGATCTGCTGTGTGATTACCTATATTTCCATAAGTAAACAATAATGGATATAATCATAGATATTTTGAAATCAGTGGTTGTACTTTATTTAACTTCTATGAGGCCTGAATTTTATCCAGAATTTTGTTTATTTGCAGTCTCTTACTCCATCATTATATACAATATTTGTAGCTAGATTGAAGTATCTGATTGAAGTCAAAGTATGATGTGTGCTAAAGATATATATTTTTTCCATTTACTTAGATTTCAGTGTGGTTGTTTATTTTTATTCCTAAGTGTTTATAGTATCAAATTGAAACAGACTCAGCAGTGTTTTTTGATATGGCCTGCAGCTGTACTGCAGGATTGAGCAGTTTGCAGTGTAAGGAAAAACTCTCCTCTTTAATTTCTTGTTTTTCATAACCTCTAGGCTGTGCTGAGTAAACAAAAGCTTTTATTGCTTTCATTGTGACTCAAAAGAGTTTTAAAGGTCAAATAATAACAAGGTTGCCCAAAGGGATAAACACCTTTTTAATGGCAAGAGTCAACGTGAAAATCATTTTTGAAATAAACAGATGTTATTTCAAAGCAGAAATGAAGACAAATGTCTAGATTTCTATTGCATTTGATGAAAGGAAACAAGCTGTTCTTTGGCATAATTGATCTTCTCCTGAAAAGGCATTCAAATATAATAGATGTGAAAACCTTAAAAGTAACTTTTTTTTCCCTTTATTTATAATCAGAGTTTTGAGCAACTAGCTCAGACATGCTTCTATCTTCAGTGAACAATTTTGATAAGTCTAATTCTACACGCAGAAACAAAAGTTTGCTACTTGGATCCATCTTCACAGAGACAAAAGTCTGCATGTAGTGCCTACTTCTTTTCCCTTAGTATTATAAAATAGTATTATAAAATCCTTCATAAGGTTATCGTAGTCCATCTTTCCATGTAATTTGTTTTATAACGTCACTATTGATTCAAATCTGCTTCTGATTTTCAGCATAGATGCATTCATAGCTGGCAAATATCCTTATCCTGTTAGTAAAATCCCTGTCTCCTGCTCATGTCTAACTGAAAATTGTTGTATGCAATTACCCTGTTTCAGATGTCTTCAAGATTTCATTACCTTCTTCAGGGTTCCTATAGGAAAAAAAGAAAAAAGCATATTATTCTCCTTGAGCTTATAATGTTTAATGCTATGGATAGGATGCAAGTGTGTTCTGGAACTGTATAAAAGTGGATTATAGTGTTATATTTGCTGTGTACACTCAAGACCATGTGAAGAGCGGTGCAGGTTGAATTAGTACCACAGAGTTCGCTGCATTTACTGAACTGTTTTGCCAGATAGCCTTCTGTAGGACAACAGAGATAACAGGATATTGAGAAGTGAAATTAAGCTACTCTTACTCTGTCTATACTATGGATTCTTTAGGACACACAGGATGCAGCTTTAAATGGTGCCAAGTGACAGCTTCACTTGCAAATTCCTTAAGTGATACGATTTAAATGGACCTGAGTCCATAGAGACATATTAGTATATTTCCATTCATCTCAGGTTATGCCAACAGAAAATCTCTGTCCTGAACTTTATTCTAGATAGGAAGAACAGCAAACCTGCAAATTTACTTACTTGAACTGGAAAATTTCACATCTCTCAAATTTATTTCTCAGATCACTTGCTTGAAAGATTTCTTGTATCTGTACAAAAAAGGTAAATTTTTAACCAATAAAATAATGAAAAATACACGTACTTGCACACTGCATTCATGGTTTTAATATATTTTCCCTCCTCACACCTCATATCAGCAAACTTTATTTGATGCTTCACTGATTTTCACAAAGAAAGAATATAATGGACATGAGGATGTTGGTCGACACTTGTCTACACATGAGACAGCAGCGTGCCCAAGTTGCCAAGAAGGCCAATGGTAGTCTGGCTTGTATCTGAAGTAGTGTTGTCAGCTGGAGCAGGGAGATGATTGTCCCTTTGTATTCAGCTCTGGTGAGACCACACCTTGAGTATGCGATCAGTTTCATGCTCCTCATTACAAAAAAACATTGAGGCCCTGAAATGTATTCAGAGAAGGGCAATCAAAGCTGGTGAGGGGTCTGGAGCACAAGCCTTGTAAGAAGCAGCCGAGGGAGCTGGGACTGTCTAGTCTGGAGAAGAAGACACCCATAGAAGACCTTATCAATAAAATCTCCCTGGAGATTGCGGTGAGGTGACAGTTTGCCTCTTTTCCCATGCAACTAGAAATAGAACAAGAGGGAATGCCTCAAGTTGTGTCAGGGGAGGTTCACACTGGATATTAAGAAAAATTTCTTCTCAGAAGGAGTGGTCAGGATTTCGAACAGGCTGTCAGGGAGGTGGTGGAGTCACCATCCTTAGGGATATTCAAGAAATATTTAGATATGGTACTAAGGGACATGATTTAGTGGAGGAATATTGATGGTAGGTGGATGGTTGGACTGAATGATCTTGAGTGTCTTTTACAATCTTGGTGATTCTATGATTCTGTGATGATTTCTGATCAAGCTTAAGATACTAAATGTCACAGTCTGGGGAAAGTAAAAATGCATCATCAACAGGTTATGTTAGGAAATTAATGTAGCTACCGCATACTCTTGGTTTAACCAGAGATAAATAGGTTCTTACCAGGTGTTCAACATCAAAAGCAAGGACTTTGAAGTCCCCTGATGATTTATCTTGCAAAGCAGGAGTGAATGATGTCCCAGAAATTATTTTAAATGTTCCTGTGTAGCCTTGGCTATTTCCAGAAGTTTGAGCTAGATTATTAAAAATATAATTAAATATTTATAAATAACATAATAATTATAATAATATAAAGGAATGTATTATATTTTATTCTATGCAGATCATAAAGATTATTTTTTAACCTGTTTTGCTTTGTATAAAGAGATTTTGCCAAGTGCTGATTTTTCATAAGTGTCAGATCATTTTTGACAAAAGTAATAACTGTAAACATATGAATACAATTTGCCCTTGGTTCTCATTACTTTCAGTTTCACACTACATGCTGAACTTTCCAGCAGCAGTTTGAACAGTTAAAGGAGACAGTAGTATTACTGTGGGGGGGCCTGAGCACTAGAACAGATTGTCTGGAGAGGCTGTGGAATCTCTGTCCCTGAAGATATTGAAAAGCCATCCACACATGGCTCTGGGCAGACATCTCTAGGCAGCCCTGCTTGAGCAGGGTGTTGGACTAGAGTGTCTCCAGAGATCCCTTTGAAGCTAAATCATTCCCTGATTCTGTGAATCTCTATAACATGTGAAACTATGTCTAATATAAGGAACAAAACCTGGAAATTCTCAGATAAGAGCTGAATTAATGTGACTGATAGAAGATACCTTTTGTTTATCAGCTATATTACCAGGGGTATTTTTAGAATGGGATTAATGGCATTAAGATCCAAGAATGAATTTAAATAAAAGAGAAGCTAACTAAGAAGTACTGTAACAGACAATTCGTGATGGAGGGGCGTAAGCTGGTGACATATTTCCTAATATCAACCAGTAATTATATTACCTTAAGCTTCTATTTGTCCTTATAACTGCATATCTATTTAAACAAATGTTTCTAAATAGTAGTTTTTTTTTTTTTCCTTTCTAAGTAAATCATGTCATATATAATTTAAAAAATGTCTTAGAAATATTATTTATACATGATGAAACTAATGCTAGTGCATCTGCTGTAAGAAAGACACCCGGGAAGTTCAACGTCTCCCTTGTACTGGGGAGACCAGAACTGAACACAGCATCCCTGGTGAAGTGCACAGTTAATATAAATCTTAAAAAAAAATCTTTAAACTAAAATTTCAATTCCTTTTAAAAGTCATTCTGTGTAGATTTCTTAAATTTACTTTACTTCAAACATCAGTTGTGTGATTTCCACACATTATGAGCATCAAGTAGATACTGAGAATTACTTTGCATAAACCTTATATAATTCTAGGAGCTGACTGTCTACTACAGAATCTCTCTCCTAACTGTATAGATCAACAACAACAACAAAAAGATATTTTTTCTTTTTCCCTTTTTAAAAAAAAAGAAGATTCAAAGGATTCTAGGGCACTTTAAAATTCTCCAGAGACTCCAATGGATTATGAATGTCTTCATGTGTCAAACAATACACATAGTGAAAAAGCAAGCATTCATAGTTTGCAATATTATGTTCACTATTTGATGAATATGACTGAATAAACAAAGCTTTACAGTTTGGATTAAATTCCAAGGACTACTCTTAAATTATTAGATGTGAAAATTCTCTCATTTCATCAGGCTTCAAGGCATGTGTCAGTGCTTTTATCTTGGCTTATTTTTTCTAGATCAATATCCAGAGAGGGAAGTGCAAAACAAACAAACAAAAAAACAAGCCAAAAGCATTAGAATTATAGGAAGAAATACGAAATATAATTACAGTGACAATGATACTGTCCTCAAAATCTGAAGTTTTACCGAGGATCTCCTGAATAAGTTGAATGTTGGTACTTACCTTGTTTTAACTCCTTGATTGTTAACCATGAAAGTGCAATCAGCCCCACACAAACACACATCAAAAGTGCAAGCAGAGAAACAAACAAAATTTCATAGTAACTGAGAGGAACGTATTTCTCACGAGATGATTTTCTCAGCTTCATTTCTGTCCTGAAAGCTTGTACCAACAGAGGACTGACATGAGAAAGAAATAACCTGAAAATGAGGGTAATAATTCACATGAATCACAGAATCACAGAAGTGCAGGGGTTGGAAGGAATATTTGTTTATTTACAGGAGACGCCTATCAATTAATTACACCATAAAACTTAATAGACAGGGTTTTTTTACAACATTTCTGAGCGTTCATATTCATTAACAAGATACGAGATATGCAAAAATGAAGAAATCTCTTCAGAAAGGAAATATTAAAATTTCTGTCCCAGATTTAAATAAAAAAAAAAAAAAGCAAGAAGCAAAGAAATGCAAAATTAGTCTCCAATGGTCCCGGCAGGGCAGGGCAGGGCAAAGAAGCCACCCTGGTGTGCTTGGAGACAGCCTGGGTAGGAAAAGGCACACAGCACATGGCTACAAGGGGTGAGGGGAGCAGGATAAGGAGTGGCCCTACAGCACCCTGTGGAGAGCAGACTACGGAGATCCCACAGAGGAGCAGATTTCCACACTACAGCCATGAAGGAATTCACGGTGGAGCAAGTGCATGTCATCTGAAGGAAGCTGCAGAGGAAAGAGATCCCATGCTGGAGCAGGATCCAGGACTGAACAGCAGCACATGGGGAGGATCCCACACAGAAGCAGGCTGCTGGGAGGAACTGCAAAGGACCTGCACTGGAGCAGGGAAAAAGTGTGAGGAGAAAAGAGGCAGAAAGTAACTCTGAGAGGATGAAAACAGGCCCGATTCCCATTTCTCCTGTGCCACCGAGGGAGATGGGAGTCAGGAATGAAGAAGATGAGCCTAGGATGAAGTGGATTGGGAAAAAGGTGTTCTAGTTTTGTCTTTGTTTCTCACTATCCAAATCAATTTTTAAGTGAAAATAAATTAAGTTAATTTTCCCCATTTTCCTGTTTTACACATGATGAAAGTCCTGGAGAAAATACAAAATGGTGAGGGATTTTCTTGTTTTAATCTCAGCCCACAAGATCTACAATTGGACTAGATGATCTTGTAGGTCCTTTCTATTATTCTATGATCTTCCATCTTATTTTCACACAGTATCCTGTTGAGGAGAGGAGTTGGGATAGGGAATGATTAGAGTCTGCCTGCTGTATGATGTCAACCCACCAAAATATCCCATGTTGTATGAAACAATACTAAAACTGGTCTTGCTCATCACCAGACATTTTCTTTCACAAATCTGAGGAGCTGAGTTCAAATTGACTTTGGATTCCTCTGTAGTATTTTGCATGCTTTGACTTTGTATCATTGACACTGTACATCATTAGTAAAAGCTAAACATCACCACCTGTAAATGTTATTACAATTTAAATTTGGAATTGATGCCCAAAGGAGATGGGTCAAAGGAGAAGTAAATGAAGTCATGGTCACTTAGAATTCAGTGTTTCACTAGCACCTTGCATGTGGTGATCGTCAAGATGTATATATACTCATATTTGTTCCACCCTAGCCAAGGACAAAACTTATCATGGGTAGTCTCCAATTGCAGTTGTGACTGCTACAAAGGATCTAATTTGCTAAGCAATTCTAGCTGGCAACAAGGTCCTGGTAGCAATAATTAACAGGCAAGCCCTGGAAGCTGAGCTGATAGTAATTAAGTCAACTCTCGTTCATCAACTGTAACATCTTACAGTCTGTACTGCTGTAAACTGATGAAAAAATAATATAACACTTTATGATTTCTCATAGTCATTTGTGAATCTTAAAAATTAGATGGGAGGACTTCAGCACAGTGTTAACACTAGCTTAGCATTAGTCTTGAATCATATTAGCAGCGCTTATGCTGAAAGGGACCTCTGAAAGTCATCTGGTTTAACTTCCTGCTCAAGCAAGGGCTAACTGGAATTTGATTTGTTTGTTCAGGGCTATATCCAGACAAGTTCTGAATATCACCAAGATGGAGGACCTCAGAACCTCTTTCGAAAACCACCTGTGCCAGCACTTGATTGCCTGCAGAGCGATTTTCTTTCCTAATGTCTTACTAGAACTTTCGTCACTTCAATTTATGCCTACTGCTTCTCAGCCTTTCACTATGACCCTCTGAAAAGAGATGGCTCCTTCTCTGAAATTACCACTTAAATGGCTGAAGACAGCAATTAGGCATCCCTACCAACTGATTGGCTCCCAGCCTCTATTGGCACCTAGGATTATTATAGAATTTGCTCCTGTTGAGCTCTGTTGAACCTCATGAGTCTTCTGTCAGCCTATATCTGTTTTTTAATGACAAGGAAGCCTAGTGACTTCACTCCTATTCTCTTATCCCTGATTAAATTATTGGTCTTCCTGCTCCTTCCCCATCTGAAATATTAGGTGTGTATTTTTTCTCCTGATATAATTTTAAAGTTTATTTTTTCACTTCCATTTCTTTTACAGATTGATAGGACTCTTGAAAATTAGATTTGGTTATTTGCTACGTAACTAAACTGATGAAATTGTGTGATCCATTCAGGAACAGAGGGGGCAGTGTTACTACAAAATCAGAGAGACTTTTTCTACCGTATTGCAAGTTGTGAATAGTTGCAAGCCATGAGCTGCCTGCAGCACAGAAATTAATCACTAAAGCAATTAATACAAAAATAATAAACTACAATATTCAATTATATTGGCAAAAATTTGCAAATAGAAAACTAATGAAATTAGTCACATGCCATTTTCTAAGCTCTTGTTTTGCCATGCCTGTTGTGAACTCTATGGTAATCAATTATAGTATGGTTTAAAAAAAAAGTTAAAAAGTTATAAAGGCAAATATTCTATGAGCAGTGTTCAAAATTAGAGAAAGATATTTACGTATTGATAATCAATTTTTCAGAAGTACTAGTATTGACATGCTAGTGATGTTTCAGCTTGGGCCATTTTCAAAGAAATAGACCTTCACTGGGGAAGGAGCCTAACAGATTCACAATTTAGTTGGTTTATATTGCATCTACATCTGCAGTTCCACAGGATTTATGGCCTTACTGGGCTCCGTTTATTTTCTTATTTAATCATTCTTCAGCACAGACTGAAAAGTCTGCTGACATAGAAAGGAGGGAATGTTGTGTTCTGATAATACCTCTAATATCCACAAATGTACTTAATGCCTGACATTCTATTAATTGCTAGCAATCTGCACAAAACTATTTTGGTTACCTACACAGACTTGCCCTCCACTATCTAAATGAAATGGAAATTGGCTTTCTTACGGCAGCTGTTTTCAGATGTCAAGATGATTTGTGCCTTTTGCTGTGTAGAATTCCACATACGAACGCAGGACTGAATCTGTAGACCTGCAGTGAAAGTGCAGAAACAGACTATGGGCTTGTTTTTACATCATAAACAAAATTATAAAAGGGAGTTCTAGGAAAGCACAACTTCCAGCAAAGTTGTATTTCAAAACAAAATCCTTACATATTGCTTACCTTTAACTCTTCCAACTGTTTGTATTGATGAGGAGAAAGATATATGGTGGTGGTCTGTCATGTGCAAAACTTTGTGTGAAATGAAAAATATAGATTTAATTTACTAGTTAACAGTATTTTTAGCAGTTGAAAATGTAAGATTTGTTCTGCAATCAATTATTTAAAACTAAAAGTTGCATAAATATCTTCTAAAACTTATTTGGCTCAGGAAGACTTATCTTTGCAGAAGAATTGTGACTTGTCAGAGGATCACACATTGTTTATATACACACTATTTTCATCCACTTCCAGGAAAACTGAGATTGGAGAACTTGTTCAATACTCAGTTGTCTGGGATGCTATTTCTTATCTAGAGAGGTCCTTAGACAAGTTTATGAAATTTTAAAATCTCATACAGTATTAAAGACATCATCTTAAAAAAAATTGGACTATGGATGGTAAAATTACTATGCTGCAGGACATAAAAATATTCAACAAATGAGTGACCTGATTCTGTGATCAGAAACAGTAGCAGTTTAGGAAAGACATATGTTTTAGTCAAGTGAAAGGTATGAGAGAACAATGTCTCCATTTTCACACTGAAACTGTTAGTTTGAACTATTAATAAATAAATAAATAAGCAATCTGATTTCAGAGTCATGGAACAAGTACAACTGCTCATAGGCCTAGGTAATGTAGAACTTCTTTAGGTTAAGATATGTCCAAGGCATGAAGATAGAGAAGGTAGCTGGACACTGCTCTCCCTTCAATCCTTAAGCACTGCCCAAAATGGGGCTCTGAGTATACAGTGAAATAATAATTGTTGAAAGCTTGGTTGAGTTTTTCTAGTTTTCCTCACACTGGAGGATTTATTGGCAGTATGAAGATCTTACGGAGTTATCTTAGAACAGTATTTGCTCTGAGACAGTACCTGAGAACTTTCATATACACAGCTGACAAGAAATAGAATTTTGCAAGGATGATCAATGAACAGATGAGGTACACATGGACGGCTCCAAAAGTGATGCCTCCAATTTTTTTCCCACTGGAAACTGTAAAAGATGCAATAAACACAATAACACTACTGGGTAGGGTAGAGCAAATTCTCATCTAGAAAAAATATTTTTCAACATAGACATCACCATTAGTCATGCACTTTCTGTACTTGTAAATTCTGCACTTGTGAAGGTGACCTACTGCTTCACAGCTGCTATGATGCTGCTGCTGCTAGGAAAATATTGCCCACACAGTCCACTTATCATCAGCTTGAGCAGGTGGAAGTCAAAAGACACGAAATCCTGAATATACAATGGGTGTGGTAAGATTGTCCAGCCGAGACTGGCAATGTATTCCACAGTCTTTTTCTGTGGGGCCCGGTGTTTTCATGTTGCAAAAGAAAGGTTGTCTTCTTCTCTTGGCTGACTTTGGGAGTTTGAGCCTTTAGCTTAGACAGTGTCGTGATGTAGCAGTTGATGGTTTGCCTGGGTCCCATGAAATTCAGAAGGATTAGCCTTTTCCTAACTTAGAAGACAGTGCACACCACTACTTATTTAGGACTGCGTCTTCAACTTTTTATTTGATGAAGAAATTCATGTCATGAGTCCATGATCCTATGTTTTGACTGCAACTCATGGTGGTGGCACCATGTCCTGTTACCAGTAATGAGGTGATCCAGGAAACTGTCACCTTCAGCCTCGTAGTGTTTAAATAGGCCCTGACAAATGTGCATACAATGTTCTTTTTCCTGTGTGAGTATTTGTGGGCCCTACCTGGAATGAAATTGTAATATTCCAGTGTTACCACCATTTTTTCCAACACATTGAAGACACAATTCCCTAGTCGTAAGCCACCAATTCATGTGGATGAGCTATAGAGACGCTCTTCATTTTGAGGTGTAATAGCTGTGCATGGCTGTCAGGAATGTGGTCATTCACATCAACGTTGCAACTGCTGAAGCGCACCACCCACCACCTCATTGTGCTACCATCCGCTGTTTGATCTCCATAAACATTCAGCAAGCATAGATGAATATCAATGAGTGCAATTTTTTCCACATAGAGGAATTCAGTTTTACACCATTGTTTCATCTACACTTTCATGTCAGATGCCATTCTGTCATACTGCCCCTCTGCTGCCATCTGTCACAAAATGTAATGGAATATTGGTAGGAAGGTTCAGCCTCTACTGCTGTACCGCCAACAACCACTTCTGACCTTGTGGGCCAGCATAATGAAGTAGGAGGCATTCCTTTCAGAGCAGCCTTTTTATGCTGCGCAAATTAGGTAACTGAATGCAGTTATACATTTGCTTTATCTGAGGATCATACTGAGACTGTGGCAAAATAGTTCAAAGGGGTTTTACATTACTATTACGTCAGATTATTTTTATGCTGGTTTGTGCATTCATAATTTATTTAAATTCCGAAATGGGCCACCGAGTACTGAAAAGAACATGCCAATGCCAATTTCTTTATAAGAACTAAACAGACCCAGATATGCCACACAGGAGAAGGAATCAGTCAAAACTTGCCTGAAAATGCTGATTGGAAGAAGCAGGTAAAAAACAAGGGATCAAGAGGTAGTAACAATACTATTGTTCCTTAGATTAAATTAATGTAAAAGCCGGGGTATTAATAATGGAGTGGTAGCTGAAAACAGCAGTAAATTTGTCACAGTTTAATAGTTCCCATGAATAAAACCAATTACAGCAACATTATTGTGCACATAGTTTTGTGCCTTGTAGGCCAACATGGAAATCTTGAAAGGAAAATAAAATTGGCAGAGGAATGGTTCTCTGTCTTTCTTAGCTTCTATTCAGAATGCCAGAATAAATACAGTCTCCTTTTTGTATACTAGGCACACAGCTTTTTGTCAGCATGCATTTGTTTCCTTAGAAGCACTGGAATAAAAACATGCTTGCATGTCAAAAAGGTCTGAAGCAAAGGCTTAGGTATGGGCTAGTTTAACTTCTTTTCATTCTACATAAACCATTTGAAGATATATAAATAATCCATATGGGAAAAAAATGCTTGTTTTAATACGGTATACGTTGTACAATGAGAAGCTGTCCTTAAAAATGCACCCTCCTCTTTTTGTGCAGCCTCCAGCAATCTTTCCCAGGGTTGTAAATGCTAGCTAGTTGTAGTTCTTGATATGTATTTAGAAGTATGTATCATTCAAAATAAGAATACAAGAAATGGGAAATTCCATGTCCAAATAAAGATTAAAGCATCAACATCAGTATATCATAATAATGATTTTAACCATTGAGCATTTTATTGACCACAGATTGTAGTATCAGCTGTTTTGCTGTTTCGTAGATCAGCTACCTAAAGATACTTAGAAGGTCATTAACTATGAAAAATGGGAGTAAATCCTTTTTCTCTTCAATTCAAACACTTTAGAAGGTCCTAGTCTTAAGATAATTTTCTCAAATCTCTGGCTTTCTTAGGCAAAAATTGATCTTTTCTTTTACAACTTTGGAAGAAGTAATAAATATTTCTAACCAATATAATAAATACTACAAGAACTAAAATATCTTGTCCAGAAGTCTTTGGAGTGATTAGGAAAACCTGTGTAAAGTCCACTTTTTTTTTTTTTTATGAAATATTTGTACTCCTATGTAGCAATATTATGGATATGACAGCACTTTCAGCTGACTGAGATTCTATGAAAGAAAAACAATTAAAAAAAGAAAAACAAAAACAAATAAACCTTCTGAATATCTCTATTATTATGCCATGCTACCATCTCACAGATGTTTTTTTCTTCTTGATCACATTATCCAAAGCAAAAGGAAACTGATATGCAAGTCAGAGGGAGTATATATGACTTCAAAGAGAAGAAGAGGAAATCTGAAATCCTTGCAGTTCTCTCATCTAAATAGTGCAAAAAATGAGAAGAAAACTGAGGCCAGATAAACTGTAAGAGCACTAATGAAAAATTACCTAATGCTCAATATTTCAAGAGTAAGCATGTCTAGTCTTTCTAAATATACCTGTTATGAAATGAATTTAAAATTTTTTAAAATACTTTTGACGTCAACAATATCCAAAAATTCCAAAAACAGTTGGCCTTCATTTTGTTCCTTTTCTTTTGAAATCTATGGTAAACTTTTCAGTAAAAGCTGAGCTTGACTGGTAGAAGAATTACTTGAGTGCAGAACACTTAGAAATAATCACACATTACACCTAATATATCAGAAAGGCAACAATTATTGGATTGTTTTAATGTTTTTCAAATTGCCTGTTTTGGAGGAAAGGAATAATAAAAAAACAACTGTAATGCATCTTTCAAATGCCCCCAATCAAGATAAAACAGATCAAAAGTTCAATCTCTAAATTATTTGATCACTCTTATTTTCTTGTCCTCTATACTTGACCCATGATATGACTACTGAACAGAGATAATTTATATGCTTTTAAACACATGTAAAAAGGCATCAGGGTTAGCCCTCTCTGGTAATCTATTTATCTTACATCAAATTAACTTTTCACATTGGATATTTGACAAGATAATGGATAAATAAGATAAAGAATGTACAGTGTGCTTTTTTTTGGTGATAATTATTTTAACAGGAATTTGCAGAAAGCAGAAGGATGAAGAAGATGCTCTTGGATTTCAAAAATGGGATCAACTAAGCATGTAATTACTTTCTCAAAGGTTCATAAAACTGTGCTGAACTATCTGACCAGGAGTTCAAATTTTGGTCACTATGTTGATATTGTTAATCATCATCCACTGTAAGTGCTGCAAAAATAAGACTATCTCTTTTGAAATAATTTAAATGCTCCCAAGACACTGAATACGCAAAAACCATTAAAACTTGTAAAAACTTAGAAGTATTAATGAGTTTTTTATATTAATATCTATACAAAGTGGGGAAAAAGTACCAAATATCAGATACAAAATACTATCAATTGTATTTTAAATTGCATAGCTTTTATCAATGGCAGGCTTTCAGTCTCATTTCTTCTTCCTTAGAAATCAGAATTAGCACAGAAAAAATGATGAAAACCTGTCAACTGAGACGCAGAACTACTCCACACGAAAGGATTTACATACAAATATAAATTGACTTTGACAGGCTTGATATGTTGTGTAGGAAAACGGAAATGTGAAATGAGAAATACAACTGTTTTATTAGGTCTTTCTGAAACATAGTGAAAGGTAAAAAACTGGCTACAAACTGATCAAATGCAGCCAATAGAGATTTCACATGATATTTCAGATTGCACAAGATTTTTACATAGGAGTAACATGAAAACTGGATGCATGACCATAATTCCACAAGATAGAAATTTAAGGTTTGCAAATACTGGGCATTCTAATTAGCATTTGTCTCTCTTACATAGCTTAAAATATAATTATTTATGTTTCAGCATTTCCAGCTAGGAAATGTTTCAATGCAATTCAATAAAAATATCGACGTTGTCTATGTTCCTTCCTATCCCCAGCATCTGGGGTATTAAGAAAAGAGTAAATCTTCATTGATACTGCACAAGCTCTTATGAGCAACATTATCAGTGAATTACCGAACCTGGGCTAGCCGGAAATACAAAGCACAGAACACTATGAAGTAAGTTAACTCCAGCCCAAGCAGACTTGCAGTAAACAAAACAAATACTACTTAATTTAATGATGTAATGCACTGAGTAAATAAGTAACAATGCAGTAGATATGATAAGCATCATATCTAATACAGTGATATGAAGCATGCACATTGGTGAGAGTCAGTGACATTGCAAAGAGGAAAGATTTTTTGAACAACTACTTTAACAAGCAGGGCAATGGGGAATTTTAAACTGCTGAGGCAGAAGGTTTCCAATAATAGCTCAGTTCTGAAATGGTTCAAGACATGAACGTTAACAAATTACAAGGTCAGAGTAACACTTCATCATGCCAGACCTTCCTTTTATTGTCTTAAGCACTAATATAGAATTAATCTAAATCTACACAGGGAATCGCATAAGTTTATAGGCTATAAATTATCAGCTACTTTACATCTAGGCTGTTCAGCCTTACCTTTTTACTTGGGAGAGACCCATTTCACCTATTCCTAATGTACATAATACTTCCTGGTCACCTTTCTTCCAGTTAGCTCTTGACATATTACCTGCTGTGTACTTAATGCTGCGGGTTTATGTGTGCAGACTTGCTATTAATCTACTTTTTTATTCTTTCCTGTTGTATAAGGTTATTTGTATACGATGCTGTATATATATGAGAAACGGTATAAGAAATTGTATCAAATAACACTAATATTCAAAGGATATTGTTGTCCATCACTCAAAAATGATTGCATAGTACAATTTTCTAAGTTCTCCTATACTACGGTCTGCAAGTAAAAGTGGTGATCCAGATCCATATAATGGTTAATATAAATCCTGTCATTTTGTTATTCTCAAAGTATTAGATTTGGTTTGGTCTGGAAATGAAACATGATTTACTTTAAATTAACTTTCACTTTTTTGTTGCTTTCCTGTAAAGACTCAGAATCATCGTGATCATGTGCAACAAAAGGTGATGCAGAGAAAACAACCAAACATTATCAAATATCACAAAATTCTGAAAGGCACATGTTTGAAATGCTTCAGATATCCCTTATTTGCAAAACATATTTTACTGTGCAACATTTGTTCTTAATTTATAGAAACTGACAGAGTTGACAATGATGTTTTGTGGAAGATTATAACTGTGGTACTAGAAATTAATTCTTTCAAAAAGCTCTAACATTTACAAATTTTAATATTTAGAATAATTAACTGAAAATTACTTGTTTCTTAAGTATTGGCACTATACCCCTTCCCCTTTTTATTTGCCTTTCTTTTTCTACTCTGTCACAATGGACACTAACCCCAATGTGGGAAACAGAAAATCAAATCACTGAAATCATCCTATCATACTTACGTAAAAATACATTATAATATTTCTATATGTTTATACATAGAAGAAAATTTAAAAAGGATTGTTATCCTGGTACATCATTTCCCATTGTCCTATGGAATCAGATTTAATGTTTTTGCATTAATGAAATGTGTTGTCCAGTTCAAGAGACCAAAAAGCTCATGCACATCATTTTCACATACTCAAACATATTATTCAATAAAAAGTTTTGTATTTTTTTATTTAATGGCATACTACTACTGTGGAGATTAATACAGTGTATGTATAACTGACTATGGTATGTAATGGCCAAACACTGCATTTAGCTGAGAATAAAATCAGATTTTTCTGAGCTGCTGTTCAGCAAAGAAAGGCAGTTGTTAGGTCCTGCACACCAAAAATATGCAGGTTTTGGTAGTAACTGGTAATTAGTTGCATTTAACTTCACTTTCCATGTTATCACAGACTGTTTGGAGGCTGAGCAAAGGGTTACAGGTGGTACATTAGCACAGAAAGGAAGTTTTCAGCCCCTGAGGACAAGTGGACTAAACTGAAGATTATATGCTCCTACTGTGGCCATTCTGGAAAATGAAGTACAGAAAACAGATTTAAAAAATATAATATTAATCTTAATCTTTTAAATATCTCATTGCAATAGAGTGAAGCCAAATATTTCCCCTTTGTCTTATCTAGAAGTGTCAAATTTATAATCTGAAGAAATACATATTGTTTCAATATTTTAACACTTCCTGATTACTTTTCGCAATGTAAAATCTATGTACGTCAAATTGTTATCACTAAGTTCAAAATACAAGAGCTGCTCCAAAGTACTGCATTGTATGTTATTATTATGACATCAGAAGCAAATGCTGGTGATATGTCAGTAGAAGTTTAGCCTTCCTACCAACATTCCATTACATTTTGTTTTTATGTGATAGATGGCAGCAGAGGGGCAGTCTGACAGAATGGCATCTGACATGGAAGTGCACATGAAACAAAATTGTGTCACTGAATTCCTCCAAGTGGCACCCACTGATATTCATTGACACTTGCTGAACGTTTACGGAGACCAAAAAGTGAATGTGAGTACAGTGAGGTGGTGGATGGTTTGTTTCAGTACTGACGACAGTGACAGTGGGTCACCTCCACTAGTCTAAATTTCTACAAAGAGATATACTGGCTCTTGTCCATTGCTATTGAAAATGCATAACTAATGGTGGTGACTATGTTGAAAAAGATTATTTTGTAGCTGAGCATTTGCTCTATCAACTAGTTTTATTGTGCTTTTTGTATCAGCTGTATCTTCCATGGAAATAAATAGGAGGCACTATTTTTAGAGGGTGGCCTATGCATATTGTCTGGAAAATCATGGGCTAAAATGTTTATTCTATCAATATTAAAAAAAATAATAATAATAAAAAGAGTAAAAGAAGCCACTACACAAAACTCACACACAAAAAATAACCCATAACTATATAAGAAAATGCTCTAACAGAAGCAGAAGTGGTTAATTAAAAATCTCTCACACAGGTCACTATGTGCTACTGAGAGAGTGTGGAAGAGGTTACTATAGCTGTGGGTAGCTGAGAGAAGTATTTGTAACTAGAAGCATTTTTATTTAGAACAGCTTGTGAAAACCAAAAAGCTTTTTCATTCTTTCTGTTAGCACAGTGGTGTAGTAGCAACAGTGGGCAAACAGGCACTGGAGAGCTATAGGCAAATAGTTAATGACATTATTATAGCGGCTCCTGTAAGTTCCTATGTTTGAGACTTTCTTCTGTGCTGTTTTTATCAAAGGGCCATGCTTGGTCCATCTAAAATAAAAAAGCTATTACAACTCTGAATTCAGGACTGTATCCCCATTACTGCACCTAATGAAGGATCATATTCCCTCTCTTACTAAATCAGAGTAAAAAGAGTAAACCCATAATGAGAAGACCACAGTTCTAGCAATCTTTCTTATTGTTTGTTTTTGTTTAGCACTATGACTTTCCTTTTGGTTGTCTTGTCTTGACACCCTCATTCTCCAGGGTGTAATCTGCATTCATCAGCTATGAAAAGGACATCTGTCTGTTAAGGTAGATTTAAATGGATCTAAGTTAGAGTTACTTTTACCATTATTTTTTTTTTCTATACTCCCACATAAACCCTAAATTTGATGTAGAATTTGAAATCACCTTCAAGCAATTTCAAACCGCAACTAAGAAAATATTTCTCAGCAAACATGGAATGACAGACTAGAGAAATTTCTGAATTTCAGTGCATACTGGAGAGAGAGGGCAGGGGAGGCTACAGCTCCATTATTTTCACACAATCTACTGTAGGATAGAATTCTCTTCCATCACTGAATATCTTCTTAACAGTTGCACTGCTGCACAGTAAAACACTTCTCAAAGGTTATGCGGGGACAGTTTTCTGTATGTGCATATGTGTATAATATACATATAAATAATTAAAACTGTGTATCTTTAGAAAATGAATAGAGTATATATTAGAAATATTTTTAAAAAATCCCTTCAAACATATTTCTGACTTAGCAAGTGAGTATCTATTCATTACACAAAGTTTTCACTTAAACTATTCACTATAGCTCCAAAGATATACCTCTTTTTCTGAGCCTATACACAGCATTTCTAATGAATTGAGAACAACTCTTATCTACTTACGGAAGTGCACATTGTATCTTGGTATCATTTTTCAGCAAGAATTTCATGTTTAATCACAGTTTCTGTGAGTAGAGAGAACCATGTGCCCATGGCAATGACACTAAACATTTGCATAGATCTGATTGCTGAAGCAGAGCCTAAGACCTTAATTTAGAAGAGCGCATAAATTTATGCCTATCTGTAAGTATACCCTTGAGCCTGACTGCCACTGAAACAAAAATGATGAAAATGTGACCTTCGATATCACAATTCACACAGCAAGATAACACCTTAATCATAAGATCAATAACAAAAGCAAGCAACACTGACTTCAGACAGTAGCTTAGCTACAGCTTAACTTTCTTTATTGGAATGTAATTTGGTCCTCAAGTGTGCAAAAACCAAATGTAGGAACATAAAAGCAAGCTTTCTACACCTTCAGTCAAGAGACTCGTTACTGAACATTTCTTCTTGAGGATTTTACTTTTTTTTAAATTACACAGCATATTGTGAATACGGGCATTGCTGAATATGGTGATTCTAGTGAGAAAGATAACAATGAAAAACAAGTATCTAATAAAACAGAAAAATACATTTTGCTAGTAAAAACAGCCAAAACAAGGAACAGAAAAGTCAAGGTCAAGCAATCCATAATTTCACAGAAAAAAATGGACAGGTCAGAACTTGCATTGGAAGAAATATCATTAACTGCAGAAGAAAGAGAAATGCTAGACAAAGGCTATTGAATAGCTTCACACGAGAAGACAGCAGATGCATGATTTAAATCTACCTAGTTACTTGGGGTTGGTTTTGATATCATCAACCAAAGGAAAGAAGACTGTCAATAGCAAGAGTTATATGCATTTGTAGTGAAAAGGTCATAAAAGTTGCATGCTATACATTTTCTTTTTTTAAATGTTTCCAAGTAAATTTTTAATGTAAACAAGAAGAACCTATAACCAAAGCTTCAGTATGTAAAGAACTTGAAAGGTTAGTAGTTAGTAAGTAGTAATAAGTAGTTAGTAGTTAGTAATGTAGCCGATCACTGAGCACTGATGCATTTTAGTATACAATTCTTGAACAAATTTAATAAAAAATGCAAGATATGTGCCACGTCTCTTGAAAAATAAGTTAGTTCTATATGACATGTTGGTTATCTGATTTTATGCATTAGCAACTGTGCACACAGATAAGTCAGTTTGATCCTCTGCTGGAATTGCAGTGAATTATTTTTAAGTGCGTGTTAGGAAAAAGGCATTTCTGTTTATCTTTTGAAAGCTTGTTAATAGTAATACATGGTTTTATTATGGATTAGTAATTCAAGAAATGAAAATAATGTATCTATTTTCTCAAATATCTCCTACCAAACTCAAAACTTTAAATCTTTCTACTATTCTCCCTGAATTTCTAAGTTAGTGCAGAGATGCTCACCTCAAGAGGGTCACAGAGCTAACAGTCGTATACCAGAGGACATAGTTCAGCTTTGAACATCTCCTTGGGGAGGCAACTAGGGTCTCATGAGAAGAACTTATAGTTGGTGCTTTTACACTCTCAGGATAAGCAAGAGGTCCTACTATGAGCAGGATGATGCAAATAGATGATTGGACTGAATGATCTTGGAGGTCTTTTTCAACCTTGGTGACTCTATGATTCTATGACTCTGTGGTTCTTTGCATTTGCTTTTTTAGAGAAATTTTAATCAAGATATTCCTTTAGCCTTTGAAAAAGAGGAGGAAAATGATTTTTTTCCATAGGCAGATCAAATTTGACTAAGTTTTTTAGTTCATAGAAATTGACTAAATTTTAGAATTAAGGTTAAAGTAAGAGCCTGCTTAAAGCACAACCAACCTGTTGTAAAATGCAATCTGTTAGTGTCTTTATAGGTAAAAATAACACCAAAAAACACCAAAACCAAACCGTGAACAAAACTGAATGCAGACAAAATCTCTTCTCCTTATGAATGTACAGCCCATATTACTGACCTAAGGCAATAGATAACAGCACGTTCCTTAGCTCTAAATCATCACAAAAAGTATGGATTTGGATTCTGACAAACAGCCAAAGAGAGTAGAAATGTGTTGTGTAGGGTACAAATGAGGAGAGATTACTTGGCTGGCAGTTGGCTGTGCTCCAGTCATCCTCTGACAGGCTGGAATCTCCTCAGAACTCAAACAGCAGGTTATGGCTGTATTAATCTAATGACATAAACTGCTTTCAAACATCACAAAGAGCATAGCAGGTTAAATTCACATTTAAAGTACTGTGCTCTTTTGAGAATGTAGTCCTGTGCTTTGAAGTGTGTTCCTCTGAAAATGCTAGGTGAGAATTCAGGGCAACAAACCTTGTGTCAGAGAAAAGCTGAAGGTACTGTAAAACATGCAATTTTACTGGAAGCTTTGTGTTTGCCAAGAATACTCTTATATAACAAATTTGGAATGAAAAAAGGCAGAGTGTGGTCATTCCTATAAGTTCAAGGAAATAATCTCCTTGATCCGTACTTGCTAGATATCCTTGACAATTTTCAAACAAGCCATTTTTGATTGGCAGGTGTTCGGTAGTACTGTACATTAGTTCTAACAAATGATAGAACTTAAGGGGACTGATTTTTCTATCAGCGTGCTTATGCATACATATACCAAATTCTGCAGTGCAAACTGCCACTAAGGAAACTGGAATTGATTGTTGACTACTGTGTGAACTTTACCTTCTAAGATGGACAAGTTTGGACTTTGTGCAGATTTTATTTCCTCTAATATTGTTATAGCCCTTATCTGTTTCATTACGTGTGAGATTTAATTGTATTGACACATGATCAGCAATGTTTCATAAATTATTGCAATGCCTGTGATGGAAAGTAATGTATCACTGAAAATTGTATTTATTTTATTCAGAGGAACCAGTAAAGTATTGATGCTTCTTAATTTCAGATATACAACTCTAAATTACAGGAAAATTCATTGAGAAAAATTCATTGAGATATTTTTTTTTCTCAATTGTATTTCTTTGTAACTTCTTATAAAAAGCTACATTTTTTTTTTCCTTAAGTTTGTGAGAAACATGTTCAAAATCAAAAATTTGTAGTCAAGTAAAGATCTTCATAAACAGCAGTTTATTTATTATTGCAATAGTAGGCACACACTCCCTACTGACAAGAGAGAAATCACACGTCTAGTTAATGAAATCCATTCCACTGAATACCCTGGGTCTGACATAGGTAATACTTCTCCTGGCACTTATTGTTGAGCGTCTCAGGCTTACAATCTTCCTGATGCTGTTGCTACGATACAAGGTCTGTTACCAGCTACTACTTTTAGGTATGTTTTTACTTTTCTATTTACTTTTCTATGGAGATAGGAGGGCAATGTTTCCAAAAGTTAGAGCATTCATTCTGTCCTGTACAAGGCTCTCCCTACCATGAGTCTTTACCTTACCTTGTGCCTGTGCCAATTCTACCCAGGTCAGAATGCCCCAGTCTCAACTTCACTCTGTTCAACAGCTTTCTTTGTGGAAAACAACTTATCCAACACTACATACAGAAATACTGGAAACTTCCACTGCAAAAACACAATCTGCCTCTCATAATTTCCCCTCTTTTTCTTTGTACCCTTCTTGTGTTTTTGCCCCAAAGTATAAAACACTTCTTATATAAGAAAACTATCTTTCTAATCAGGCATGACAATTGACAATAATAATTTATCAAAACTAATAATCTTGCTATTCTCCATACTCTAATATATATATGCTTATTTTTAAAAATAACAATTTTTTCACTACTGTATGATTCCTCCTGATAAGAACAGGTAGTAAGTCTTGAATTAATGCATAACCAGACTGTAGTACTAAGGAATGTGGGGAAGACGGGGAAATTTAGAGATAGTAAAGAAAGAAGTTCTAGCAAAAGTCTTACAGAGTGCGGATAGTTACCACCAAAGGATCCAGCAACATTTTGTTGGTCTGTGGGGAGGCATCAGATTGGTCAGCAACATCTTGATAACTAACAGTTGCAGTTTGGCAGAGAGGAACCTGTTCTTCCTTGGGACACTCGGGGCCTGCCTACCCCAACTATCAGGGACATCATGTTCTGTCCATCGTGGTGATGGTAGCTGTCAGGGTACCCACAGTTTGTTCATCATGAGGAACAGCACATCTGTCCTCTTACCACTGTACTCATTGTCCCAAATAAACCAAGATCAGAAGGTAGGTGAAATCCAAAGTTTTGGAGCGTGACCAAAGTCTTCCTGTAATTTTGCCAGCTCAGTAACAGAACAGGGGACCTCCCTGATAATAACATCAGAGTACCCACTTTTGCCTTCTTCATATTCATGCCCAGTTTCTTTTGGAGGGCAGAGAAGGATTACTGGGTTTTCTAATATTTCTTTTTGGGCTTTCACATCCTCCAGACTTTCTCCTGGATACAGGTCATTACCTGGGCAACTAGCGTTAACATCTCCCTCTCGTTTACTAGCTGTTCTCTAAGAGCTTTGTTAAAGGAGAACTTTTGAATATTTTTGTTTCTATAACTGTCCCCTAAGATTTTCTACTTGGCCCTGCAGGTATGTGACCAATTCCTGCAAGGACTGAATAATTTGGATTTATGGCATGTGCTGCTGGTTGTGGGTCTTTAAAGCAGCAGTAAGAGCAGCTCCTAGAACTGCACAACTAATTGATTTTTCCCTTTCTCTACCCAATACAAGCTTGTTTGTGAAGGGAATTTATATGATCCACGACTCCCTCTATATTAGACCAGTTATTCTGCTCCCATTCTATTCCCACAGGGGAGGGGTTGGCACCACGGTTTTCTAAGAGGATGAAAAGCAGACTTCCACCCTCATTCTTCCTTTTTTTCTTTTTGTTTGTTTGTTTGTTTATTTGTTTTTGTTTGTTAATGATCATGGCTCAAAATGTGGGGCAATCTCTTCGGGGGGTGGAGGGTGGGGTGGGAGGGCAAAACACGTAATATCAACAACTGAACAATTTGCTTCTTACACTCTCAAAGGGTCAACTTCCTTTTTTATACCAATAAGGCATTTGGTGCTACGACCTGGACACATTCAGGCCAACCTCTAGATAAAGGGTCTAGTAGCTTAGACAACTGTGCAATAGATTTTATTTTGTTTCCCCCTTTCTTGTGTTATAACTCCTAGGGCAACTCCTTCACTGACACTTAACAAAAAGGTGAAATGGTTTCTTTAAGGCAGGCAGTTCTAACACTGGTGCTGTCATTAAGTCCCATTTTGATACTTCTACTAATTCTTTTTCCTCTTTTGTCCATTTAATACGTTGAGTTCTCCCTCTGATAGTTTGAGATACAACCCCCCCCTCTTTTTTTTTTTTTTTTGTGCATATGCTTCTATTCATAATCAGGACAATAATAATAAGGACCATTCATAATCAACAGTATCCAATTAAACCTAAAAACTTGCAATTCCCACTTTGTTCTGGGTAGAGAAAGTTGCACAGTTCCCTGAATTCTTTCAGAATTTATTCTCCATCTCCCTTCAGAAATCATATGCCCAAGGTATTTGACTTCTTTTTCCACATACTGCAGTTTATTTTTAGACACCCTTACCAACGTTCCTCCAAGAAGTTCAAGAGTTGTAGTCTCTTCTACTTTAGACTCCTCTGTTCCACAGATCAGCAAATCATTCACATACTATAACAACTTGACCCCCTCTTCAACCTGAAACTTTTCTAAAACTTTCTCCAGCACTTGTTCAAAAGATTCTGTGAACCCTTTGGTGTAAAACAATCCACCTATATTTCTGCTTTTGTCTCGTTTCTGGGTCCTCCCATTCAAAGACAAAAAAGATCTCAACTCTCAGTCCAAAAGGCAGGTCCAGAAAACATCTTCTGAGTCTATTACACTAGACCATTTGTGTTTGTGTGGGAACTGATTCATTAGAGTACAGGGGTTAGGAACCACAGGGTGTCACTTGAGAACTATTTCATTAATTTTTCTTAGATCTTGCACCAGCCAATACGTACCATCTGCCTTCCGTACTGACAAAATTGGGGTGTTATAGGGTGACGTACAGGGGTCCAGAAGACCATCTTTAACCAGTGTCTGTATTATAGGTTTTAGACCCAATATCTCTTCTAAAGGTATGGGATATTATCAGTGTTTCACAGCTTCATATCCTTCTTGGACAGTTATTTTTAAGGGAGTAATTGTGAGTCTACCCCAGTTTCCTTCCGCTGCCTTTGGATTTATTTCTTTTTATCATCAGCTGTTAACAAATTCATTGATACCTTTATAATTGTTCCACAAGTTTTCAACTGCAATCCTAATTTAACTATTTAATCTCTCCCCAGTGAATTGGACCCTGCTTCTGGTACATTTAACAATTGCCCTGTGACTGTTTTATCTTCCTATTTTAATTCAGCATTCTCAAAAATTGAAACTCTCATTCCCTACCCTGTATCCCTGTTAGTTTTAAAGTGTTCCCATTTAAATTAAGTCCAGGTATCTTATAAGTTTAAGATTTTATTTCACTTTTAAAATTTCTTACTACAGAAGTAAGGCAAGAGTTTACATATCCTGTATCTCCTGGTAACACTGGAACTTCCCTAAGAGGATACACAGAAGTGATAGTGGGGTTAATGCAATTAGATTTAGGAAAGGGGAAATTTATAATATTGTATAATTACAATACATTGTACCAATTCTTTCTTAAGTCGACAGAGCTTTTTCTTTTCATCATCAGCACTAGTCACAGAATTCTATTCAGATGAACTGTTAAGGAGGTGATCCAAGCCAATACCCTCCACTTTGTAAGCTGTCTCCAGCCTCCCTCCTGTAGTTACAGGACTTGATTCAAAGACAGGATGGTAAGGGGGAGATGCTGTTCCATAGAGGAAAGTGAATCAGTTCTAATCCTAGGGAGAGGTACAGAGGAGGTAAAGAGCTTAAAGGATCCCTGGGGTTTCTCTGTTCTTCCTTATCTACAGAATTTCATCTAGCCGTGATTGGCTGTTGTATTCCCTGAATACAACAAGCGGCATACACAGACTCCTCCAAAAAAAAAAGGAGTTTTACTGTTTACATACATGTTCAAAGCCTGACAAATGCAGTATTCATCAGACTTGTATTTTGGCCTAAATACTGATTCCCTTACAATTGGTTCTTTAGGCCATACAACAGCACAATTCCTAATCATTTCTGTTTTTCCTTATCTCTGGTTCTTGAACTTCTCTTCCAGCTTTTGAGCATACTCTCTAAAGGACTTATAGCAGGCACCGCTCTGAGGACCTTCTCTCTGTCCTCTCCTTTGGAACTCGTATTCCCCATTTCTCTCAGCAACCCATGGTCATATGAATGCAGAAACCACCCTTCTGCAGCCAACCCAATTCTCGGTTCTAGAAAATCAGGTGTACCATCAAGCAAACTGCTTTGTGAGACATTCATGTAAGGCATAAAAGTCCTGGATATCGACCTCCAAGGCAGTACTTAACTGCAAATTATTGTTCTTACCTTGGTCTGTGCACAGTTGCTGGGAATTATCAGGTCTATTTTACAAAAAAAGGTCTATTTTACAGGCACTATTTTGCAGTGCCTGCTGTCTTTCCCTATCCCTCCAGCTGTTCACAGATCTTGCCTCAGATCTACAGCTGGGTCCACAGCCGACTCCACAATGAATCACCACTGCCAACCCACAGGGCCACAGAAATAAAAGCAGGGTGCACTGTCCTGTCTTATAGAGGTGGAGTCTACCTCTCACAACTAATGACAAAGGGATGTAAGACTTTGCAGAAAATGTTGGAATCATCATAGGCTGTAAATCTACAGTTCAGTAATTGTCCTGTGCTTTAGACCTTTTTCTCCACTGTCACTTTCTATCTGTTACAGACTGCCTTTTCTTAACATTTAGTTGTACAGTTTATGACTGCTAGCTAATTTATTCCTACCCTTCTGCTGTTAGTTTGCATGGGACACTACTGTTGGTTGTATATGAAATAGTTTCATCTGTGACAGTAAATGGAAGAGCTAGGATTGCAACAAAGGCTATAGAGTTATTTATGTTCACTTCAGCCTATGCTTCCTTTCTCTGCTCCACAGCTTAAGTTAGATAAATGTACTGATGATGTTCCAGCTCTTACCTTAATAAATAAATAAATAAATAAAATTATAAATAATAAACATTGATATTATTAACATGTAATAAAAATAATAAAATATTAATTAATCCAAAATGTTAAAGCTAATATATGCCAGAAGTTACTCATAATTTCTTAACAGAGTGACATTTCATTTCTCCGAGCTGCACCAAAATCTTTACCTCTGCCCCTTGTTCTGGAAAAAAAGGAACTACTGTTCTCTAGCTCTTTTTTAGATTCTCTTCTGGTTTTTTATGCAACTCCAGAAGAGAACTTCTTCACTTTTCTGGCAGGGTAAGGCATATTTAATTTTCAGTTTTAGGGTGTTTCCTCTTTTAAGAATCACTCTCCTTGCTGGATTTGTCACACCTTAGGAAAAATATATTATGCATATGGAGGCAGCCAGTTGTTTATCTGCTTAATTGTTTATCACCATTCTTCTCATATGACTCCCATTTACTCCTAAATAAAGAAGTTTTCTTCTCCCACGATAAGAAAGCAAGATTTTTGATTCTCAGTTATGAGGTTTTATATTACCTCAGGATATCACCATGATTTCTGCTGTTCTGCTGTCCAGTGACACTAGATACTTCCCTACATAATGAAATTAATTACAGAAGTTTAACAGCCACTTAACCAGCACAGTCTATTCTCAGCCACCTTAAGATGTATCTTTCTAGAAACCCTTTTTTGTAAAGAGCTGTCAATTGGCAGTGATTTTAGGCTTTTCCAAGAAATTCTGAAACTTTCTGCACTTTCTGAATTTATCTTTAGGATCATCCCAGAAAGATACACATAAGAAAATTCAAATTCACACATTTTCTGTAAGCAGGTTTCCTTACTCACATCCCACTTAGGTCAGTTCTCTTAACACCTATGTAGTTACTTTGGTGATTTTATGCTTTGCTCTTTAAAGGAAAATCAGAAATAAAAATGCAATTAAATATTAGTTTCATTAATTCACTTTATTTTGTTTTGAATTGCTTTATGTAGCAGTGATTTTAATTTAACTACACAATAACTAAAATAAACATTTAATAAAAAATTATGAATATAATATTAACTGTTAATGAGGAAATCTCCCTTATTTAATCTCCAATAAAATATTACTTGGTTTAATCTGATTTTTTCTTGTCTCTTTTAAACCTTTCTTGTCTTAATTTTCCATTCTATAATACAATCAGTGCCTAAAGATAATATTTAATAGAATATTAGGTTGTCTTTCAATGTGATTGCGAAATAGTGTATTTTTACTTGTATTAAGACCATGGATGTTACTCATAGGGCTAAAGTGCAGATTTAGGTCTGGTTGGTATGAACTGCAACCCTTATTACAAAGTACCACACATATTTCTCTGAGTCATAAAACCTTTTATGGTTTCTACGTGTCTTCAAGGGTTCTCCATAGGATATTTTTTTTTTTTTTCCATTAGGCTGTTTTAGATAATAATTGTACTTCTTGCACTGGCTCAACTGTGACAAGACATCACTGAAGAGAGGTCAGAGAGCATTAATTCTTCACAATTCCAAACTGCTTTCAGAACACAGTATATAGACTCCTAATATATGTATATGTATAGATATGTATAGAGGCAGATGATCCAGGGGATTCTGGTGCTGATGAACAGGTACATAGGTCAAGTGTCACCAGTAAAAAAGAGTTTTGTAATCTTCTACTGACTGTGGATCATGATTGAAAGATCCAAATGGTCTTATCAAAGTGTTTCACCAGTTATTCAAGGTAAATTCACACCATTACAGTATTTTCCCTATTTGGCAACAATATGACTGCTAGGACAAAGCTTTGCTTGAGTTTGAACAGCAGTCTGAACAAGAATTCCAGTAGGATGAAATAGCAGTTTGTTTCCACAGCTATTTCCATCCTTGAATTCCAGTGTCAGCTCAGCAGTGGCTGTGGTCAGCTGGGTTAGCTAGTGTCAATTGTGATAATCATGACTTTGTGCCTTCTAAGAGTCTACTACTGCCACCAAATTTCTCACAGACCATCACTGGTCCCAAGCCTAGCAATGGTGTTTACTCACTATATTAAGCATCTTGCTAGGGCTGATCTTGCATATGAGAAAAGCATAAACTATTTTGTTATTTCTGCTAATGAGTATCTAAATATAAACAGCTAGCTATCGAGGAGAAATTAGAAATTCTGTGTCACTAAGACTGACATAAACTTCTGTCTTGGTAAGGCCTGTTGTAAGCTGCCCATTGCCCCCCCAAATGTTTACATGCCTATCTATCAAACACTGTGAAG
Organism: Centrocercus urophasianus; assembly: GCF_019232065.1. NCBI lineage: Eukaryota > Metazoa > Chordata > Aves > Galliformes > Phasianidae > Centrocercus > Centrocercus urophasianus. The sequence goes on from NW_024884364.1 coordinate 23,535,977, forward strand.
CTGACACCTACTCTCAGGAATGATACCTACCTTGTCAGCAAAAGCTCTGCTGTGGCTCGTCAGGGGAGGTGAGCAAGCTAATGCTTGACTCAACAGCTCCTAGACATGTTTTGTGAGTATTAATGAATAAACAATTGTTAAACCATCAAACTGTTTGCATCATGCTTTGTTCCAGATTAAAGGTACCCCAAAAACATGACTCAAAGAGAGGCTTAAACACCAACAGACACATCAATCTGACTAGCAAAGACAACTAACCTTGTCATAGGGACTAAATTAATGTCTGGTTTCCAAGCAGCAGTGGTTGATCCAGGCCAACAAACTGTCTGACAAAGTCTCTTTATTCAGTCAGCAGAAAAAATATTAGTAGCAGCAGTGGGGCTAAGCAGATTACCTAAGTACTTTACTTGGTACGGCTACATCTCTTTAGTGGACTATAGAAGGGACCAGAGACTGAAACCCTGCAAGCACTCTGAATAATTCGTTGCTCCCTTGAATGTAGACGTCATAGTATTTGTAAAGCATTGTCTCCATCAACAGTGGTACCACTTTGGTAGTTCAGAAATTTCCATAAAATATTATTGGAGTGATTCCATCTTTCCTAGTTGGCAGAGAAAACATGAAATTCAAGCTAAACAAAAAGTTGAGAAAAAAAAATGACACTTGAATTTTTGTCTCTTGACCTCCTTCAGACCTGGCATTTTGCCCTTTCATTTCTTGGTGCCCAGTGGGAAACATGAAGGAGGCTGATACATCAGTTTTCACCATCTGCAAACTAAGAAGGAAAATAGACCAATTTCACTGCGCAAAAAAAATCTAAAGTGATAGTGAAGGCAAAAAGTTCAAAATGCCATTACCTTCTGTCAGAAATGGATCTTTAAAAGCACATAAAAGCTGATCATGTCCCTAGTGTAAAATAAACCAGGAGATGACAGGAAAAGATATTTATAAGGAATAGAAGGAAAGTGCTTTGCTTTGGAATCCAGCCATAAGGGAAAGTGCAGCTAAGGATAATTCATTTCAGAATCTTCCCCAGGCTGTGTTAGTCCTCCTGCAATTTTGCAGAATAATAGCACCAAAATGTTCTTTTCTGGAGTTGTAGATTCAATTTCATTGCTTTTTTTTGTTTTTTTTTTTGGTGCACTGGCATTTAGATAGCAGGGAGATACGCCCCCTTTTATCACACAAGACGGCCAGATGTTCTAATATCTGGAAGGATCAGCTAAGCTTAGGCTTATAAAATATATGTCTATATTTTTTTAAGAATGGCCTATTCCTTTTTTAGGAATTATTTCAACAAAATCTTACAAAGCAAATTGGTCCAAGTGGGAAGTGGTTGCTAGTATGCCTGATCCAAAGCCCAAAGAAGGAGCATCTTACTGACATCATTGTTACTGACACCACTGATGACAGCTGATTGTGAAGCAGGCCCTAGGGGATCACAGAACAGTGCTTACATTCTTTAAAACAAATACAACATCAAAAACAAGAAGACGAAACAAAAAACATATTTGCATTTGAACCTTGCTACATTATGTATTTATAGAGGATATTTCAAATCTAAATTCACTGTATTTATGCCAGCTTTTTGAGATATTTTAAATATATATGCAAACACAGTCTCCTAAATACAGTGTATTTAATGTTCAACATGTTAAGAAAACATGTTTAAAAGTGATTTCCTAGTGAACTAATGCATATTGTTTAGCTGCTGCACTTACAAAAACACTAGAACTTTTAAAATCTCATCAGTATTTAAAAAGAAGCTAAGACACATTAAATGTCTGTGCTATTTCAGCAGGTCAGTCTCCTAAAATCAGTGGTTTAGTGTCATTCTTTAAAAAGTCTTTGGATGAGACAGACAACTGGTCAATTCAGAATAGTTTTGAAATATCATGCATGTTTGCGAAGACTAAACAAATCAGTTGTTGAGGGAACCATATTGCTATAGTATTTTGAAAATCGCTCACAAAATTTAACTTGATTCGTAGTTTGAGCTTTGATTCAGCAAAGCATGGAAGCATAAGCTTAAAGGTAAGTACTTTCTGTCATACTTTCATTGTCCTGTCTGTAACATGCAGCCAGCGTGAATGGTAACATGCTAAGAAAAAAGATTCTGCAGTGTAAGGCTTTAAGAATGGCTTTTTATTGCTGGAGAAGATGGATTGAGGAAATGGAAATCTGTCAAGAGAACTAAGATACTTAGCAGACAGTGATACCATAATGGCAGATTTGAAGACCCTTTAAAAAAATTAAGATCAAATGCACTGTTTATTTTTTCTTAATGTAAAACAGATGGCATCTGGACAGACAGCAATTTGAGTCAGGAAAGCCATCCATATCATTGCGGGCATGGATGTGGTAAAGCCAAGTCAATCTCCAAGTGAAAAACAAGAAGAATAAAAGATCCTCCCTCTGGGGAATTTTAGTTAAGGCAAGGAGGTTATGCAAGGGCAGAAATGGTTTAACAGCTTGAAAAAGACATGTAGAGAAAAAGTGTCAATAAAAAAGCCAGAATATAATATATTTACAAAAGGTAACTAAAAAATGTCTGAAAACCACAACTCCAGATGTAGGTTCAATTTATGGAAAAACAACAGCAACAATAGTAGCAACAAAACAGTAAAAAACAGTGGAAAAAGTACTCCAACTACTTCAATGTGTTCCAAATAAAATAGAGATAGGAAAACTGACAAGTTAGAACACAGAGTTTTAAAGAACATGTAACTCAATTCCAATTCCCCCTTTCCTTTCCTTTCCTTTCCTTTCCTTTCCTTTCCTTTCCTTTCCTTTCCTTTCCTTTCCTTTCCTTTCCTTTCCTTTCCTTTCCTTTCCTTTCC